>NC_053028.1:644039232-644370937 GCF_003073215.2 Triticum urartu | reverse complement strand
GCGTGAAAATGGGCATGCCCAGTTTTGCAGCACGTGGAGGAAAAATTCAGGCGAGGGGATCATACATCTTGTTTAAGCGAGATATAGATTACGCGCTGTTCGTCACTAGAAGGGGTCAAACACACGAGGCGATGCACAGTGCGATGTCGGCGTTCTCGTCCTCCATCGCCAGCGCCGCCTCCACGTCCGGCTGCGACATCTCCGTGGTGCGAGCGGTGGCTTGAGCATGCGAGGCCTCATAGAGCGCGCTAGCTGCTCGGCAACAAAGTTGTGATTCGCCACGGCCTCTTTGCTTACGCCCTCATTGTAGATTGGTCCTTCGCCAGTTGATGCTACTTGAGAAGGAACATGTTGTACCGCTGCTTTTCCTGTACCCGCCGAAACGCCGACATAGGCACCGACACAAACTGCTTCTCCGCCATGGCGACGTTGAAGTGCGCATGTGCTTGCTTCATGATCAAGCCAACATATTGTGCTTCGTCAACAAAGTCAGAGCACGGCTCCATCCCGGGGTCATTTCGGAGACCTCGGTCAAGCTAGCTGGCATGCCCACCTGGATCCTCATGGCACGACGGCTCTGTCAGGCGGCCGCAAGGATGGCCATCTCGTGCTTCTGCTTTGTTGACGGGCTCTTCCACAACACGTTCCTGTTTGCGATCATGGCGGATATGCTAAAAGAGGATGTGGAGCGGATGTGTTGTGGTGTGTTATGAGCTTGGTGTGGCTGCCTTTAAATAGCTGTTTCGGTGAGGCTAAGCGTTCGGGTGCGTCAATGCAGACGCTGGAGTTGGTTTCTCGGCCGGCGAGCCTGTTTAAAGGCGGGAGACGGACGGATGGACATTGAACGGACGGGGTAGATATCCGTCCTATCCTATCCAATAAACATCTCTCCGGCATTAAACATGCACGTACACCAGAGAAGTGGCGCGAATGGCAATCTTGGCTTGCGAGCCGCTTCAATGCTGGCACTAGTGAAAGATCACGT
This sequence comes from Triticum urartu, assembly GCF_003073215.2. Classification (NCBI taxonomy): domain Eukaryota; kingdom Viridiplantae; phylum Streptophyta; class Magnoliopsida; order Poales; family Poaceae; genus Triticum; species Triticum urartu. Next base: position 644,369,952 of record NC_053028.1, on the reverse strand, counting down.
CTGCTCTGGGCTCACGTCAACGTAGAACGGCCACTCTAAAGCGGCATGAATGCGACAGTTAACACCGGGCGGGAAAGCATATGAACAAGGAAGGAGACTTGTTGAAAGCAAGCATGACAGCGGTCCGGACGTCCGGATAAACACGTCCAGACCGCACGCTTCAGATGGATGCGGACGGCATTGGAGATGTCCTTGCAACCAAGTTGCGCAGAAGTTCGAATCCCACAATGGTTGTCATTTGTCAATGCAGAGCCACGCCGATTCGTAGTAAACTCTGTTTTGAACAGACACAGAAACATCGTACATGTCCTGAACTAATCGTCCAGAGTGTCGTGGAACTCTCGCCCCTCTCCCCGAGACGGTGACGCATTTAGGCCAACTCCAGCTTATGAACCCAAACGAACGTCCGTTTTATCAGGATTCTGTTTGTTTGGGTAAGGTAATGTAGTCGTATCCGAGCATGTTCTAGGATGCGATGGCCGTGCGCGCAGCGCGCGGACGTATTCTTTGGCCTCATCCTGTTTGCCACGGCAAAAAATGCTCATATATTCATATTTCAATGTTTAAAACAAGTTTGCGCGTTCAAATATTAATTGTCTGGAAATAAAAATAGTTTTACAACCCAATCAAATTTTTTTCTAATAAAATAGTTTTACAACCATATCGAAATTGTCTTGAATGAACATAATGAACCAATACATCTATTGGTTACCAATGTGAGTCCACACATACTCAACCAAGTCATTTTGAAATCCAGATGAGTGCCAATCACACATTTTACAATGAAATTAGGCAAACTATTCAAACGTGGCCGGTTCTTGGTGCAGGGGCTCAATATTTTCACCTTGAAAATCAAATCCTTGGTCGAAGATGCTGTTATCACGCTCGTCCTCGACGATCATGTTGTGCATGATCACACAAGCAGTCATCACCTCCCAAAACTTCCCTTCATCCCATGTCAGTGCAGGGTTTCGAACGATACCCCATCGGGATTGAAGCACACCAAAAGCACGTTCCACATCCTTTCTAGCACTCTCTTGCATTTGGGCAAATCTCTTTCTCTTCTCACCTTGGGAGTTCGAGATTGTCTTCACAAAAGTTGACCACTGAGAATATATACCATCAGCTAGGTAGTATCCCTTGTTGTACTGGTGACCGTTGATCTCAAAGTTGACAGGTGGGGAGTGGTCTTATGCAAGCCTTGCGAAGACTGAAGAACGTTGCAGCATGTTGATATCATTGTGAGAACCTGCCATGCCGAAGAAAGAATGTCATATCTAAACATCTTGCGAAGCCACCGCTTCTAATATGACAGTGCACGCTTTAACATGCCCCTTGTACTGGCCCTGCCAAGCAAATGGACAGTTCTTCCACTCCCAGTGCATACAATCTATGCTGCCAAGCATGCCTGGAAAGCCTCTAGCTGCGTTGGTCGCCAACAATTTCTCTGTATCAGCGGCATTTGGCCGCCTCAAGTACTCAGGGCCAAACACTGCCACCACGGTCTTGCACTCGAAGTATGGGTCATAAGCAACCACTCCCTCTCAGATACGATTGAACACATGCCTTGCCATACGAAAACGGCGACGGAATTTATCCGGCTTGAAGAGCGGGGTGTTCGCAAAGTAATCGGCATAGAGCAGGCTCCCTGTTGCGGTTCAGGTTGGGAGCACGGCCAGAGAGTGACCCACTGTACCGAGGAAGCTGCCGTTCAATGTGGTCGTGAACGACCAGTGCAGCCACCACAAGATCTTCATCATCTGAGGACGAATCGTCTGATGAATAAATGAAGTGATGAAAGAAAAATTCATCTCCACTGTCCATACCTTTGTGGGCAAAGTGTCAAACACTTTGCGGTCGTGGTGGCAAAGAGGCCGCGATGATCACCCCGATGCAGTAGGGGTGGTTGGCGGCCGGCTACTGGCCGCTCTGGAGCACTCGCCGGAAGCTGACGTGGTCACCGTGGCCCATAAACGTCGCCGGCGGTCGTATCCCCTCTGCCACCGGCTACGACGGCGATGGCCAAATCTCCTCCAAGCGACGACCAAAACTCCTACGAAAGCGCGGGCGTGGTGGCGGCCATGTCGAAACGTGGTATGGTATGGATGGCCGGGGTGTGAGCAGTGGGGAGGCGGCCGAAAAATAATGGCGGCGCCAGCGGCGGGGTGGGACGGGGGAGAGCGGGTGGAGGCGTGGGAAGCGAATGGACTTTTAGTGTCCCCGACAGACAGGCCACGGGAGACAAGGGTGTACGTCTAGTCCATCAGCGCGATGTCTTTTTCATCCCAAACTCGACGTAAGTTTGGGCCAGAAATGAATCAAAAACAGACGAAATTTAAACATTTATCCGTTTAAAACCGCGCGCTGGGCTGCGCTATTCTTCCGTTCTATTTCAAACGGATGCATCCAAGATGGGTCTCGCGATGGATTTGGCGCGTGCACTGCACCTCCAGCCCCAGCCCGGTTTCTGTGCATCTTGTGACGGGATTCTTGCATGCAGCTCCGGCAAGCACAGGCACGGACGTACGAACGGACGTGCAGGCCCGGAGCCACAGGGGAATCAGGCCGGCCTGCCGGCGTGTCCCGCGAGCGGCCGGCACGAGCGCTGCCACGGCAGGCATCCGCCGCTGGGGGGTTCGTCCGAACATGGCCGCTGCTGCGCTGCGCCGCGCAGGCAAGTGTGCCCTCAGCTCTCGCCATCGCCGGAACTGTGCCCTGCCGCTAGCTCTCGTGGTCGTACGAGCCTTTCTTGGCAGGACGAGTGGCGCCGCGCGGTGGCGGTGGCAGGTCTGGTCTGTGAACTCGCAGGGCATTTTTTGGCAGCGACAATGGCGCCGGGCGCGTAGGCACGAACCCCAGGCCTGGGCCTGCTGCCTGGATGGGTGGTTCCGTGAGCTCAGAATCCGCACACGACGCTGCCACACTCGCTGGCAGTGCAGGGAAGGATCAACTTATAGATCCTACTACGATGCAGTGCTAAACTGCTAATGCTCCAGGAATTGTGTCCATCTCAAGCTGGCCTTTCGCTGCAAAGACCAAGAATGCATCCGCATGCGCATTGGTCCAAGCAAACACAGCCTTCGATTAATGCACACATACGAGCATCAATGGCCGGACTTTGACAAATCCCGTTCGCTATACGCGCACGGGCACGGCACACATACGAGCATCTATGAGCGGACTTGACAAATCCGGCTCGCTATACGCCTGCGGATGCGCCTGAGCAGGTCTGCGACATCGCCGGACGGCCCCTTAATGGACCCGTCGGATAGCCACACACCTTAAATATGAATCTTCAAATCTACGCGCGTGAATTATAAAGCACGAATACAACAGTTCAACAATGCGACAAAGAGAATAGATTCTAACTCAATAATTCAGACATGCCAAAATAAAATTTATGTCCGGGCATGATGAATCACTTGCTGGCCGGATGACTCGCGGACGCTATCCATGCCGCCTGCTCCCTAGTCATCCTTGCCTCCTGTTGCACATTTTTCATGGCCATCCTTGCGTCCTGCTCTGCCTGCTTTGCCTTCACCCTGTCATCTCCTCTGCCTGCATCCATGCCTCCGCTGCCGCTGCTGCCATCGCCGCTCTCAACGCCCCGTACTCTCTACGCTCATTGATCTTCTTTCGCGTCGGCGGAAAACACACCTCCCAACCGGCCGCCAGATCGTCCTCTGACCCGACTGGATCGATGGGGTTCAGGGTGCCGGGCACGGCGAGGGTGAACGCTGCTCCTCGAGGTCCACATCCACTCCCAGCGACGCCGCTTCCCTCTCCTGCTGTCTTCATCACCGGTTCCTACGGACGACGTTCTCTAGCTTGCATGCCGAAGCCGTGGACAGGACACCCACGGACGACGTCAAAGCAGCCTCCGTGACGGCGGCGTGGGACAGGCCTGTCGACATCTAGGGAGACAGATAGTGGCCGGCGACGAGGATGGGGGAGCAAGGGTGGATGATGGCGACGGCTCGGATGCGAAAAATGATGGGCGGACACGGAGGAGGACGGTGGGTTTGGTAGACTTAGGGGATTGTGGGGTTGGGCTGTCTGGTCCGACGTAGCATACGCGCCCGGGCCTTCTCATACCCACCCTACATTTGTTTTGAATACGAGAGGCGCTGATCAGTTCAAACATTTACGAACGGTATAAGAAGCCCGTTTGGGTTGTTTTTTCTGACCCATCAGTGACCGGACCGTCTGTCCAGACGTCTTGGACCCGGCTATAGATGCTCTAGACCCTAACATAAAGGTTCCTCAGCCGTCGGCTTTATTATTTTTGCGACAAACCCTTGAGCACATTTTGACTAGTCCTTGATCCATGTGCTAGACATCATATAGTATTATATGTTGTCTTGGACCTAAGCAAAGTCATGTAGGAGTACTAATGTTCTTTGTCCTTGGCGTTGTCATGGAGTGGAACAATTAACTAATCTGTCACGCTGATGATGCCTCTAAGTGTCGTGTTCAATGATAGTTTACCGTCTCCAGAGAATCAGAGATGGGAGATGGAGTCACGATCTTCACGTTCCCCGGTGCGTGAAAGCCACATCTATGAAATTTTACCGGGGCAAACAATGAGAAAGAAACGCGGACGAAACTGATGATTACACTCGTTGGCGCAACTTGGCAATGTCTATCTGTTGGGGTAAAAAGGCATTGGAAACATCAAAGGTGGCGCCAAGGTGCTGTCTCTGTCATCAAAATTCAAAAGTGTATATATCGCTCGCATTACCGTTCGGTTGAATTGAATTAGTCGGCGCCTGCGATTGAGTTAACTTATTGGGATGTTCTTCTTCGCAAAATGGAATGGAACTCTATATCTTCTTGAGAAATTCCTGCTTCTGGACCAGGCCAGTGGATATTCTTTGCAAGTGTTGGATACAGCCCGGTCTAAGGACGCTCCTAGAAATATGTAGGATGGTCACGTCGGTCGACCGCCGGAGATCGCTGTGAGACGAGACCTACAGGAACGTGGACCATGTGTCATGTGAGTCAACCTATGGCCGTAGCAGACAGAGGCTATTAAGCTAAGTAGCCAAGGTCCAATCTACGTATTTTACATACGACTGGTATAAATGTAGATGACAGGACCAGAAGACATGTAGACTTTTCTTTTGAAAAACACAGTACAGAAGTCACCCTTTGAGCATTTCGAATGCCGACTCTCAAACTGAAAACGATATCCGCCCCGGGAAGCGTCCGCAGACAGTGATATGGGAGACGGCTATCCAACCATTCTCGCATACATTTTAAATGAAATTTCAACAGGACCGACGAATTTCATCAAACACGATGGAATTCACTAAAGTTTGGTCATAATTTACATAACTTAAAAAAAACGAGACTATCTAGTAGTGGGTTGTGACCTCCGCGTGGCTGGTTTGGCTAGCGGCACCGCCGTCGCCGGCCATGCCGTTGGCAGCCCTGCCCGACCACCACCTGGCGCTCGCGGAAGAGCCGCTCCGTGATACATCTCTGACGTATCTATAATTTTTTTATTTTCATGCTATTATCGTATCATTCCTACATACTTTTGCCATCATTTGCCTAAAGTAATACTTCTGTTATCATCTCGTGGGTGCACTATTGTATGTTTTCAGGAGACCAAACAAGAGAATATTGATTTGGCTTTCATTACGAAACCCCCCATCCCCCGCCCCCAAGTTTGATCCTTTTGCCTATACACCATCTGTGGGCAAACCAGGAGGAATTCTAACAATTTGGTGCTCTAGTTACTTCAAAGGTAAAATGTTATTTCAAAATAATTAAGCAGTCTTTGTGCTTTTACAATCAAACAAAATGTGGGAGTTGCTGGACTCTTACTAACATATATATCCCCTATCGATGACAAGAAGATTGAATTTCTTAGATGGATGGATGGTATTCACATTCCTGAGTGTTGGGGATATAACCCCGTGGTGTGACCCGCCCAGGAGGGTCCGGGTTACACCGTTGGCGACTCATAGATAAAAGGCCCAAGTAGGCCCAAGGAGACAAGACATGAAGATGGCGGCTTACAAGCAGGCCCAAGACTCGGAGGCGTCTAAAGACCCGAAGGTGTGAGCCGCCATATGGTGACTTGCCTAGCAAGGCAAGGTGACTTAGAACCAGAGTCAGTTATGTTATGTGAACCCGACATGGACTCTTCTAAGCCGCCGGGCCTCGACCTGTGTATATAAAGGCGATACCCGGCGGCGGGTGAAGGCAAATTACAATCAATCGATAGCTAGGTTAAGCGATTCCTCTCCCTTGTAATCGATACTCATCTAGTAATACACAAAGCACGCCATAGGCTTTTACCTCGTTGTGAGGGGCTAAACCTGGGTAAACTCGTGTCTTTCATCCCGATCAACCCCTTCGAGCTAACCTACGTTGCGATGGCTCCACACCTAAGTCCTTTCACAAGGGCATCTGCCGTGACAAGTCCACGACAGTTGGCGCCCACCGTGGGGCCGGCGCACAGTGGTTTAGAGTTCTTGAAGGGCTCTTTCCCAGGGATCGAGGGGTACGCCGTTGGCAGGATGACTACGAGTCTCCGCGGCAAGATCTACATCGAAGACGCAGGCCTCCAGGCCGACTCAATCAAGTACGGGTACCGGGTCCCCTTTGGCGGAATTCACATCTTCATCGGCAAGATCAGTGAGTCTGAGCCCGAGCTGGACACTGATATGTCTCCAATGTATCTATAATTTTTGATTGTTCCATGCTATTATATTATCTGTTTTGGATGTTTAATGGGCTTTAATATGCTCTTTTATATTATTTTTGGGACTAACCTATTAACCTAGAGCCCAGTGCCAGTTTTCTGTTTTTCCTTGTTTTTGAGTATCGCAGAAAAGGAATATCAAACGGAGTCCAATTGACCTAAAAATTTACGGAGGTCATTTTTGGACCAGAAGAAGCCCACGGAGCATCAGATATGGACCAGAAGAGTCCCGAGGCCACCACGAGGGTGGGGGCGCGTCCTACCCCCTTGGGCGCGCCCCCTGCCTCGTGGCCGCCTCGTGGACTACCCTGAGTTGTTCCCGACGCCAACGCCTCTTATATATCCCCAAACTTCCAGAAAATAACCTAGATCGGGAGTTCCGCCGCCGCAAGCCTCCGTAGCCACCGAAAACCAATCTAGACCCGTTCCGTCACCCTGCCGGAGGGGGGATCCATCACCGGTGGCCATCTTCATTATCCCGGTGCTATCCATGACGAGGAGGGAGTAGTTCACCCTCGGGGCTGAGGGTATGTACCAGTAGCTATGCGTTTGATATCTCTCTCTCTCTCGTGTTCTTGATTTGACACGATCTTGATGTACCGCGAGCTTTGCTATTATAGTTGGATCTTATGATGCTTCTCCCCCTCTACTCTCTTGTAATGGATTGAGTTTTCCCTTTGAAGTTATCTTATCGGATTGAGTCTTTAAGGATTTGAGAACACTTGATGTATGTCTTGCATGTGCTTATCTGTGGTGACAATGGGATATTCACGTGATCTACTTGATGTATATTTTGGTGATCAACTTGCGGGTTCCAATACCTTGTGAACTTATGCATAGGGGTTGGCACACATTTTCGTCCCGACTCTCCGGTAGAAACTTTGGGGCACTGAGGGAGTCCTGGATTAGGGGGTGTCCGGATAGCCGGACTATACCTTCGGCCGGACTCCTGGACTATGAAGATACAAGATTGAAGACTTCGCCCCGTGTCCGGAAGGATTGAAGACTTCGTCCCGTGTCCGGAAGGGACTTTCCTTGGCGTGGAAGGCAAGCTTGGCGATACGGATATGTAGATCTCCTACCATTGTAACCGACTGTGTAACCCTAGCCCTCTCCGGTGTCTATATAAACCGGAGGGTTTTAGTCCGTAGGACGACAACAATCATACCATAGGCTAGCTTCTAGGGTTTAGCCTCCTTGATCTCGTGGTAGATCTACTCTTGTACTACCCATATCATCAATATTAATCAAGCAGGACGTAGGGTTTTACCTCCATCAAGAGGGCCCGAACCTGGGTAAATACTCGTGTCCCCTGCCTCCTGTTACCATCCGGCCTAGACGCACAGTTCGGGACCCCCTACCCGAGATCCGCCGGTTTTGACACCGACATTGGTGCTTCCATTGAGAGTTCCTCTGTGTCGTCACTTTAGGCTTGATGGCTCCTACGATCATCATAGCGATGCTCCAGGGTGAGACTCTCCCCGGACAGATCTTCTTCGGCGGCTTTCGCACTGCGGGCCAATTCGCTTGGCCATCTGGAGCAGATCGAAAGCTACGCCCCTGGCCATCAGGTCAGATTTGGAAGTTTGAACTACACGGCGACCGCGGAGATTTGATCTTCGACGGATTCGAGCCACAGCCGGGCGCGCCGCACTGTCACGATGGGCATGATCTAGCTCTGCCGCCGAACAGTGCCCTGGAGGCCGCACCCGCATCAGCTCCGACCCTTATTCGGAGCCAACTGCGCCAATCGAGGATGGGTGGTTGGACACCGCCTCGGGGGCTGCAATCTTACGGCGAATCGAGCCGAACACCAGCCCTATTCTCTGCGAAGCCCGTGACTCCAAGGAGCCGGACTCCTCTCCAGACTCCGAGCCCTCCGCGCCCCTACCGATCGAACCCGATTGGGCGCCGATCATGGAGTTCACCGCCGCGACATCTTTCAGCACTCGCCCTTCGGCGATATTCTGAATTCACTAAAGTCTCTCTCTTTATCAGGAGAGCCCTGGCCGGACTATGGTCAGCAAGGTTGGGATGCGGATGATGAAGAAATTCAAAGCCCACCCACCACCCACTTCGTAGCCACTGTCGATGATTTAACCGACATGCTCGACTTCGACTCCGAAGACATCGACGGTATGGACGCCGATGCAGGAGACGATCAAGAACCAGCGCCTATAGGGCACTGGAAAGCCACCTCGTCGTATGATATATACATGGTGGACACCCCAAAAGAAGGCAATGGTGATGGAACAGCGGAGGATGACCCCTCCAAGAAGCAGCCTAAGCGCCGCGTCAGCGGCGCCGCTCTAAATCCCGCCAAAGCAAAAACGGTGATTCCGGCACGGGAGATAATAACACCCCGGACAGTGCCGAAGACAACCACCTCCAGCAAGATTCAGCACAGGAGGATGGAGAAGCCAGCCCTCATGAGAGAGCGGCAGACAGAGAGGTCGAGGACGATAATTATATGCCTCCCTCCGAAGACGAGGCAAGCCTCGACGACGACGAATTTGTCGTGCCGGAGGATCCCGTCGAACAAGAGCGTTTCAAACGCAGGCTTATGGCCACGGCGAGCAGCCTCAAGAAAAAACAGCAACAGCTTAGAGCTGATCAAGATTTGCTAGCCGACAGATGGACTAAAGTCCTTGCGGCCGAAGAGTATGAACTCGAACGCCCTCCAAGAGCTACCCAAAGCGCAGGTTGCTACCCCGATTAGAGGAGGAAGCACCTAAACCTACATCACCAGCGCATGATGCGGCCGACCGGCCACCCGTGGCGCGACAGAGAGGCCTCTCGGCCCTCCACTCAAGCCGCACCCCGGCGCCACTCAAAAAATACCAAGGCACGGGAAAATGCGCCAGACCTGCGAGATATATTGGAGGACAAGGCAAGGAAAACAAGATCGATCTACGGATCGCGTGGGCGCCCCACGGCACGAGACGGTAATCGTCACTCCGATACAGTAATCCGGCCGGGCCGAACACAGTAGACAAAGCTCGTTTGAGCTGCGTCGTGATATAGCCCAATACAGAGGCGCCACACACCCACTATGCTTCACAGATGAAGTAATGGATCATCAAATCCCCGAGGGTTTCAAACCCGTGAACATCGAATCATACGATGGCACACAGATCCTGCGGTATGGATCGAGGACTATCTCCTTCATATCCACATGGCCCCGCGGTGATGATCCTACACGCCATCAAATACCTCCCACTCAAGCTTAAAGGACCAGCTCGGCATTGGCTTAACAGCTTGCCAGCAGAATCAATTGGTTGTTGGGAGGACATGGAAGCCGCATTCCTCGACAATTTCCAGGGCACTTATGTGCGACCACCAGACGCCGATGACCTAAGCCACATAATTCAGCAGCCAGAGGAATCGGCCAGACAATTCTGGACACGGTTCCTAACCAAGAAAATCAAATCGTCGACTGTCCGGACGCAGAGGCCCTAGAGCCTTCAAGCATAACATCCGCGAGAGTGGCTTGCACGGCACCTAGGACAGGAAAAGCCGAAATCTATGGCAGCCCTCACGACACTTATGACCCGCTTTTGGCGCGGAGAAGACAGCTGGCTAGCTCGCAGCAATAACATTACCAAGAGCCCTGGTAATTCGGATACCAAGGACAGCAAGTGGCAGGTCGCGTCGCAACAAGCAAAAGCGCGCATTAACGGTGACAATGCTGAGGATACACAGTTAATGCCGGATTCAGAGGCTCTAAACCCGGTCAGCGGAAAAAGCCATTCAAAAGAAATACTCCGGGCCCGTCCAGTTTGGACCGAATACTCGACCGCTTGTGCCAGATACATGGCACCCCCAAAAAGCCGGCCACTCACACCAACAAGGATTGTTGGGTGTTCAAGCAGGCAGGCAAGTTAAATGCAGAAAGCAGAGACAAAGGGCTGCATAGCGATGACGAGGAGGAGCCCCGGCCGCCGAACAACAGTGGAAAGAAAAGGTGTTCCCCACAAGTGCGGACGGTGAACATGATATACGCAACCCACGTCCCCAAGAGGGAGCGGAAGCGTGCGCTAAGGGACATATACGCGATGGAGCCAGTCGCCCCAAAGTTCAGCCCATGGTCTTCCTGCCCAATCACTTTTGATCGAAGGGACCACCCCACTAGCATCCGCCATGGCGGATTCGCCGCATTGATTCTAGACCCAATTATTGACGGATTTCACCTCACTAGAGTCCTTATGGATACGGCGGCAGCAGCCTGAACCTGCTTTACCAGGATACAGTGCGGAAAATGGGCATCGATCCCTCGAGGATTAAACCCACTAAAATGACCTTTAAAGGCGTCATACCAGGTGTAGAGGCCAACTGTACAGGCTCAGTTACACTTGAAGTGGTCTTCGGATCTCCGGATAATTTGAAGCAAGGAGTTAATCTTCGACATAGTCCCGTTCCGCAGTGGCTATCACGCACTGCTCGGGCGAACCGCATTTTCCAAGTTCAATGCGGTGCCGCACTACGCATACCTCAAGCTCAAGATGTCAGGCCCTCGAGGAGTCATCACGGTCAATGGAAACACCGAACGCTCTCTCCGAACGGAGGAGCATACGGCGGCTATCGCAGCGGAAGTACAAAGCAGCCTCTCAAGGCAATTCTCCAGTCCGGCCATTAAACGTCTGGACACCGTCAAGCGCGCCCGGAGTAACCTACAACAAGACCACCTGGCACGTTTCGAGCAAGCGTAGCAATGCGGCCCCAACCCCAGCCCTCGCGAACTTGCAAAACTAGTGTCGCGCGTACATAACTACGCTCTGGAAATACCATGGGCACAGGGGGAGGGGCACCATCACGGCACGCCCGAAATGCGGCTTAAACCGCACTAGGGGCTGCCGATTTCTTAAATTTCTCTTATTTTCAGCACTCCATTCTTCGGAAGGCTTGTCCGACAGTACAATTGCCACACAAACGATACAACCAGAAAAGCAGAAAGCTACGCCGCACTATGGAACTCTAAGGTGGTCTCTATAACGAGCAGTATACCTGTTTTACATAACATTCCGCAGCTCGCCCCTGGAAAGGACATGTGAAATAGTCCCATCTTTTGCTTATTGCACTATTTGTATCGTTCTGCTTTGATCGCAGCTTTTTTAAATAAACAATGCATAGCTTCCATCTACTATTGCATTACTCTTTTTACAAATATATGTTCATTAATGACATGTTGCACCGTACACTTTGGTACGGCCAATACGCCAGGGGCTTAAGTACCCCACAATACGGTGTGAGAAGTCCGAACACTTTCACAAGTGCGGCACCCCGAACTTATAGCATTATATGCATCGGCTCCGAATCATGTCTTGGGTCAATAGTTGGGTTTGCCCGGCTCCTATGTTTTGGTACCTTACGTTCCGTTATATCGGCTAAGGTAGCACTAGGAGAACTACTGCGATTGTGCCCCAGTTGAGCTGGGCTAAGCACCTCAGTAGAGAAAGCTAAAACTGACCGTCATGATGAGGCGAGAGCTGGTCGCTGTTCGAGAGGTTTTCGAGTCCCTAAAGACTTATGCCGCTTAGAGCGAGGAGTCGGCTTTGTCCAGGCCTAGGCGTGGATAGCGCCCCGAACTCGGTCTTCCGAACACTAGGGGCTTCGCCGAAATTTAAAATTATAGAATTCTATGGCTAAGTGAGAGTGTTCAAGCATTATAGTCCGATTGCCTTGTTCGTTGTGTTGAGCGCCTCCCTCGAAGGACCCAAGAATGGGAAAAAGAGCGCTCATGTTTATCCCGAACACCCCAGCACTCGTGGCATGGGGGCAGAAGCCGACGACTCGCCATCTCTCAAATTTGATAAACGGCCGCACAGAAGGTAATATTTTAAATTCAAAAGCGTTGCTTAGCGCATATGAACAAGTTTTCAGCGTACAGGATCACAAATGCGAGTTTACTCAAAAATTACATCTTTGGAGCATTCATCCGCTATAAGGCGGGCACCCTTCAGGACGCCCTCATAATACGCTTCCGGGACGCGATGCTCCTTGCCCGGCGGCGGCCCGTCCTTCACCAGCTTCTCCGCATCCATCTTGCCCCAGTGCACTTTAGCACGGGCAAGCGCCCTACGGGCACCTTCGATGCAGACGGAGCGCTTGATTACTTCAAGCGGGACAGGCATCCACCAGCCGCCTCACCAGCCCGAAGTAGCTCCCAGGCAGAGCCTCTCCAGGCCAAAGCCGAACTATGAGGCCCTTTATGGCCTGTTCGGCCACCTTGTGGAGCTCGACCATTTGCTTCAAGCTGGTCGCTCAAAGGCACCAGGTGTCGGCCTCAGCATACTGAGACCAGAACACCTTCTCCGTCGAGCTCCCCTCCTCGGTAGTAGGCGGCGGCATCAGACGCACTGCGGGGCAAATCTGCGAATGCTCCTGGAGAGCTCCGGACTCGGGTAAGTAACAAGTAATTCACTTTCACGTGCTTGCTTTGCATAATGAATGCCTTACCCGCCGCTATCTTCTTCATCGCTTCAATTTCTTGGAGGGCTTTCTGGGCTTCGGCCTTGGCAGACTTCGCGCTTTCGAGGGCTGCCGCAAGCTCGGACGCTTGCGTCTTTGAGTCAAGCTCCAAACTCTCGTGTTTTTTCACGAGAGCCTGGAGCTCTTTCTGCACCTCCTCCACCCGCGCCTCCTGCTTCCCTCTCTCTGTGCGCTCCGCGGCCGCTCTGTTTTCGGCCTCGGACAGCGCTTTCTTAAGGGTTGCCACCTCGGTCGTGGCCCCTATAATAGCACGTTGATCCTGTCATTTTTTGCAACCACATCTTCTCTATATACTTGCGCAAGGTATTACTTACCTTCCTTCTCCTCGAGTTGCCTCTTGGCATGGCCGAGCTCGTTCTCGGACCACGCGAGGTTTTGCTTCAGCGTATCCACCTCCGCAGTCAGTGCGGCGGAGGCCAGCAGCGAAGCCTGCATACGCATATTGACTTGATTATGTTAGACTCCTGCGAATGTTATTAGATCCTCTATTCGGCTTTTCTTTCCGAACGCCGAACAGAGCATCAGGGGCTACTGTCTATGCGGTAATATTTTTACATATTCTTTACTTACCTCAAAGCCTGTTAGAAGGCTGGCACAGGCTTCAGTCAGTCCGCTCTTGGCGGACTGAACCTTCTGGATCACCGCACTCATAATAGTGCGGTGCTCCTCGTCGATGGAGGCGCCGTTAAGCACCTCCAGCAAATTGTCCGGTGCCTCCGGTTGGACGGAGGTCACCGGCTCGGTAGGCTTGCTCCTCTTGGAAGGAGGCTGCCTACCGGAGTCCGGAACCGTTGAAGGTTCCGGCGCGGTGTCCGGCTCAAGGCCGGACTTGGAGCCCTTGGGGGTTCTATCCCCTTTACGCCTGGAGTCCGGGAGGTGCCTTGCGGCGCCTCCAGGACCACCTCCTCCTGGCTTGGAACCTGTTGGGACGCCACCTCGGCGTCGTCCGTAGGGTGGGGGGAGGTAGCCGTCGGAAGCGAATTCACATCCGACGAATCCAGGGAGCCGCTCGACGACTCGTCGAGCCCGGCCTTGGGCGGACTGCATAGTCATATTCGGCGTAAGGAGGAGCTGTGCAAGAAAGGAACACTATGAATTGCTCTGGTGTCCGAATACTTACGATCTCGCCAGGGGCTTGGCCCTGTGCGGCCACTCCTCTTCGCCGTCGTCGGCGTGTGGAGTAGTCCGGAGGAAGGGTTTCCCCTTCTTGGACCCTTCGGCCTCCCCAGTTGGGGCGGCCTTCCTTTTCTTCCCTCCCGCTGGAGGGGGAGAGGTCTCTTCTTCCTCCTCCTCGTCTTCACGGGAGGAGTGCGTCTTGGAGTCGTCGGATGATGAACTGACACCTCCAGCGCCGGGCACTCTTTCGAGTCCCCGTGGCCTTCTTCTTGGCCTTCTTCTCCGGCACCACATAGGGTGCCGGAACCAGCAGCTTCGCCAAGCGAGCGTCCGCTGGGCCTTCGGGCAAAGGAGCCGGACAGTTGATCTGTCCGGACGTCTCCTGCCAATCCTGTCAAGTAAGGAGCTTAGATCCCGCATGGAGTCAAACTATGAAAAACTAATACCCTGTAAAAGGTAAAAAATGCTTACGCACTAGCGTGACGCTGCGTGCTGAATCCGCGATCCTCGGTAGCGGATGCGGGGGCCTCGGCGCCCTTGAAAAGCACCTTCCAGGCATCTTCGCGTTCATTGTCGAAGAGCCTGCTCAGAGTTCGGTGCTGCGCCGGGTCGAACTCCCACAGGTTGAAAGCCCGTTGTTGACACGGAGAGTCCGGCGGATGAGCATAACCTGGACTATGTGACAGTTTGAGCTTCTTGTCCACCAGGGTTTGGACGCATGTTTGGAGTCCGATCAGCTCTCCTTTTTTACCCCACGACAGGCCCGTCTCTTTCCAGGAGGTGAGCCGCGTAGGGGGTCTGGATCGGAACTCGCGGGCTGCGACCCATTCAGGGTCGCGCAGCTCGGTGATGTAAAACCACCCTGATTGCCACCCCTTTAGGGTCTCCACAAGGAGCCCTCGAGCCATAGGACGTTGGGCATATTTCCCACCATGGCGCCTCCGCACTCCGCCTGGTGCCGTGCACCACCTTCGGCTTGATATTGAAAGTCTTGAGCCATAGCCGAAATGGGGGCGGATGCAGAGGAAGGCCTCGCATACGACGATAAACGCCGAGATGTTGAGGACAAAGTTCAGGGACAGATTGTGGAAATCCAGGCCATAGTAGAACATGAGCCCCCGGACAAATGGGTGGAGAGGGAAGCCCAGTCCGCGGAGGAAATGGGGGAGGAACACCACCCTCTCATGGGGCCTAGGGGTGGGGAGGAGCTGCCCCTCTTCCGGGAAGCCGGTGCGCAATGTTCGTTAGACAAGTATCCGGCCTTCCTTAGTTTTTTGATGTGTCCCTCCGTGATGGAGGAGACCATCCACTTGCCTCCCGCTCCGGACATGGCTGGAGAAGGTTGAGGTGGGGTGTGCGGACTTGGGCGCTGGAGCTCGAGTGCGCGGAAATGGATAGGCAAAGGAGGAAGAAGGCGTGGACGAAAAGGTGGATCCTTATCCCCTTATATGGGAGGACGCGACTATGCGTCCCCACCAGCCTGGTAAAACTTGCTATCTCCCAAGCACCGTAATCAATGGCGCAGTTGGGTTACCCACGCCTGTATTGGTGAGAATCCCGGAATAAGGGGACACGATCTCTGCTTTGACAAGACGTGCCAAGGAAACCGCCTCGCGAAACACGCTGAGGTGGGGCAGTAAAAATGATTCGAATAAAAGCTTGGCCGTGGGTGATGTACACGCTACGGAATACGTCAGCAGATTAGATTGTGTAAATATTATTCTCTCTATGGCAATATGTGGAAACTTATTTTGCAGAGCCGGACACTACCTTTGTGTTCAAAATCTTCTATGAAGTACTTGGAGGAGGAACCCGCCTTGCAATGCCGAAGACAATCTGCGCGCCGGACTCGTCGTCATTGAAGCCTGGTTCAGGGCTACTGAGGGAGTCCTGGATTAGGGGGTGTCCGGGATAGCCGGACTATACCTTCGGCCGGACTCCTGGACTATGAAGATACAAGATTGAAGACTGTCCCATGTCCGGAAGGGACTTTCCTTGGCGTGGAAGGCAAGCTTGGCGATACGGATATGTAGATCTCCTACCATTGTAACCGACTCTGTGTAACCCTAGCCCTCTCCGGTGTCTATATAAACCGGAGGGTTTTAGTCCGTAGGACATACAACCAGAACAACAATCATACCATAGGCTAGCTTCTAGGGTTTAGCCTCCTTGATCTCGTGGTAGATCTACTCTTGTACTCTTGATCTCGTGGTAGATCTACTCTTGTACTACCCATATCATCAATATCAATCAAGCAGGAGTAGGGTTTTTCCTCCATCGAGAGGGCCCGAAGCTGGGTAAAAACATCGTGCCCCTTGTCTCCTGTTACCATCCGCCTAGATGCACAGTTCGGGACCCCCTACCCGAGATCCGCCGGTTTTGACACCGGCAGGCACTTTTTGAAGTTCTTTGTGTTGGTTGAATAGATGAATCTGAGATTGTGTGATGCATATTGTATAATCATACCCACAGATACTTGAGGTGACATTGGAGTATCTAGGTGAAATGAGGGTTTTGGTTGATTTGTGCCTTACGGTGTTATTCTAGTATGAACTCTAGGATAGATCGAATGGAAAGAATAGCTTCGTGTTATTTTACTACCGATTCTTGAATAGATCGATCAGAAAGGATAACTTTGAGGTGGTTTCATATCCTACAATAACCTATTCGTTTTTTCTCTGCTATTAGTGACTTTGGAGTGACTCTTTGTTGCATGTTGAGGGATAGTTATATGATCTAATTATGTTATTATTGTTGAGAGAACTTGCACTAGTGAAAGTGTGAACCCTAGGCCTTGTTTCAACGCATTGCAATACCGTTTTCACTCACTTTTATCATTTGTTACCTTGCTGTTTTTATATTTTCAGATTACAAAAACCTATATCTACCATCCATATTGCACTTGTATCACCATCTCTTCGCCGAACTAGTGCACCTATACAATTTACCATTGTATTGGGTGTGTTGGGGACACAAGAGACTCTTTGCTATTTGGTTGCAGGGTTGTTTGAGAGAGACCATCTTCATCCTACGCCTCCCATGGATTGATAAACCTTAAGTCATCCACTTGAGGGAAATTTGCTACTGTCCTACAAACCTCTGCACTTGGAGGCCCAACAACGTCTACAAGAAGAAGGTTGTGTAGTAGACATCCGACACCTCCACCGACCTTTTCGAGTCGGCTCGGCACGCGCGACCCACCTGGGTTCAACCCGGTTGGAAGCACGCCTTCGTCGGTTTTACGCAAGGCTTGGAGCTTGCGGAAAACTCTGCTTCAGTCATAGGTTTTATAAAATATGCTATGCTGTGTACCATACCTATTGTGTACCTCACCATAAGTTTGGCAATAGGGTACAATAGTGATCCAGGAGTGGATCACTCGACAGCGGTCAAAAATATCCTTAGTAGAATAAGGAAATGTTTCTCGGTTATGGAGGTGACAAAGAGTTCATCGTAAAGAGTTACGTCAATGCAAGATTTGACACCGATCTGGATGACTCTAAGTCTCGATCTAGATACATATTGAAAGTGGGAGCAATTAGCTAGAGTAGCTCCATGCAAAGCATTGTAGATATAGAAAATTTGCAAAATACATATGGCTCTGAATGTGGCAGACCCGTTGACTAAATTTCTCTCACAAGCAAAACATGATCACTCTTTGGGTGTTAATCACATAGCGATGTGAACTAGATTATTGACTCTAGTAAACCCTTTGGATGTTAGTCACATGGAGATGTGAACTAATCACATAAAGATGTGAACTATTGGTGTTAAATCACATGACGATGTGACCTAGATTATTGACTCTAGTGCAAGTGGGAGACTGAAGGAAATATGCCCTAGAGGCAATAATAAAGTTGTTATTTATATTTCCTTATATCATGATAAATGTTTATTATTCATGCTAGAATTGTATTAACCGGAAACTTAGTACATGTGTGAGTACATAGACAAACAGAGTGTCCCTAGTATGCCTCTACTTGACTAGCTCGTTAATCAAAGATGGTTAAGTTTCCTAGCCATGGACATGTGTTGTCATTTGATGAACGGGATCACATCATTAGAGAATGATGTGATGGACAATACCCATCCGTTAGCTTAGCACGATGATCGTTTAGTTTGTTGCTATTGCTTTCTTCATAACTTATACATGTTCCTATGACTATGAGATTATGCAACTCCCGGATACCGGAGGAACACTTTGTGTGCTACCAAACGTCACAACGCAACTGGGTGATTATAAAGGTGCTCTAGAGGTGTCTCCAATGGTGTTTGTTGAGTTGGCATAGATCGAGATTAGGATTTGTCACTCCGAGTATCAGAGAGGTATATCTGGGCCCTCTCGGTAATGCACATCACTATAAGCCTTGCAAGCATTGTGACTAATGACTTAGTTGTGGGATGATGCATTACGAAACGAGTAAAGAGACTTGCCGGTAACGAGATTTAACTAGGTATTGAGATACCGATGATCGAATCTCGGGCAAGTAACATACCGATGACAAAGGGAACAACGTATGTTGTTATGCGGTTTGACCGATAAAGATCTTCGTAGAATATGTAGGAACCAATATGAGCATCCAGGTTCCGCTATTGGTTATTGACCGGAGATGAGTCTCGGTCATGTCTACATAGTTCTCGAACCCGTAGGGTCCGCACGCTTAACGTTCGGTGACGATCGGTATTATGAGTTTATGTGTTTTGATGTACCGAAGGTTGTTCGGAGTCCCGGATGAGATCAGGGACATGACAAGGGGTATCGAAATGTTCAAGACATAAAGATTGATATATTGGAAGGCTATATTAGGTCATCAGAAAGGTTCTGAGTGGGTCGGGTATTTATCGGGGTACCGGAGAGTTACGGGAATTCGTCGGGGAGTATATGGGCCTTATTGGGCTTTAGGGGAAAGAGAGAGGGGAGGCTGCGTGCCCCCAAGGCTTAGTCCGAATTGGACTAGGGGGAGGGGCGGCGCCCCCTCCTTCCTTCTCTTCTCCCTTTCCTTCTCTCCTACTACTACATGGAAGGGGGGAATCCTATTCCCGGTGGGAATAGGACTCCCCAGGGCACTCCATAGTAGAGGATCGGCCCTCCCCCTCCTCCACTTCTTTATATACGAGGAGGGGGACACCCCATGGACACACAAGTTGATCATTGATCCCTTAGCCGTGTGCGGTGCCCCCTCCACCATAATCCACCTCGGTCATATCATAGCGGTGCTTAGGTGAAGCCCTGTTCCGGTAGCATCATCATCACCATCGTCATGTCGTCGTGCTGAAGAAGCTCTCCCTCGACACTCTGCTGGATCGTGAGTTCGTGGGACGTCACCGAGATGAATGTGTGCAGATTGCGGAGGTGCCGTACTTTCGGTACTAGGATCGGTCGATCGTGAAGACGTACGACTACATCAACCGCGTTGACATAACGCTTCCGCTTACGGTCTACGAGGGTACGTAGACAACTCTCTTCCCTCTTGTTGCTATGCATCACCATGATCTTGCGTGTGCGTAGGAAATTTTTCAAATTACTGCATTCCCGAACACTCGGAGTAATGGGTGGATTGGAAATCCGACGCCTCTTAGCAAGTAGGGAACGAAGCACACTCGTTCCCCTGGATGGATTGGGGAAATTCTCCGCCTGAACCCTGCCGTTGAAGGACATCAATCCTTCTCGGACGGGGACTAGATCCATGGGGGGAAGAAAGCCCTGTGTTTGCAGCTTCGTCAGCTGAGATACGAAACATCTCTCTCAATCACCTTTTTCAGAGCCGTGGGGACGGGAGGAAGAGCTGGGAGTGCTAGCCATGTTGGAGTGGTTCCTCCTAGAAAGCTCTGAGGATTTTTCCGCAGGGTGTGGAATGGATCTGAGATCTAATCTCTTTAAATAGGCGCCTTTCTTGTATGGTCAGGGTGATATGTGCAAAAATACCCCGACCTCTGTATTCGTTCGACACGTGTAAGCTGAAGTCAGGAAGGCGTGGAAGCCGATGGGCACGACATTAAATGGAAAGCTGAATACTTCTCTTTAAGTGAGGGACTTTGAAGTAATCGGAGGAGGAACCCGCCTTGCAATGCCGAAGACAATCTGCACGCCGGACACATCGTCATTGAAAGACTGGTTCGGGGGCTACTGAGGGAGTCCTAGACTAAGGGGTCCTCGGACGTCCGGCCTGTTGGACATGGGCCGGACTGATGGGCTAAGAAGATACAAGACCGAAGACTCTCACCCGTATTTGGATGGGACTCACCTTGGCGTGGATGGCAAGCTTGATGTTTGGATATGAAAATTCCTTTCGCTCTAACCGACTTTGTATAACCCTAGTCCCCTCCGGTGTCTATATAAACTGGAGGGTTTAGTCCGTAGAGGCAGAGACAATCATAATCATATAGGCTAGACTTCTAGGGTTTTAGCCATTACGACATCGTGGTAGATCAACTCTGGTAATACTCATATTCATCAAAATCAATCAAGCAGGAAGTAGGGTATTACCTCCATAGAGAGGGCCCGAACCTGGGTAAACATCGTGTCCCCTGTCTCCTGTTACCATTGACCCTAGACGCACAGTTTGGGACCCCCCTACCCGAGATCCACCGCTTTTGACACCGATAACCTCCCCCCTTGCTCCTTTATACACGGGGGCAGGGGGGCACCCTAGAACAAACAAGTTGATTGTTTCTAGCCGTGTGCGGTGCCCCCCTCCACCATAATCCACCTCGGTCATATCATAGCGGTGCTTAGGTGAAGCCCTATTCCGGTAGCATCATCATCACTAAGGGAGTCCTGGACTAGGGGGTGTCCGGATGGCCGGACTATACCTTCGGCCGGACTCCTGGAATATGAAGATACAAGATTGAAGACTTCGTCCCGTGTCCGGATGGGACTTTCCTTGGCGTGGAAGGCAAGCTTGGTGATACAGATATGTAGATCTCCTACCATTGTAACCGACTGTGTAACCCTAGCCCTCTCCGGTGTCTATATAAACTGGAGGGTTTTAGTCCGTAGGACGAACAACAATCATACCATAGGCTAGCTTCTAGGGTTTAGCCTCTCTGATCTCGTGGTAGATCTACTCTTGTACTACCCATATCATCAATATTAATCAAGCAGGACGTAGGGTTTTACCTCCATCAGGAGGGCCCGAACCTGGGTAAAACATCGTGTCCCCTGCCTCCTGTTACCATCCGGCCTAGACGCACAGTTCGGGACCCCCTACCCGAGATCCGCCGGTTTTGACACCGACATTGGTGCTTTCATTGAGAGTTCCTCTGCGTCGTCACTTTTAGGCCCGATGGCTTCTCCGATCATCAACAGCGATGTGATCCAGGGTGAGACTTTTCTCCCCGGACAGATCTTCGTATTCGGCGGCTTTGCACTGTGGGCCAATTTTCTTGGTCATCTGGAGTAGATCGAAAGCTACGCCCCTGGCCATCGGGTCAGATTTGGAAGTTTGAACTACACGGCCGACATCCGCGGAGACTTGATCTTCGACGGATTCGAGCCACAGCCGAGCGCACCGCACTGTCACGATGGGCATGATGTAGCTCTGCCGCCGAACAGTGCCCTGGAGGCCGCACCTGTGTCTGCTCCGACCCCTAGCTCGGAGCCGATCACACCAACCGAGGATGGGTGGTTAGACACCGCCTCGGGGGCTGCAATCTCTATGGCGATTGAGCCGAACACCAGCCCTATTCTCTGTGAAGCCCGTGACTCCAAGGAGCCGAATACCTCTCCAGACTCCGAGCCCTCCGCGCCCCGACCGATCGAATCCGATTGGGCGCCGATCATGGAGTTCACCGCCACGGACATCTTTCAGCACTTGCCCTTCGGCGATATTCTGAATTCACTAAAGTCTCTCTCTTTGTCCGGAGAGCCCTGGCCGGACTATGGTCAGCAAGGTTGGGATACGGATGATGAAGAAATTCAAAGCCCACCCACCACCCACTTCGTAGGCACTGTCGATGATTTAACTAACATGCTCGACTTCGACTCCGAATACATCGACGGTATGGACGCCAATGCAGGAGACGATCAAGAACCAGCGCCTATAGGGCACTGGAAAGCCACCTCGTCGTATGATATATACATGGTGGACATCCCAAAAGAAGGCAATGGTGATGGAACAGCGGAGGATGACCCCTCCAAGAAGCAGGCTAAGCGCCGGCGTCAGCGGCGCCACTCTAAATCCCGCCAAAACAAAAATGGTGATTCTGGCACGGGAGATAATAACACCCCGGACAGTGCCGAAGACAACCACCTCCAGCAAGATTCAGCACAGGAGGATAGAGAAGCCAGCCCTCATGAGAGAGCGGCAGACAGAGAGGTCGAGGACGATAATTATATGCCTCCCTCCGAAGATGAGGCAAGCCTCGACGACGACGAATTTGTCGTGCCAGAGGATCCCGTCGAACAAGAGTGTTTCAAACGCAGGCTTAAGGCCACGGCAAGCAGCCTCCAGAAAAAACACCAACAGCTTAGAGCCGATCAAGATTTGCTAGCCAACAGATGGACCGATGTCCTTGAGGCCGAAGAGTATGAACTCGAACGCCCCTCCAAGAGCTACCCAAAGCGCAGGTTGCTACCCCAATTAGAGGAGGAAGCACCTAAACCTACATCACCAGCGCATGATGCGGCTGACCGGCCACACCGTGGCTGCGACAGAGAGGCCTCTCGGCCCTCCACTCAAGCTGCACCCCGATGCCGCTCAAAAAAATACCAAGGCATGGGAAAATGCGCCAGACCTGCGAGACATATTGGAGGACAAGGGAAGGCAAACAAGATCGATCTACGGATCACATGGGCGCCCCACGGCACGAGACGGTACTCATCACGCTGGATACAGTAAATCCGGCCGGGCCGAACACAGTAGACAAAGCTCGTTTGAGCTGCTTCGTGATATAGCCCAATACAGAGGCGCCGCACACCCACTATGCTTCACAGATGAAGTAATGGATCATCAAATCCCCCAGGGTTTCAAACCCGTGAACATCGAATCATACGATGGCACAACAGATCCTGCGGTATGGATCGAGGACTACCTCCTTCATATCCACATGGCCCGCGGTGATGACCTACACGCCATCAAATACCTCCCACTCAAGCTTAAAGGACCAGCTCATCATTGTCTTAACAGCTTGCCAGCAGAATCAATTGGTTGTTGGGAGGACCTGGAAGCCGCATTCCTCGACAATATCCAGGGCACTTATGTGCGACCACCAGACGCCGATGACCTAAGCCACATAATTCAGCAGCCAGAGGAATCGGCCAGACATTTCTGGACACGGTTCCTAACCAAGAAAAATCAAATCGTCGACTGTCCGGACGCAGAGGCCCTAGCAGCCTTCAAGCATAACATCCGCGATGAGTGGCTTGCACGGCACCTAGGACAGGAAAAGCCAAAATCCATGGCAGCCCTCACGACACTTATGACCCACTTTTGCGCAGGAGAAGACAGCTGGCTAGCTCGCAGTAATAACATGACCAAGAGCCCTGGTAATTCGGATACCAAGGACAGCAGTGGCAGGTCGCGTCGCAACAAGCAAAAGCGCCGCAGTAATGGCGACAATGCTGAGGATACGACAGTTAATGCCGGATTCAAAGGCTCTAAACCCGGTCAGCGGAAAAAGCCATTCAAAAGAAATCGTCGGGGCCCGTCCAGTTTGGACCGAATACTCGACCGCTCATGCCAGATACATGGCACCCCCGAAAAACCAACCAATCACACCAATAGGGATTGTTGGGTGTTCAAGCAGGAAGGCAAGTTAAATGCCGAAAGCAGAGACAAGGGGCTGCATAGCGATGACGAGGAGGAGCCCCGGCCGCCGAACAATAGTGGACAGAAGGGTTTTCCCCCACAAGTGCGGACAGTGAACATGATATATGCAACCCGCGTCCCCAAGAGGGAGCGGAAGCGTGTGTTAAGGGATGTATACGCGGTGGAGCCAGTCGCCCCAAAGTTCAACCCATGGTCTTCCTGCCCGATCACTTTTGATCGAAGGGACCATCCCACTAGCATCCGTCATGGCGGATTCGCCGCATTGGTTCTAGACCCAATTATTGACGGATTTCACCTCACTAGAGTCCTTATGGACGGCGGCAGTAGCCTGAACCTGCTTTACCAGGATACAGTGCGGAAAATGGGCATCTATCCCTCGAGGATTAAGCCCACCAGAACGACCTTTAAAGGCGTCATACCAGGTGTAGAGGCCAACTGTACATGCTCAGTTACACTTGAAGTGGTCTTCGGATCTCCGGATAATTTCTGAAGCGAGGAGTTAATCTTCGACATAGTCCCGTTCCGCAGTGGCTATCACGCACTGCTCGGGCGAACCGCATTTGCCAAGTTCAATGCGGTGCCGCACTACGCATACCTCAAGCTCAAGATGCCAGGCCCTCGAGGTGTCATCACGATCAATGGAAACATCGAACGCTCTCTTCGAACGGAGGAGCATACGGCGGCTATCGCAGCGAAAGTACAAAGCAGTCTCTCAAGGCAATTCTCTAGTCCGGCCATTAAACGTCTGGACACCGTCAAGCGCGCCCGGAGTAACCTACACCAAGACCGCCCGGCACGTTCCGAGCAAGCGTAACAATGCGGCCTCAACCCCATCCCTCGCGAACTTGCGAAACCAGTGCTGCGCGTACATAACTACGCTATGGAAATACCATGGGCACAGGGGGAGGGGCACCATCAAGGCACGCCCGAAACGCGGCTTAAACCGCACTAGGGGCTGCCGATGTCTTAATTTTTTCTTATTTTCAGGACTCCATTCTTTGGAAGGCTTGTCCGACAATACAATTGCCACACAAACGATACAACCAGGGAAGCAGAAAGCTACGCCGCACTACGAAACTATAAGGTGGTCTCTATAACGAGCAGTATACCTGTTTCACATAACATTCCGCAGCTCGCCCCTGGAACGGACATATTTGATAGTCCCATCTTTTGCTTATCGCACTATTTGTATCGTCCTGCTTTGATCGCAGCCTTTTTTTAATAAACAATGCATAGCTTCCGTCTATTATTGCATTACTCTTTTTTACGAATATATGTTCCTTAATGACATGTTGCACCCGTACACTTTGGTACGGCCAATATGCCAGGGGCTTAAGTACCCCACAACATGGTGTGAGAAGTCCAATCACTTTCACAAGTGCGGCACCCCGAACTTATAGCATTATATGCATCGGCTCCGAATCATGTCTTGGGTCAATAGTTGGGTTTGCCCGGCTCCTATGTTTTGGTGCCTTACGTTCCGTTATATCGGCTAAGGTAGCACTAGGAGAACTACTGCGATTGTGCCCCAGTTGAGCTGGGCTAAGCACCTCAGTAGAGAAAGCTAAAACTGACCGTCATGATGAGGCGAGAGCTGGTTGCTGTTCGAGAGGTTTTCGAGTCCCTAAAGACTTATGCCGCTTAGAGCGAGGAGTCGGCTTTGTCCGGCCTAGGCGTGGATAGCGCCCCGAACTCGGTCTTCCGAACACTAGGGGCTTCGCTGAAATTTAAAATTATAGAATTCTATGGCTAAGTGAGAGTGTTCACGCATTATAGTTCGATTGCCTTGTTCGTTGTGTTGAGTGCCTCCCTCGAGGACCCAAGCATGGGGAAAAGAGCGCTCATGTTTATCCCGAACACCCCAGCACTCGTGGCATGGGGGCAGAAGCCGATGACTCGCCATCTCTCAAATTTGATAAACGGCCGCACATAAGGTAATATTTTACATTCAAAAGCATTGCTTAGCGCATATGAACAAGTTTTCAGCGTACAGGATCACAAATGCGAGTTTACTCAAAAATTACATCTTTGGAGCATTCATCCGCTATAAGGCGGACACCCTTCAGGATGCCCTCATAATACGCTTCCGGGAGCGATGCTCCTTGCCCGGCGGCGGCCCTTCCTTCACCAGCTTCTCCGCATCCATCTTGCCCCGGTGCACTTTAGCACGGGCAAGTGCCCTACGGGCACCTTCGATGCAGGCGGAGCGCTTGATTACTTCAAGCCGTGGACAGGCATCCACCAGCCGCCTCACCAGCCCGAAGTAGCTCCCAGGCAGAGCCTCTCCAGGCCAAAGCCGAACTATGAGGCCCTTTATGGCCTATTCGGCAACCTTGTGGAGCTCGACCATTTGCTTCAGCTGGTCGCTCAAAGGCACCAGGTGTCCGGCCTCCGCATATTGAGACCAGAACACCTTCTCCGTCGAGCTCCCCTCCTCGGCTCGGTAGAAGGCGGCGGCATCCGACGCACTACGGGGCAAATCTGCGAATGCTCCTGGAGAGCTCCAGACTCGGGTAAGTAACAAGTAATTCACTTTCACGTGCTTGCTTTGCATAATGAATGCCTTACCCGCCGCTATCTTCTTCATATCTCCAATTTCTTGGAGGGCTTTCTGGGCTTCGGCCTTGGCAGACTTCGCGCTTTCGAGGGCTGCCGCAAGCTCGGACGCTTGCGTCTTCGAGTTAAGCTCCAAACTCTTGTGTTTTTTCACGAGAGCCTGGAGCTCTTTCTGCACCTCCTCCACCCGCGCCTCTTGCTTCCCTCTCTCTGTACGCTCCGCGGCCGCTCTATTTTCGGCCTCGGACAGCGCTTTCTTAAGGGTTGCCACCTCGGTCGTGGCCCCTATAATAGCACGTTCATCCTGTCATTTTTTGCAACCACATCTTCTCTATATACTTGCACAAGGTATTACTTACCTTCCTTCTCCTCGAGTTGCCTCTTGGCATGGCCGAGCTCGTTCTCGGACTGCGCGAGGTTTTGCTTCAGTGTCTCCACCTCCACAGTCAGTGTAGCGGAGGCCAGCAGCGATGCCTGCATACGCATATTGACTTGATTATGTTAGACTCCTGCGAATGTTATTAGATCCTCTATTCGGCTTTTCTTTTCGAACACCGAACAGAGCATCAGGGGCTACTGTCTATGCGGTAATATTTTTTATTCTTTACTTACCTCAAAGCCCGTTAGAAGGCTGGCACAAGCTTCAGTCAGTCCGCTCTTGGCGGACTGAACCTTCTGGATCACCGCACTCATAATAGTGCGATGCTCCTCGTCGATGGAGGCACCGTTAAGCGTCTCCAGCAAATTGTCCAGTGCCTCCGGTTGGACGGAGGTCACCGGCTCGGTAGGCTTACTCCTCTTGGAAGGAGGCTGCCTACCGGAGTCCAGAACCGTTGAAGGTTCCGGCGCGGTGTCCGGCTCAAAGCCGGACTTAGAGCCCTTGGGGGTTCTACCCCCTTCACGCCTGGAGTCCGGGAGGTCGCCTTGCGGTGCCTCCAGGGCCACCTCCTCCTGGCTTGGAACCTGTTGGGATAGCACCTCGGCGTCGTCCGTAGGGTGGGGAGAGGAAGCCGTCGGAAAAGAATTCACATCCGACGAATCCAGGGAACCGCTCGACGACACGTCGAGCCGGTCTTTGGGTGGACTGCATAAACATGTTCGACATAAGGAAAAGCTGTGCAATGGAGGAATACTATGAATCACTCTGGTATCCGGACACTTACGATCTCGCCAGGGGCTTGGCTCTGTGCGGCCACTCCTCTTCACCGTCGTCGGCATTGGTGGAGCCGTCCGGAGGAAGGGTTTTCCCCTTCTTGGACCCTTCGGCCTTGCCAGTTGGGACGGCCTTCCTTTTCTTCTCTCCCCCCGCTGGAGGGGGAGAGGTCTCTTCTTCCTCCTCCTCGTCTTCACGGGAGGAGTGCGTCTTGGAGTCGTCGGATGATGAATCCGACACCCCCAGGCGCCGGGCACTCTTTCGAGTCCCTGTGGCCTTCTTCTTGGCCTTCTTCTCCGGCACCACATATGGTGCCGGAACCAGCAGCTTCGCCAAGCGAGCGTCCGCTGGGCCTTCGGGCAAAGGAGCTGGACAGTTGATCTGTCCGGACGTCTCCTGCTAATCCTGTCAAAGGTGAGGGAGCTTAGATCCTGCATGGAGTCAAACTATGAAAAACTAATACCCTGTAAAAGGTAAAAACATCTTACCACACGAGCGCGACGCTGCGTGCTGAATCTGCGATCCTCGGTAGCGGATGCAGGGGCCTCAGCGCCCTTGAAAAGCACCTTCCAGGCATCTTTGTACGTCGTGTCGAAGAGCCTGCTCAGAGTTCTATGCTGCGCCGGGTCGAACTCCCACATGTTGAAAGTCCGTTGTTGACACGGGAGGATCCGACGGACGAGCATAACCTGGACTACGTTGACAAGTTTGAGCTTCTTGTCCACCAGGGTTTGGACGCATGTTTGGAGTCCGGACGCATGTTTGGAGTCCAGGAGGTGAGCCGCGTAGGGGGTCCGGATCAGAACTCGGGGGCTGCAACCCATTCAGGGTCGCGCGGCTCGGTGATGTAAAACCACCCCGATTGCCACCCCTTTAGGGACTCCACGAAGGAGCCCTCGGGCAATAGGACGTTGGGCATCTTTCCCACCGTGGCACCTCCGCACTCCGCCTGGGTGCCGCGCACTACCTTCGGCTTGACATTGAAAGTCTTGAGCCATAGGCCGAAATGGGGGCGGATGTAGAAGAAAGCCTCGCACACGATGATAAACGCCGAGATATTGAGGACAAAGTTCAGAGCCAGATCGTGGAAATCCAGGACATAGTAGAACATGATCCCCCGGACAAATTGGTGGAGAGGGAAGCCCAGTCCGTGGAGGAAATGAGGGAGGAACACCACCCTCTCATGGGGCCTAGGGGTGGGGATGAGCTGCCCCTCTTCGGGAAGCCGGTGCGCAATGTCATTAGACAAGTATCTGGCCTTCCTTAGTCTTTTGATGTGTCCCTCTGTGACAGAGGAGACCATCCACTTGCCTCCCGCTCCGGACATGGCTGGAGAAGGTTGAGGTGGGGTGTGCAGACTTGGGCGCTGGAGCTCGAGTGCGCGGAAATGGATAGGCAAAGGAGGAAGAAGGCGTGGATGAAAAGGTGGATCCTTATCCCCTTATATGGGCGGACGCGACTATGCGCCCCCACCAGCCTGGTAAAACTCGCTTATCTCCCAAGCGCCATAGTCAATGGCGCTGTTGGGTTACCCACACTCGTATTGATGAGAATCCCAGAATAAGGGGACATGATCTCTGCTTTAACAAGACGTGCCAAGGAAACTGCCTCGCTAAACACGCTGAGGTGGGATAGTATAATGATTCGAATAAAGACTTGGCCATGGTGTGATGTCACACTACGGAATACGTCAGCAGATTAGATTTGTGTAAATATTATTCTCTCTATGGCGATATGTGGAAACTTATTTTGCAGAGCCGGACACTACCTTTGTGTTCAAAATCTTCTATGAAGTACTTGGAGGAGGAACCCGCCTTCAATGCCGAAGACAATCTGCGCGCCGGACTCGTCGTCATTGAAGCCTGGTTCAGGGGCTGCTGAGGGAGTCCTGGATTAGGGGGTGTCCGGATGGCCGGACTATACCTTCAGCCGGACTCCTGGACTATGAAGATACAAGATTGAAGACTTCGTCCCGTGTCCAGAAGGGACTTTCCTTAGCGTGGAAGGCAAGCTTGGCGATACGGATATGTAGATCTCCTACCATTGTAACCGACTCTGTGTAACCCTAGCCCTCTCCGGTGTCTATATAAACCGGAGGGTTTTAGTCCATAGGACGAACAACAATCATACCGTAGACTAGCTTCTAGGGTTTAGCCTCTCTGATCTCGTGGTAGATCTACTCTTATACTACCCATATCATCAATATTAATCAAGCAGGACGTAGGGTTTTACCTCCATCAAGAGGGCCCGAACCTGGGTAAAACATTGTGTCCCCTGCCTCCTGTTACCATCCGGCCTAGACGCACAGTTCGGGACCCCCTACCTGAGATCCGCCGGTTTTGACATCGACAATCACCATCATCACGCCGTCGTGCTGACGAAGCTCTCCCTCAAAGCTCTACTGGATCGTGAGTTCTTGGGATGTCACCAAGCCGAACATGTGTAGATCACGGAGGTGCCGTACCTTCAGTGCTAGGATCGGTGGATCGTGAAGACGTACGACTACATCAACCACGTTGTCATAACTCTTCCGCTTACGGTCTATGAGGGTACGTAGACAATACTCTTCCCTCTCGTTGCTATGCATTACCATGATCTTGCGTGTGCGTAGCAATTTTTTTTGAAATTACCGTGTTCCCCAACATGGTATCCCCGCAGACCCTGAAACTAGCACTATAAATTCCTAATTTCGGAGCGAAAAAAATCAAGGAGAAAGAATTATCATGATCCATGAGACGGAGCCACCGCCAAGCCCTGTTCTTCCTCGTGAGGGTAGATCTGGAGTCCGTTTGGGGCTCCGGAGATGGGGATCTTCGTCCTTCATCATCACCAACCCTTCTCCATCGCCAATTCCATGATGCTCCCCATCGAGAGTGAGTAATTAATTCGTAGGCTCGCTGGTCGGTGAGGAGTTGGATGAGATTCATCATTTAATCGAGTTAGTTTTGTTAGAGCTTGATCCCTAGTATCCACTATGTTCTTAGATTGATGTTGCTATGACTTTGCCATGCTTAATGCTTGTCACTTTGGGCTTGGGTACCATGATTTCAGATCTGAACTGTTTATGTTATCATCATTATATCCATGTTGTAGATCCGATCTTGCAATTTATAGTCACCTACTACGTGTTATGATCCGGTAACCCCGGAGCGACAATAACCGGGACTTCTTCCGATGATTACCATAGTTTGAGGAGTTCATGTATTCACTATGTGTTAATGCCATGTTCCGGTTCTCTATTAAAAGGAGGCCTTAATATCCCTTAGTTTCCAATATGGATCCCGCTGCCACGGGAGGGTAGGACAAAAGATGTCATGCAAGTTCTTTTAATAAAGCACGTATGACTACTTACGGAATACATGCCTACATTATATCGATGAACTGGAGCTAGTGCCGAATTGCCCTAGGTTATAACTGTCACATGATGAATATCATCCAACAAGTCACCGATCCAATGCCTACGAACTTTTCCTATTGTTTCTGCTAAGTTACTACTACTATCATCACTGTTACACTTGCTACAAAATTACTGCTATCACTGTTACTGTTACTATTGCTACTGTCACTACTATTAAAACTATCAAACTACTTTGCTACTGATCACTTTGCTGCAGATAATTAATCTCCAGGTGTGGTTGAATTGACAACTCAGCTGCTAATACCTTCAAATATTCTTTGGCTCCCCTTGTGTCGAATCTATAAATTTGGGTTGAATACTTTACCCTTGAAAACTGTTGCGATCCCCTATACTTGTGGGTTATCAAGACCTTTTTCTGGCGTCGTTGCCGGGGACCATAGCTATATTTGTTGAGTCACTTGGGATTATTATCAATTTATCACTATGAAGAATCTGAAGGATCCTAAGACTAAGATATTTCCCTCAAGGACGAGGGGAGGTAAGGAACTGCCATCCAGTTCTGCCTTAGATTCACCTTCTGTTTTGAATAAACTTACAACACCACCACATGCTATTAATTATGATATGTCGCAAGTTATTGATGATGCTACTTCTACTATGAATGATGCTTATCATGATGCTAGTACCTTGCTTGTTAATGATGATGTGCCACTTGGTGAATTCCTTGATGAACAAATTGCTAGAGTTATACAACATGATGTTGTTGAATCTGATGATGAGCTTGAAATTGAAACTCCTGAAACACCTGTTAGAACTAGCCTTCCTAGATATGAATTGCCTAAGGTACCGGAAGGTTATGTTATGAGTGAGGAAACAACTAGAGATATTCTTGCTTGCAATGATAGAGATGATCTAGAGAAATTATTACACAAGTATAAAGAAAAATCTCTGAATGCTAGAATGAAATGTGTTCCTAAGTTTTCTACTTCACCTATCTTTATTGATGATAAGGATTATGAATTCTCTGTCGACCCATAGTTAATTACTTTGGTTGAATCTAATCCTTTCCATGGCTATGAAACTGAAACTGTTGTGGCACATCTTACTAAGTTGAATGATATAGCCACCCTTTTTTACTCATGATGAGAAAACCCACTACTACTTTATTCTCAAATTATTTCCTTTCTCATTAAAGGGTGATGCTAAAGCTTGGTACAATACTCTTTCTCCTATTTGTGTGTGTAGTCCCCATGATATGATTTATTACTTCTTTGAAAAATATTTTCCTGCTCATAAGAAACAAGTTGCCTTATAGGAAATATTTAACTTTGCTAAAACTAAAGAAGAGAGTATCCCACAAGCTTGGGGGCGGCTTTGCCAGTTACTTAATGCTTTGCCTGATCATCCTCTTAAGAAAAATGAAATACTTGATATCTTCTATAATGGA
This sequence comes from Triticum urartu, assembly GCF_003073215.2. Lineage (NCBI taxonomy): Eukaryota > Viridiplantae > Streptophyta > Magnoliopsida > Poales > Poaceae > Triticum > Triticum urartu. The sequence continues at coordinate 644,337,348 of NC_053028.1, read as the reverse complement.
CTAACTGATGCTTCTAGGGACTTCCTAGATACCTGTGTTGGTTGTGTTTTCAGGGAATGAACTATTGGACAAGCTCAGGAATTATTGAATAGCATATTGAAAAACTATGATGATTGGACTATTCCTGAACCACCGACTAAACCCACTCCGAAGAAGAGGGATATATTATATCTCAGTCCTGAAGATATGCAAGAGGCAAAGAAATCTATGAAGGAAAAAGGTATTAAAGCCAAGGATGTTAAAAATTTACCTCCTATTGAAGAAATACATGGGCTTAATACACCACCACTGCCTAAGGTGGTAGAGGTAAATTCTCTTATGAAGTTTAATGATAGTGATAATCCTCACAATATGCATCCTAGCCAATGACTTTATGAGTTTGAAAACTATATTGGAAAACAAGATCACTTCAATGCAAATGTTATGAAACAATTGAAATATAATTCTGATATGATTGCTCGCTTGAGTGACTTGTTATTTAGAATCTCAAATGATGTTAGAGGTGTTGGAAAACATGCTTCTATGGTTCAAAGTCAGTTAGAACAAGTTGTTAAATCTCAAAGAGAATTGCTTGATGAAATGAATAATAATATGCATGACTTTGCTATTAGAGTTGCAACTAGAGGAGGTAAAATGACTCAGGAACCACTTTATCCCGAGGGCCACCCTAAAAGAATTGAACAAGATTCACAAAGAGCTAACACTAGTGAACCTAGTTCTTATAGAAAGAAAAAGAAGAATGACAGGACTTCACATGCTCCTAGTGAACCTGAAATAGAAAAACCTCCTGACAATGATAATGAAGTTTCCATCTCTGATGCTGAAACTCAGTCTGGTTATGAACACTCACCTAGTGATAATGAAAAATATAATGTTGATGTTCATGAACTATCAACCAAATAATAAAGAACCAGACACTGATGTTGAGATAGAACCACCTGTTGATCTTGATAACCCACAACCTAAAAATAAAAGGTATGATAAAAGATACTTTGTGGCTAGGAAACAGGGTAAAGAAAGAGAACCGTGGGTTCAGAAACCTATGCCTTTTCCACCTAAGTCAACTAAAAAGAATGATGATGAAGAATTTGAACGCTTTGCTGAGATGCTGAGGCCAGTCTTTTTGCGTACTCGCTTGACTGATATCCTGAAAATGCCTCCATATGCAAAGTATATGAAAGACATCATCACAAATAAGAGAAAAATAGCGGAAGCTGAAATCTCCACTATGTTTGCTAATTACACTTTTAAAGATGGAGTAACTAAAAAACTTGGAGATCCGGGAATACCAACTATACCTTGCTCTATCAAAAAGAATTATGTGGCAACTGCTTTGTGTGATTTAGGAGCTGGTGTTAGTGATATGCCTTTCTCTTTATATAAAAGACTTGACTTGAATAAACTCACACCTACTGAGATATCTTTGCAAATGGATGAAAAATCAACTGCCATACCTATTGATACATCCATTTTGCATCATGCTTTTATATCAAAATTTATTGCATTATGGGCTGTTATTACACATTATGTCACAATACTTATGTCTACTCTCTCTTATTTTACAAGGTTTGCACGAAGAGGGAGAATGCCGGCAGCTAGAATTCTGGGCTGGACAAGGAGCAAATATTAGAGACCTATTCTGCACAACTCCAAGTCCTGAAACTCCACGGGAGTCATTTTTAGAATATATAAAAAATATTGGGCGAAGGAAGCACCAGAGGGGGGGGCACCCACCATCCACGAGGGTGGGGGAGCGCCCTATCCCCCTGGGCGTGCCCCCTGTCTCATGGGCCCCCTGGCAGGCCTCCGGTGCCCATATTTGGATATATGAAGTCTTTTGCCCTAGAAAAAAATCATAAGCAAGCTCTCGGGACGAAACTCCGCCGCCACGAGGCGGAACCTTGGCAGAACCAATCTAGGGCTCCGACGGAGCTGTTCTGCCGGGGAAACATCCCTCCAAGAGGGGGAAATCATCACCATCGTCATCACCATCGATCCTCTCATCGGGAGGGGGTCAATCTCCATCAACATCTTCACCAGCACCATCTCATATCAAACCCTAGTTCATCTCTTGTATCCAATCTTTATCCCAAAACCTCAGATTGGTACCTGTGGGTTGTTAGTAGTGTTGATTACTCCTTGTAGTTGATGCTAGTTGGTTTACTTGGTGGAAGATCATATGTTCAGATACTTTATGCATATTAATACCCCGCTGATTATGAACATGAATATGATTTGTGAGTAGTTACGTTTGTTCCTGAGGACATGGGAGAAGTCTTGCTATAAGTAGTCATGTGAATTTGGTATTCGTTTGATATTTTGATGAGATGTATGTTATCTTTCCTCTAGTGGTGTCATGTGAACGTCGACTACATGACACTTCACCATTGTTTGGGCCTAGGGGAAGGCATTGGGAAGTAATAAGTAGATGATGGGTTGCTAGAGTGACAGAAGCTTAAGCCCTAGTTTATGTGTTGCTTCATAAGGGGCTGATTTGGATCCATATGTTTCACGCTATGGTTGAAACTAATGTTATTGAAACCGTAACCCCGGAGGAGTATATAAGGGACACCTTCCAGAACATTTCAGCCTCCGAAAAGGAATAGGTATGTGGTACGGTAAGTAAACCGACTCCAAAACAGTTCTAATGGCAATTTTTCTTCGTTTTGGCATATTTAAGAAAATAGGAAAATAAGAAGCAGACCGGAAAGGACACGAGGTGTCCACGAGGGTGGAGGGCGCGCCCTACCCCCTGGGTGCGCCCCGCCTCATGGGTACCTCGTGTGCCCTCCGGACTCCATTTTCTTGCACAATACTTCTTTTGGTCGGTAAAATTCATTATATAATCTCCTAAAGGTTTTGACCATTGTACCACACAATTATCCTCTATTTTTGTTTCAAGTTGTTTTTTGCCAGAGTTGTCAAGGCCAGGCATCATGTCGTCCCCCTCCTCCAATAATGAGGGCGACGATGCTTAGCTAATGAAGATAGAGCTGAAGAGAGAAGAACCTGGGGAGATCAACAAGGATGATGGGATCAAGAAGGCCACGGAGGATCAAGCCCGGACAGTAGAAGAAGACATCCTTCAACCTCATTACAATCTTCTTACCCCTACTGAAATTGAAGCTTTCAAGATGGTTGAAATAGTTCGGGTGCAGAACAAGTATCTAACTTGTGGAAATATTCTGTTGCAAGAGCATATCATCGCACTCAAGGGCATCATTTGTAAGTTGGAGCATCTCATGCGCTCGATGCTGGACGACAAGCCTACATCATCAACAATCTCTTCTTCACCACCAAAGGAGAATTGAATATCGGGTATGGGCACTCCCCTTGGCAACTGCCAAGCTCGGGGGAGTGCCCCGGTATCGTATCACCATCACACTTTTATCTTTACCATTTGTCTTAGTTCGATCCTTTTGGTAATATCTTGATCTAGTAGAATAAAGTTTAGTATGATCTAGTTTTGAGTTTTGCTTTATGATCCTTCTATGTAATCGAGTCCGTGAGATATATATAATAAATATTAGTTTTGAGTCAAGGGCTTGGTTATCTTGCTATGATCTTGATGGAAGAAAAAAAGAAAAAAGAGAAATAATAAAAAGAAATAAAGAGATCATATTGATCATATGGAGAGTAATGACTTCACATATAAAGAGTATGATGAATAAAAGTTGTTGAGAATTGACAAACATAGTTATGGTCATCGTTGCAATTAATAGGAAGTAATAAAAAAGAGAGGTTTTCACATATAAATATACTATCTTGGACATCTTTTATGATTCTGAGCACTCATTAAAATATGACATGCTAAAAAGTTGATGTTGGACAAGGAAGACAACGTAATGGGTTATGCTTTCTTACATCCAAAATAAATTATATTGTCATGGATCATCCAACATGTTGAGCTTGCCTTTCCTCCTCATGCTAGCCAAATTCTTTGCACCAAGTAGAGATACTACTTGTGCTTCCAAATATCCTTAAACCCAGTTTTGCCATGAGAGTCCACCATATCTACCTATGGATTGAGTAAGATCCTTCAAGTAAGCTATCATTGTTGCAAGCAATAAAAATTGCTCTCTAAATATGTATGATTTATTAGTGTGGAGAAAATAAGCTTTATACGATCTTGTGATGTGGAAGAAATAAAAGCGACGAACTGCATAATAAAGGTCCATATCACAAGTGGCAATATAAAGTGAAGTTCTTTTGCATTAAGATTTCATGCATCCAACCATAAAAACACATGACAACATGTGCTTCCCTCTGCGAAGGGCCTATCTTTTATTTTTGTTTTATACTTCATACAAGAGTCATGGTGATCTTCACCTTTACTTTTTACATTTTATCCTTTGGCAAGAACTGTGTGTTGGAAAGATCCTGATATATAGCTAACTGGATGTGAGTTTTCATGAACTATTATTGTTGACATTACCCTTGAGGTAAAAGGTTGGAGGCAAAACTATAAGCCCCTATCTTTCTCTGTGTCCGATTAAAACTTCATACCCATAAATATTGCGTGAGTGTTAGCAATTGTGAAAGACTAAATGATAGTTGAGTATGTGGACTTACTGAAAAGCTCTTATATCGACTCTTTCTGATGTTATGATAAATTGCAATTGCTTCAATGACTGAGATTATAGTTTGTTAGTTTTCAATGAAGTTTCTGATTCATACTTGAAATTGTGAATGAATTGTTACTTTAGCATAAGAAATCATATGACAATATATATTTATGTCGCTGTTATAAGAATGATCATGATGCCCTCATGTCCGTATTTTATTTTATCGACACCTCTATCTCTAAACATGTGGACATATTTTTCGATATCGGCTTCCGCTTGAGGACAAGCGAGGTCTAAGCTTGGGGGAGTTGATACGTCCATTTTGCATCATGCTTTTATATCGATATTTATTGCATTATGGGCTATTATTACACATTATGTCACAATACTTATACCTATTCTCTCTTATTTTACAAGGTTTGCATGAAGAGGGGGAATGCCAGCAGCTGGAATTCTAGGCTGGAAAAGGAGTAAATATTTGTAACATCCCAAAATTCTAAATTTTGGAATGTTATAATAAATAGATAGATTTGATTGATTGTTTGATTGATTGTCTGAAAGTGAGTGAATTCGAAACTTTTTGAAAGTTAAATGAGAGGGAATAAAAGGACTTTCCCAAACTTTCATATTTGCTTTCTGATCTCCGTGAATTCAAACTCTTTTCACCATGAAACCCGGGAGAGAAGATGACATGACTTATTCCATTTATTTAAATGACAAGGGGTGTTGAAAATATTTGAATTTCATTTGAGAATATTTCAATTCATAAACTTCATGCAGCTCAATGATTTTCATGAGAGAAGATAAAATGACTTCTTCAAATTATATGAAAAATGAGTTGGGAGTTTCAAAGAATTAAATTCAAAGTTCTTTTGAATTTATTTTCAATTTGGAGTTATTTGAGTTTTATTCAAATTATTTTTCTCCAAAAATATAATATATGGAAAATAGGGTAACATGATTCCCTACAATAGAAAATTGGAGAAAAATTAATTTGAAATCATTTCGGGATTTTTAAAATGATTTTTGTTGGATTTTATTAGACCAGTAGCACTCTTTGAATTATTAGAATTTGTGTGTGTTTTATTTAATGCTAGAAAAATGTTCAAGTCGTAGAAAATCTTTTTCTAAATTTTTTGATATATTACATGCCTATATAAATTTTTTATTTTATTTTATTTTATTTTATTTTCTGTTGTTTGGAAAATCTTAAAAAAAAGAGAACTCCCGCCGACTGGGCCGGCCCAGCTCTCCCGCTAGGCCCAGCCCAGCGCGCAGCCCACCCGACCGCGCCGTCTCCTTCCTCGCGCAGGAGACCGGCCGCCGCACGCCTCCCGAGCACCGGCCTCGGCGTTCGTGTCCGTCCCGGACTCCCCTCGCCCCCTTCTCCAAGTCCTCCTCCCCTCCCCTATAAAACCCGAGGCCCCGGGCCCCGTTCCTCTCCTCCTCACCGCATCGCCACCTCCCGCATCTCGTCGCCGCCGCGCCGCTGCTCGCCGGTGCCGCCGCCCGCTGCCTCGCTTGCGTCGCCGCCTGCTAGCGCCGCCGCACCGCTGCCTGCCGCGCCACGCCGCACCCCGCCGCCTACCGTCGCCTGCTGCCTCGCCGGACGTCGCCGCCGCCCCGACGCCCGCCCCGGAGTTCGCCGCCGGCCGGAACCGCCCTGCTGCTGGTTTTTCGCCGTAGACCGCTGCCGAATCGGTATAACCGCCGCCCGGTTTTCTCGGTTTTCCTTTTTGTTTGGTTTTCTGAAGAAAAAAAAACCCTAGGTTTGTTTTTTTAGGTTTGTTACTTAACGAACGTTTTCTGTTTAGTTAGTTTAAGTGAACGTTTTCTTTCTGTAGATCTGTTTAGCGAACGTCGGTTCGATAGGATTTTTCTTTTTATTTTAGTTTTTCGGCCAGGGACCTATCTGTGATGATTTTATTTACAGTTTAGTCCCTGAACTTCAAACGATCATTACTTTTTACTCGTTTATCCAAATTCAACGAAACCAACGCTCACGTCTTCGTTATGATCTCCTCTGTCCATTAATCCAACTCAAACATGTTTTTGAAGAGTTTAAAATTTGAATTAGATCAGATTTGTATTCAAACTTCGTTTGATCATAACTTGAGTTTCGTAGCTCCGTTGAGTTGATTCTTTTTGCAAAATGAAGCTCTTGACCTAAACTTTCTGATAAGGCCAAATTCATATAATTTTGGTACTGTTAGAAATTGTTTTATGTTGCAAGAGTTATTTGCTTGGTTTTGACGTTTTCCGAATTGTTTTCTTTGTTCTCTCTGACCTTTTGAGTGATTGCTTATGTGTGGTTACCATTGCTTGCTTATGATAGATTGACCGGAGTGTGACGAGTAGAGCTATCAAGAGTTTTGAGTGTGAATCATCTTCATCAACATTGCAGGCAAGTTCACACTTTGATCATATCCCCTTCATACCCAGTTTTCATTGCATTAGATTAAACCTCAAACATTGCATGATTAGGATCTAATTAAATTGTGGGATGGGAAGTAGTTGAGGTAGTACCTATTACCTGCTTATTATCAAACCCTTGGGAGTTACTATTACGTTATGCTTACTTCGCCATGCTATGCTCGTAGACGTGGATTGGGTTTTGAGAGTATCCATGACAGATGTGAGATTGTTAATTAATGGTTTACTTAAGGTGGCAACTTAAACACACATCTGGGTGGATTGAGGCACCTGGTTATTCCAGGATTGCCTGTATAGGCACCTGGGTAGATCAGGATTGCCTGTTTTTTTATGGACCGCCACCTAGGCTCAAAGGGATCATGAGATTTTTCATGCTAGAAACTTCCGTGTGCAGCCACAAGCTATTATGGGCTCTAGCATAGTTGATTAAGTCATGCGAACTCTTACAGTGGTAGACTAGCAGATGTAGGGGATGTAGGTGGTACGGTCTACCCGATCGTAAGGTGCTAGCGCTTCTGAAAGACTATGTCTCGGTCATCCATTTCTCAAACACCATGTAGTGCGAGAAACCAAATGGAGGCGATCAAGTCTTGTGGGGAAAAGTGCGCAAACCTATGCAGAGTGTATAAACTAATCATGATTAGCCATGTCCCCGGTTATGGACAACTTGAGTATCTAGTACCTGCATTATCATGTAAATCTCATCACGTTACTTAAAATTAAGTTTGTTGGGTTTAATGATGTTATTTAATTGGGATTGAGAATGCTGTCAACCATTCTCAATGTTCAACAACCACCATGATAGTTAAATAAAATTTATTCCTTTGTAGTAGGGAAAAATTGGCTTTTTGCAAAAACTATAACCATAGAGCTTTTCCACCAGCCAAATATGCATGTAGTGATAGCCATTGTTCATCATTTCTCTCTATGGTGTGAATTTGCCAGTACATTCAATGTACTGACCCTTTGTGGCTGCAACGCCTCATGTTGCAGGATTTCTTACGACGAGTAAGTGATACGTTAGGGTTATGATTTCTACACTCAACTTTGCCGTTGGTGTTGATGGGAATCCACAACCTTGTTACTTCCGCTATTTGGATCGAGGTAATAGTATTTACGTTATTTTATACATGTGATTTACCTCTGTTATAAATCCTCGAGTACTGTGTGTGTCAGCATACCGATCCAGGGATGCCACTTAAGCACAGAGACTTGATCCATTCGGGTCAGGTCGCTACAAGATGGTATCAGAGCACATGTTGACTATAGGACGTGACCCTAGAAACCAGCAAGCCCATAGGAAAGATCTTTCTCTAAAACTTTACTTTTCAAAAAGACCTTTTACCTCTCTTCTCTTCTGAGCTTATTCAAAAATTCCCTTTAGTGAGACCATACCCCCTTTTCCCTTTTGACCTCATGAAGATTCGACTGACGAGACCACTCCAAGAAGTACAAGATATCGGACAACTAAGACCACTTCGGAATGAAGAGTATTTTCCGTGCATCTGAATAATGGAAACTACAATGGTTGAAGACCGAAGACAAGTAGAATTTGAAGGCTCTGAAGAATTCCCAGATTTTTATGACCTAGGAAGGCTACCCTTATGGAACTTGGCAGACTATGGAAGTTGTCAATACCTGAGATCAAGGTGTATCGGAGAAAGACTGAAACAAGGAGCGTGAGAACTCGAAGTTTTGTCAAAGAGAACTCTTAGGCAGGAGATATCAACTATGGAGAGATAGCTCATGGGAATGACAAGAGCAGAAACATGGTTATCCATGATGTCATCACCCGCTTATGCTATTGTCACCGTGCTGAGTTAAGCATGCATATGCATGGAAGGATTGGATGGTAGAAGGCTGATGGAGCATCTATCAGCAAGAGGTGAAGTTAACCTTAGCTAGTGTATCACCAAGATCTGGAGTGTTACATCAAGAAGTTAAGATGGACCTACAAGAAGCAGTATTTTGACAAGGAAGTATTTCATGAAGAACTCAGGAACCAAAAGCTGAAAGTAGCCAAGCTGGAGGAGCTACAACCTCGAGAAACCGGAGATTCGTCAGGAACTAGACCATGGTTCATGCCAAGGATGTTGAAACCTAGAAGTTTGAAATACAACTCTGGAGTATTAAAGGATGTCAAGAGAGATTTCACGTCAACGGAGATTATCTGGCAAAAGAACTTGAGAAGGACAAGCATGACCGGAAGAAGCCATTGGAGGCATGAACAAGGCTTGAAGAGTTTGGAGATGTTGAAGATTTATTGACCTTTAGAAGACCAAACCCCTGTATTACTGTCACACCCTAGTTAGTTCAAGCATTAGAGTGTGCATGTCGGTGTACTTGGGTAGGGGTACCCTAGTATCCCGAACTTGTGCACGGGCAGTCGCAGCATCCCGCGGCAAGGCTTGCCGGGTGACCGCCAAGGTCCTTCGTGGTTCCTTTGGAGCTGTTCAAGAACAAAGTATCCAAGTCAAGACCCCGGCAAGAGGAGCTTGCCGGGATCAAGACCCCGGCAAGAGGAGCTTGCCGGGAAGGCCACCCAAGGCATCTTAAGGAACTTGCCGTGGCGCGCCACGCGTCTCGGCAAGGCCCGGTGAGCGACAAGCTGCCGGACGCGACAAGACAACGACCGCGGCAAGGCGCTTGCCGCAGCAAGCCACCACTCCGTGCCCGCGCTCCAGCACATCCACCAACGTGTCTCTCTGGGACCCTTCCCAGCGTACGTGGCGGGAGGCTGTGCAGCCAGCGGTGAGCGGTGGCAAGCGGCGCTGACAAGATTGTCGTTGTGGTGAGCGGTGGCGTTCCTGACGGTCCCTTTTACACTGTTTAGGTGACGCAGACGGGCATTTAAGGCCCTTGTCCCCTGCCGTCAGGGTTAGGTATGATACACTGTAGCAGGTAGCTGTACCAACCGCAGCACCTTTCCCTTTTTGCCCTTGTCTACGTTGCCACCTGTCGGTGACCCCTTGAGCATATAAAAGGAGGCCCATGCGCAACATAGAAGGGGGTTCGAACACTCACGCTCGGTCTCGTTAGCTGCTGGTGTGTACTGTAGCACTCCGCGCTCCCGAGCAAGAACTCAATACAAACCACAAAGCAGGAGTAGGGTTTTACGCATCCGTGCGGCCCGAACCTGGGTAAACTGCTCGTGTGCTTCGCCTCGATCCGCTCTTTGCACGACCTCCGCCCCCGCCGAACCAAAAGGGACTCGGCCCGCCGGTCCCATAGGTGTTCATGGATCAGTCCCCCGACATCTTTGGCGCGCCAGGTAGGGGGCGTCGAGGCTGTGTGAACCAGATCCGGCGTTCGCGCGAGCTAGATCTTCATCATCTTCATCGACATGCCGCCGAAGAAGAAGGCTTCGGAGGCGGCTGCTCCGTCCGCCCCGCTACCACCGGAGCAAACGCTTGATGGGGCGGACGCCGGCTGAAGAACGGGTGTCGACGAGAGAGCTCACGGTGCTGCCAGGTCCAAGGACAAGGCTGCGCTGCCCATCGGCGGCGTAGCCGGCTCCCACAACGACTGGGCACACTCCAAGACCTCGGCGTCCGTACATGCACCGCGCCCACCTCATGAGGCGCGGGACCGGCAGCGCCACGGTGCTCATAGTACCATGCATTTGCCAGACCAAGATCGAGCTGGTGGGTCTCAGAGTGCTCCAGACCAGCACGCACACCAACATGCTGGCACGAGCGAGGCGCGGTCGCCTGGACGGGATACTGCTCTTTCTAACGTAGTTAGAAGTCCGAGCATATCCCGCTCCTCGCACCGTTCGCCACCGCCACCCGCCACTGCAGCAGAAGCTTTGGCGCGAGCTCAACTGCTCCTAGACTACCCTCCAACAGCAGATAAGATCGACGACTGGAGGGCCACCATTCAGAGTCTCATCGGCTTCGCCAACGGCGACACTCAGCGGCAGCCGAGCACGTCGCAGCCGCGGCAAGTCAGCCAGGCACGAGCCGATGGCGACAAGACCGGTGGGGGTGCAACCACTGTGCACTCTCCACCCCGAAGGCCAAGATCGCCGACTCGCCAGATCCACCTCGACAGCGACTCCACCGCGTCATCAGATCCACGAGCTCGTCGCGATCAGCGCCAAGTTCTTCACGAACAACAGCAAGAAGACGCTCGTACTCGCATCGAGCGCCAAAGAGAAGCGCGACGTCAATCAGACCAGCGCGCTGGGCCCTCTGTTGACTTGCATGCGCCAGGGGAACCAGGCGACTTGCCATACGCGGTAGGTTGCCCTGCGTTCACTCGTGAGCTGCGGCAAGTCCATTGGCCCAGCATGAAGAATTTCAAGCCAGATGTACCAGAGAAGTACGACGGCAAGTCGCATCCGTCGGAGTTCCTCAGCATCTACACCATCGCGGTGCAGGCTACCGGGGGGTGGGACGACAAGATCCTTGCCAACTACTTCCCGCTGGTGCTCAAACCCAACGTCAGGTCCTGGCTCATGCACTTGCCGGACAACTCCATATCCTCCTGGGCAGACCTATGCCATCAGTTTGTCGGCGCCTTTACAGGCGGCCACAAACCTCATGGCCAAGAGAGTGACCTTCATCTGCTCGCCCAGAAGGAAGGAGAACCCCTGCGCAAGTACATTCAGAGATTCAGCCGTGTACAACACAACATCCCAGATGTCCACCCTACCGCGGTCATCAGCGCGTTCCATCAGAACGTGCGTAACTGTAGGATGCGGGAGGAGATGGCGATGTGCAAGATCAGAGACGTCAGTGAGCTGTATGCCCTGGCCGACAAGTGTGCACGCGCTGAAGAAGGGAGGAAACTCCCCGGAGAGAATATAGGAGCAGGAGGATCTGACAGCGAGGATGCAGCCCCGGCAAAGAAAAACCGGCGGCGGAACAGGAAGAAGAAAGGCAAAGATGTACTAGTCGTTGAGCAGTCCGGCAAAGAAGGTGGCGCCCAGAAAGCCACAGTTGGTAGCTCCGGCAAGGAGATTGCCGCATGCACCAACTGCCAGGCTGTGGCGGTCGCCGACAAGCAGGACGGCACCGACAAGCAGTACTGCAAGATTCACCGCACCAAGGGCCATGACCTCCAGAGCTGCAAGAAGGTCGAGCAGCTTGTCCAGCAACAAAAGGCTGAGTACGAGCGACACGACAAGGAGAGGGCCCAAGGAAGCGCTGGAGAATCCGGCAAGAAGCGCGCCGACCGGGGAGGACGCCGCGGCAAGGCCAAGCAGCGGCAAGGAGACAGACCTCCTCGCGGCTGCGACAAGGATGAAGACGACGACGACGACGAAGACATGGATGATGTTGAGACCAGCAAACAGGAGTTCCAGAAAGCCACAGAAGTCTTGTGCGTCGACGGCGGTGCTTCTCTGCATACTTCGCACCGCCAACTCAAGCAGTGGGTGCGGGAAGTTAATGCAGCAGAACCACCTGTCGAGTCACGCAAGCTTCTGAAATGGTCCAGCACGCCTATCATCTTAGATATTGAGGACCACCCTAACCGCACAACTGCGGTCGGGTGCTTGCCGATGTTGGTTTCACCAACTATCCGCAACCTCAAGGTCACTAAGATGTTAGTTGACGGCGGGGCCGGCTTGAACCTGATCTCCTCCGCTGTACTCCAGAAACTCCAGATCCCTGACAGCGAGCTTGAAGAGACCGGCACATTCCAAGGAATCAACCCGGGAAGCAGCAAGCCGAAGGGGAAGGTCACGTTGCCAGTAACATTTGGCAGCAAGCTGAACTTCAGGACTGAGAGGGTCACTTTTGACGTTGCCGATATTCCATTGCCTTACAATGGGATACTTGGCCGTCCAGCTCTCGCCAAGTTCATGGCAGCCTCTCACTACGCATACAACATGCTGAAGATGCCAGGCCCGATAAGCGTCATCTCTGTCCCTGGCGACAAGAAGGATGCTCTTATCTGCGCCGACAAGATCTACCGAGAAGCAGCAGCCGCAACAGACCGCAAGTCACTTGCCGCTGAAGCTCCCGGGGGGAAGAAGACCAAGTCCGGCAAGATTTCTGATGCCCACTCCGGCAAGCGCACCTCTTCGGAGTGCTGCGCTGCCGTCGAGGACGCACCATCGAGCTCCACCGGCAAGTGTAAGAAGACAATGGCAGCTCCGCCAGAGACCAAGAAGGTGTCCGCCAAGGAAGACGGCACTGGTGGTACCTTCACCATCAGTGCCACTCTCGACCCTAAATAGGAAAGCGCGCTCATTGCTTTCCTGCGGGCGAATGTCGACGTGTTTGCATGGCAACCGTCTGACATCCCCGGTGTTCCCAGGAAAGTAATTGAGCACCACCTCGCCGTTTGTCCTCATGCGCGGCCCGTCAAGCAGAAGGTCAGGAAGCAAGCAGTGGAGCGCCAAGAATTCATTGCAGAAGAAATCAAGAAGTTGGAAGCAGCAGGCCTTGTCAGAGGAGTGCTCCATCCTACGTGGTTGGCCAATCCTGTAGTCGTGCGCAAGGCAAACGGGAAATGGAGACTTTGTATCGATTTTACCGATGTTGACAAAGCTTGTCCCAAAGACCCATTTCCTTTGCCGCACATTGACCAGATTGTTGACTCCACAGCCGGATGTGATTTGCTTTCATTTCTTGACGCATACTCAGGATATCATCAGATCTTCATGGCAGAAGAGGATGAGGAGAAGACCGCATTTATTACTCCATGTGGCACGTACTGTTTCGTACGGATGCCTTTTGGTTTAGAAAATGCTGGTTCAACATTTGCAAGAGTAGTCCATGTCGCTCTCGAGCCACAAATACACAGAAATGTGGAAGCCTACATGGATGACATAGTGGTCAAGAGCAAGGACAAGGCGACTCTGATCCAAGATTTAGACGAGACCTTTGCAAATCTGCGCAAGATCAGCCTCAAGCTCAACCCAGAGAAGTGTGTGTTTGGAGTCCCCTCCGGCAAGCTCCTCGGGTTCTTTGTGTCTCAGCGGGGAATTGAAGCCAATCCCGACAAGATCAAGGCCATTGAGCAGATTGAAGCACCAAAGCGCGTCAAGGATGTACAGAGACTTGCCGGATATGTGGCTGCTCTCAGCAGGTTTATCTCTAGGTCTGCTGAGCGCGCCCTGCCATTTTTCAAGTTATTGAAAAAGGCAGGTCCAATGAAATGGACTCCGGAAGTGGAGGCTGCACTGCAAGACTTAAAGAGATACCTGTCCTCCCCTCCAATACTTGTCGCACCTAAGCCACAAGAGAAGTTGCTGCTGTACATAGCGGCAACCAATCAAGTGGTTAGTGCTGCGTTAGTAGCGGAGAGGGAGACAGATGACGAGCCAACAACCACGGCAGGCACATCCAGCGACAAGCAGGGGGCTTCCCCGACAAGCTCCGGTCCCGACAAAGATGGATCTGCGCAGATGCACGAGGAGACACAGAAGAAAATGGTGCAGCGCCCAGTTTACTTTGTCAGTTCCCTTATGCAGGGGGCTAGGTCAAGGTACTCTAGCGTGCAGAAATTGCTTTTCGGCCTTCTCATGGCCTCGAGAAAGCTGCGCCATTACTTCCAAGCATATGAGATCACAGTTGTCACTCGCTTTCCGCTAAAGAGGATACTACAGAATCTAGAAGCGACAGGCAGGATTGTTGAGTGGGCACTGGAACTATCAAGCTTTGGCCTCAAGTTTGAAAGTACTTCAACTATCCAGAGCAGAGCATTGGCAGAATTTATAGCAGAATGGACGCCAACACCAGATGAAGAAATTCCAGAAATGAGCATCCCCGTCAAGGAAGCAAGCAAAGAGTGGCTGATGTACTTTGACGGTGCCTTTTCGCTGCAAGGCGCCGGCGCTGGTGTGCTGCTTGTCGCACCCACCGGAGAGCACCTCAAGTACGTAGTCCAGATGCACTTTCCCAAGGAGCAAGCAACTAACAATACTGCAGAGTATGAAGGCTTGCTTGCCGGTCTCAGGATTGCGGCAGACCTTGGGATCAAGAAGCTCATTATCAGGGGTGACTCACAACTTGTCGTCCGCCAAGTGAACAAGAGCTATCAGAGTCCGTTGATGGAAGCCTACGTCGACGAAGTGAGAAAGCTAGAAGAGCACTTTGACGGCCTACAAATGGAGCATGTTCCAAGAGCTCAGAACGCTATTGCTGATGGCCTGTCAAAGTGCTCCGCACTTAAGTTACCTGTGGAACCAGGGATCTTTGTGTTCAAGCTGACTCAACCGTCCGTAACGCCATCAACTGGACAGAGCAAGAAGAGGAAGTTGATTTCTGGTGACTATTTTCCGGCAGTGCTTCCAGAAGCCGCCGCCAAGAAGGTCCCCAAGATCAACGCCAAAGGCGCTGAGGAGCAGTCTGCTCCGGCAAGCCCTAGGGTTTGTTCCGTTGAAGCAGAAGCTCCCGACAAGTTTTGCTCCGGCAAGCTTGTCGGGGAACGTCAAGCTCCGGTAGAGCCGCAGGTTCTCGCCGTAGAAGCGGATGTTCCCGCAGCAACAGATTTGCCTTTAGTCCTCGTTGTCGAGCCACAAGCTCCAGCATGGGCGCAGCAGATTGTCCGTTTCCTTCAGACAGGAGAACTTCCCGAAGAGCAAGAAGAAGCGGAAAGAGTAGCCTGGCAGTCAAGTATGTACCAGTTTGTCGACAAGACACTGTACAGAAGAAGACTCAACGGTGTGAAATTGAAGTGTATTCACCGGGAAGACGGACAAAAGCTGTTGGCAGAGATACATGGAGGCATATGTGGTCACCACATTGGCGCAAGAGCACTTGTCGGCAAAGCGTTCCGGCAAGGTTTCTTTTGGCCGACAGCCCTCCAGGATGCAACTGCACAAGTAACCAAGTGTGAAGCGTGCCAGTTCCATTCCAAGCAGATACACCAACCAGCTCAAGCTCTCCAGACGATCCCTTTATCCTGGCCATTTTCGGTCTGGGGGCTCGACATCCTCGGCCCCTTTCCCCGAGCAGTCGGGGGCTTTGAGTACTTGTACGTTGCAATCGACAAGTTCACAAAGTGGCCGGAAGTGGAACCAGTGAGGAAGGTGACAGCACAGTCAGCAGTCAAGTTCTTCAGGTCGATTGTTTGCCGCTTCGGGATCCCTAACAGGATAATCACCGACAACGGTACACAATTCACGAGCCGCACCTTCATGCAGTACGTCCAAGATCTTGGCGCCAAGATCTGCTTCGCTTCTGTTGCTCACCCAAGAAGCAACGGTCAAGCGGAGAGGGCAAATGCTGAAGTGCTGCGCGGGCTCAAGACCAGGACTTTCGACAGGCTGCACAAGTGCAGAAGAAACTGGATCGAGGAGCTGCCGGTGGTTCTTTGATCGATCAGAACAACGCCAAATCGAGCCACTGGCCAGACACCTTTCGCTCTAGTATATGGAGCATAGGCAGTTCTCCCCACGGAACTCGTATACGGGTCACCTCGAGTGCTCGCTTATGATGAGCTTGAGCAAGAGCAGCTGCGACAAGATGACGCGCTGCTCCTTGAGGAAGACCGTCTTCAGGCTGCTGTGCGAGCTGCTCGCTATCAGCAAGCTTTGCGCCGCTACCATAGCCGCAAAGTTAACGCCAAAAGTCTCGAGGAAGGCGACCTTGTTCTTCGGCGTGTTCAGTCCGCCAAGAATTCCAACAAGTTGACGCCGAAGTGGGAAGGCCCTTACCGGGTGAAACGAGTCACTAGGCCTGGCGCTGTCCGCCTTGAGACCGAAGATTGCATTCCGGTGAGCAACTCCTGGAACATTGAGCATCTTCGTAAGTTTTACCCGTAAGGCGCGGTTGCCGGAACCTGTTCCGGCAACCACCTTTTGTACAAGTCTTGCTGCTGTTGCATGTAATCCTTGGTACAAAGCCGGGTGCAGACCCCGTGCATAAGTAAAGTTCATGTGCTCCGCACATCTAGTCAACTTCATGCTTTCTATTTTTTGCATGTGTTATCTGACACTTTGTGCAGCATCTACTCCCCGGTAAGCAATAACGAGCCGTAAGGCTCCATGTCTTTATTTTCTCTTCTTTCTTTTTCCTCAAGGAAAGGAAGGTTCCCTCGCCCACAAGTTTGCCGGGGGGGAAAGGAGAAGATAATGGTATGGGACAGGCGTCGTTCAAGAAAGTTTCGCCTTGCCGGGAAGCAAACAACAGAAAA
Source organism: Triticum urartu (assembly GCF_003073215.2). Taxonomy (NCBI): domain Eukaryota; kingdom Viridiplantae; phylum Streptophyta; class Magnoliopsida; order Poales; family Poaceae; genus Triticum; species Triticum urartu. The sequence continues at coordinate 644,320,258 of NC_053028.1, read as the reverse complement.
GTTAAGTTGCCAAAGTTTGAGCAATCAGATTTTTAAATTTTTTAAGTTATCTCCCTTGAACGACCGCACTTTGTATGGAAAACCTGTGCGCGGAGGAACCAACTCGTAGCTAGTTGTGCCCTTACTTTGTTTCGAGTCCGCTCAACAACTTAAGTGAGCTGCAACTAGTTGCGACAAGGTTTCTTGCCGGTAGCGGCACCGCCAGCAGGCTGCTGACGTCCCGCACTCAGCGCTCGCGGCCCAGGTGCCTGCACCGGCAAGTTCCCTAAAAGCGTAGGGCAAAAACATACAAAGGAAGGAATCAAGTAAAGGGAATAACATTGCAATCATTACCCAGAATAGAGTTATATTACAAAGATAGCTTGTCGCAGCTCTAACAGATTGTTTTCATAACATGACAAACAGCGACAAGGAAAGAAGAAATGGGCGGCCTAATCTATGCGATCGCCTTCGATCCTCTTGATCCCGCTCACCTTGTCCACAATGGGTGCGACAAGGGCCTTGAGCGCCTCCAGATCAGCATCCGGTGGCAGGGTCTTGAGGACGTTGGTGAGGTTGGGGCCCGGATTGCGGAAGGCCACCTTCACCAACACTTTCTGAAGAGCTCCCGTGCAGATCTTGCGCGACTCGTCGGCCAGCTGCTTTGGGATCCCCTCCCAGAGTCGCTGGAGGGCCGTCGCCACGCCCTTGAAGAATAAGACGAGCTTGGCGCTGGGTTGGAGGTTCTCGTCGGAGGGATACCCGAGATCCTCCATCCCCAGCTGCGCCAACTCCCTATCAATGTCTGTGGTAGCATTCACAAGACTCTCCGTCCAGTGCTCCACAGTCTCCCGGAAAGCGTTTTGGGTGGCGGCGACACTTTCCAGCAGCGCCTTGTCGGCCTTGATCTCCTCCTTCAAGGCCGCCTCCTGCTTCTTGGCGCCGTCCAGCGTCTTGGTCAAAGCGGCCAACTTCGACTCAAGATCTGCATTGGAGTCCTTGGCGGCGCTGAGCTCTTTGCCCTTCTCGGCGAGATCGACCTCCAGCTGCGCCACCTTCGTCTCCAACTCCTTCTTGGCGGCCTCGGCGGCGGCGGCAGCGTCCTCTGCTTGCTTGAGGGCTCCGCCGAGTTTTTCCTCGCGCGTGGCAAGCTCCTCCTCGTGGGCGTTAAGATTGACCTTCCGCTGCGCCAGCTCGCCCTCTTCCGCGGATAGCTTCACAGCGGCAAGCCGCTGCTGCTCTTCGATTTCGGCCTTCTCGAGGAGGAAGGCCTTCTGCGCTTCGCCGAGTTGTTCCCGCTCCTCTGCCAAGGACCGGCGAGCTTCCTGGTGGAAGCCCCGGAGCTCCTCCGCGCGCTTCTCAATGTCTACTCCCGCCTTCGCGACAAGTGCCTCGCGGGAGTCCAGCTAGGCTTGCCGCGCGCGGTAGAGCGACAACAATTTCCGCAGCAGCCGCTCCTCCTCAGGCTCGTTGCTGCTGCTGCTTGGCGTGTCAACCAGCGTCAGCCCCGCGGAGGCAAGCACTTCCCCGTCGAAGATCTCTCCCTCGACCGGCGCCCTGGAGCTTGACGCCCAGGGGAGGTTGATGAAGACGTCATCGCCGGCCTTCAAGTATACGCCTGGCTGGGGCTCTTCGGAGCCTGGCGCTGCGGCAGCGGCGGACGGGTCGGCGGTCGGTGTAGCGCCTGGCGCTCCTGCGGCCTCAGGGCCGTCAGTGCGATCGCCGGACCCCTCGCCAGTTGCTGCGGCGGCAGCCTTGGCAGCCTCTGCGCCGGCGGGATCGTCAGCACCGGCCGCTTCTTCGGCGGCAACCTTGGTCTCCATCGGCTCCGCAGCAGATGGGTCTGGCAGCCGGAAAGGGGAAAAAAGTCAAGCAAAAATCCAACAAAAAGAAGATCAAAAGAAGAAGAACCCAGGGAAAGTTTTTCAGCAAAAGGATTACCTGTACCGGGTTCTGTAGTCGTGGTCTCCGCCGTCGGGTGGCCGCTGGTGTTGTCCCTTGCCGGAGAACCTCCCCTTGCCGGAGACCTCTCCCTTACCGGAAAGCCCTCCCTTGCCGGAGAATTCTCCCTTGTCGGGGGATTCTCCCTTGGCTCCTGGTGAGGCTGCTCTGCTCCTACACAAGTCAGCAGTCAGATATCAGCAAAGACAGGATATCCATGCGCGCCTCACAGCGGAAAGCAAATCAGATACTTACGCTGGGGGCTGCTCTGGAGAAAAGTTGCCAGGTCCGGCAAGGTTGTCTCGGGTGCACCCCCGCTGTCGCCGTGGGTTCATCCTCGATGATAATCACCGGGGCCTTGGCCCTCTTCGCTGCTCTCTGGGCCAGAGTCCTGAAAAGGAACAAGTTCAGAGTAAAGCAAGTGAGACACAAGACAAAACAGCAAGGATTAAAGAACAGCAAGTACAACAAGAGAAGCTTACTCTTCTTCTTCTTCCTCGTCGGAGCTGAACGCGGAGAAGTCGAAGTCCGGCGCGCGCCCGTCGCGAGGAGGCGGAGGAGAAGCTTCCCTTGGCCACTTGGCGGGAGCAGTGGCGGCGGTCTGAGACGACCCCGCCCCAGCTGTCGCCGCGGCATGAGAAGCGGCAGGAGCAGAAGCGGTGGTTCGGGAGGGCCCCGCTCCAGTTGTCGTCGCAGCATGAGGCGCTCCCACGGCAACGGTGTTTGCCGCGGTGGAGCGTGTCACGCGGCGCGGCGATTGTTGACCCACTTGCCGCTCCGCCACGTCACCGGCCTTGCGGAGACGCCTTCTTGGTGGGGATGGAGGCTCTGCTTGCGGCGAGCTGTCTGAAGATGAAGTGGAAGACGAGTTGATCTCCAGCGAGCCGCTCGTATCCTTGGCGGGCTCGCTCGACTCGACGTTCTGCCCGGCAAGCTCTTTCTTGCCGGCAGGCTCCCTTCGCTCGGCACGGTTTGCCGCCTCTGCTGCATCTGCCTCCTCCATGGTGAATCCAAATTCGCCCGCGGCTGCGGCCGCCGCCGCCTCTTCCAGCCTGGTGGCGATGAGTGCCATCTCCGCATCGGTGGTGTCACGGGTGAGGCCGTCCTTCTCGTCGGCGCGGATCGCCACTTCTACCAAGTCATCGAAGAACTGCTGCACGACGTCGTCTGCAGGCTCCTGCCAAGTTGGCACAATTCCATGCGAGTCAAACTCCGGCATCATTGCACGGATGCGGTCGAGCGAGGAATTGTTGCACAACGGAACGACGCCCCCCGGCAACCTGAAAACTTCGGGATGTTGGGGGTCATACTTGAAGAGCTCCTGGAGCATCGCGTTGAGCTCCAGAACTGTGAAGTTGTAGTTGAGGCCCGGCCGCAGCCTCATGATATCCGCCGCATTCTTGAACTCCCAAGTGGGTCTCCCCCGTTCCTGCAAGGGGGCGATGCGGCGGCGAAGAAAATCTGCGCCAACGGCGCCTATAGTAAGCCCGGCAAGCCTGAGGCGCAGGATCCGGGTGACAGCAATCTTCAGCCTGTCGTCTTCCGGGGCCACGTCACTCCAATCGCTGCCGCATGCTACTGGGGTTTGGCGCCGGGTGGTGAATGGCTGCGGGTTCTCCTCGTCAATCCAGCACCAGTCTGCCCTCCACTCCTCCCACTTGCCGCGGAATTCTCCCTCCAGATAAGTTTCCTTCTTGCCGGCCCTTGAGATCCAAGCGATTCCGCCGGATAGAGGCTCTCCTCTCTCTACTCGGGGTATGAAGAAGTGGCGAAAGAGGGCTATGTTGGGATGGACTCCGACAAAGTTTTCGCAGAGATGTGCGAAAACTGCCATGGTCAGAACGGCATTGGGGGTGAAGTCAAGGAGGTGGAATCCATAGGTATTCATGATGTCGCAGAAGAATTCAGAGAAAGGCGGGCAGAGCCCGCAGTAGAAGAACAGAGCGAAGAAGGGGTATACATTTGGGGCCTTCTTCCAAGCGGCGGCGGGGAGTACCTTCGTGCGCAGATGCGCTCGCGTCTCCGCTGACCAGAAGAGGTAGTTGTTCTCCCTCAGCTCCTTCGCGGCAAGCTTGGGGGGGAAAACCGCGCGCTCCTTCCGCAGCGCCGCAAGCCGCTGCGCCTCGGTCGACTTCACGACCTTCCCCTTGTCGGCTTTTGGAGCCATGGCGGAAGCGGTGGAGGAGATTGATGGCGTTGGTGGCGCTGGTGGCAATGGGGGGTGGAGCGCTGCTCTCTTTCGGCTTTGTGAAGACGAGGGAGCGGCGGAGATTTCTGAGATTGGAAGCAGCAACGGGCGAATGTGCGAACTGCCCCTGTTTCCCCTGCTTATAAAGAGGGAGGGGGCGGACGTTCCGCATTTCCGAATAAAGTAACCACCCACGATCTCTCCCACGACGCCGCATTCAACGCGTGCCGTTCGGGGAGAGCGCGGTGGATACGGAGTGAGATACGGCGTAACCTAGGCCGCGCGTGCCCGTGCCCTGTTTTGCGCCTGGCCCAACAGCGCTCGGCACCATGTATGGCCCAAACCCGGGGGCTCCTGTCGGTGTACTAGGGTAGGGGTACCCTAGTATCCCGAACTTGTGCACGGGCAGTCGCAGCATCCCGCGGCAAGGCTTGCCAGGTGACCGCCAAGGTCCTTCGTGGTTCTTTTGGAGCTGTTCAAGAACAAAGTATCCAAGTCAAGACCCCGGCAAGAGGAGCTTGCCGGGAAGGCCAACTAAGGCACCTCAAGACCCCGGCAAGAGGAGCTTGCCGGGAAGGCCACCCAAGGCATCTCAAGGAACTTGCCGCGACGCGCCACGCGTCCCGGCAAGGCCCGGTGAGCGACAAGCTCCCGGACGTGACAAGACAATGACCGCGGCAAGGCGCTTGCCGCGACAAGCCACCACTCTGTGCCCGCGCTCCAGCGCATCCACCAACGTGTCGCTCTGGGGCCCTTCCAGGCGTGCGTGGCGGGAGGCTGTGCAGCCAGCGGCGCGCGGTGGCAAGCGGCGTTGACAAGATTGCCGTCATGGCGAGCGGTGGCGTTCCTGACGGTCCCTTTTACACTGTTTAGGCGACGCAGATGGGCATTTAAGGCCCTTGTCCCCTGCCGTCAGGGTTAGGTATGATACACTGTAGCAGGTAACTGTACCAACCGCAGCACCTTTCCCTTTTTGCCCTTGTCTACATTGCCACCTGTCGGTGACCCCTTGAGCATATAAAAGGAGGCCCATGCGCAACATAGAAGGGGGTTCGAACACTCACGCTCGGTCTCGTTAGCTGCTGGTGTGTACTGTAGCACTCCACGCTCCCGAGCAAGAACTCAATACAAACCACAAAGCAGGAGTAGGGTTTTACGCATCCGTGCGGTCCGAACCTGGGTAAACTGCTCGTGTGCTTCGCCTCGATCCGCTCTTTGCACGACCTCCGCCCCCACCGAACCGAAAGGGACTCGGCCCGCCGGTCCCATAGGTGTTCGTGGATCAGTCCCCCGACAGTGCATCATGTTTAAATTCTTTTTAAATTTGAAATGGGGATGACAGAACCCCCAACACCCCCTGGAACAACTAGGGTTTACTAAAAACTTTACCAATGAACCTGAAATGCCCTTCTAAAATGCCCACCCTTTTTGTTTTGGGTTAAAACCTTTGACAAAAATGGTGCACATTTTTCTAGGACATCAAAGGTCATTGGATTAATCCTTATGGTATTTGCATTTGGGCATTTAAATGCTATAAAATATTTTAAATGCTCAAATAATCATAAACTAAAATGTTTGCTGTTGGATATATTCTAAGCAGTGGCCATGATTAAATTTATGATTTATGGTAATGCCCTCGTATTTTTAATAAAGCCCTGAAGTTACAGAAATAATAAATAAATCAGAAAAACAGAAAAAAGGAGAGAGAGAGAAACTTACCAGGCGCAGCCCACCAGCCCACCTGGCTCGGCCCAGTCGACTGGCGCTTGCCAGTCGTCCCCTTCCTCTCGCCAGGAGGACGAGGAGTGCGTGGCCGGCGCCCGCGGCCACACGCCGGCCACCTCCTGCTTCCGCCGACGCCCTGGAGGCATCCACGAGTGCCACACCGACCCCCACGTCTCCCTCACTTTCTTCCCACTCTCCACGTGGCCTCTCTCCCTCTCTGGCTCTCTCCCCATCTTCCTGCCGAGCGCAGCCGACGCCGCCGACAAGCTTCACCGCAGCCACCGCCGTCCATTCGTTGCCCCGTCATGCCAGGAAGCTCCGCCTTCGTCGACTACATCTAGTAGGCCGAGCCCCGAGCGCTCGCCCGCCCTGGAGACGCTGCACCAAGCCCGTCCTCAACTCCGGCCACCGGAGATCCCCTTCGCCGCCCCGCTCGCTCCAGCCCTTCCCCGAGCTCGCCGTTCCCTCCCTTGTAACCGCTGTGAGCTCCGCCACCGTTTCCCCCTCTCCCCGCGCTCGTCCGCGTCCTCTAACCACCTTTGCCATCGAAGCTGAAGCTCGCCGCCGCCACTGCATGTCGCCGTCGTGGCCACAACCACGTTGGGACGCCACCGAGCACGCCTTCGTCTTCCACGCGTTCCCAGGAGCCTAACGCACCACTCCCCGCGCCTCGCCGTGCCCCGTAGCTTCGGTTTCATCCTCGCCCGAACTCCGGCGACAGCCAAGGTCGTCGCCGGCATCGTTCCCGGCCTCCCTGAGCTCCACTTTCTCCACCAAACGACGCGGCTCGCTCCCCGCGTCATGTAGCTGCTCTCCGCCGTCGATTTGGTCGCCGGAGGCACAAACCCGAACCCTCCGCCGCGTCTGTCATCGCCGGCGTCAAGCCGCCGGCGAGTTGACCCCGTTTGACCCCCGTGTGGGCCTAGGTAGGCCCACCTGAGTCTATGACAGGTGGGGCCGGTCTGCTAATCAGTTTAAGATTAGTTTTAACTAATTTATTTTAGTTTAGCCACTGACATGTGGGCCCAGGCCCCACTGACAGTCAATTAGCACTAACATAATTCTGTTAATTAGTTGTGACACTGACAGAGAGGGCCCACCAGTCAGGTTTGACCTGGCCGACCCAGTTGACTCGCTGACATCACACCTATGTCATGCTGACGCATTAATTCAATTACTGGATTTATTCCTTAATAGGAAATTCCAGAAAATAGTCAAAACTTCTAAAAATCATAGAAAATCAACCATAGCTCCAAATGCAAAGATTTATATATGAAAAATGATCAGAAAAATTCAATCTATCCATCTGTAATGGTTTCATGCATGACAAAACAAGTTAACCTTGATGTTTAAGCAGATTAAGGTAATGCACTAATAAGGCCATGTTGAATGAGCTAATATTTGAATATTTGATTCAAATGAGTTCATCCCCTTCTGTTTTAGCTTGCATTAGGCCAAGACACTTTCATATTGCCATGTCATAGCATGCATCATATTGTTGCATATTGCCATGTGTTGATTATGTTCGATGTGATTTTTCGTGGTAGGTTCTGCCTCCGAGGATAACCCCGAGTATCCGTCTGAAGGGGCAGTACCCTACTACCACTTCGACAGGCAAGCAACCCATTGGTCATTCCGATACAAACCCATGTTCTCGCTTCTGCTCTTGTTTACTGCATTAAGACAACGTGATTCAAACTACTGTGTGCTACGGTAGTTGAAACCTTATCCTCTGCATGACCTATCATTGCCACAGTAACTAGATGAAACCCACTAGCATGTGTAGGAGTTGATTGAGCCATGTGTGTGATTCCTACCTTGCTATGCCTGCTATGCTTAGAGTTGCGTCAGGTCTGGTTCATCTGGGTGATGGGCTAGAGTGAAATGTTTATGTCGGTAATGTGAGGGATGTGTTGAACATGTTTTGGTAAAGGTATCGATGAGAGGCCATGTAGGAGTATATGGTGGGTTGTTTCATTGAGGCCGTCCCTAAGAACTGAGATCTGTATGTGTGATTTAAAGATTCAGCTACTACCATGCATTGGGATCCTTAATTGACCCTCTCGGCTTCTTAAATACCTAGTACTCTGTCCAGGAGTTGCAAATAGTTTCTGGAGTTTGTAGGTTATGTGTTGGCGGCCGTGCGTAGCGCTGACCCTAGGGGTGGGCTATGTTGCGGTAGATACACCATGGCCGGGTATGCCGGGCGCCCGTTTGGCGTCTCGGGACCCTGTTCACATCGTTCGGGGCCGTATGCGGAAACCTCGACCGGAGTCCCTACGGATGGAACCTGGATAGTCGATAAACCTGGACTAGAGACTTAAGTGTTTAGGTAGGCCGTGGCCGACACCCTCGCTGGGCTTCCGCTTGAAGGTTGCCGAGTACATGTCGTGTAAACGGCGGTAAGTGGTGGAAGCGTGTATGAAGAAGTATACCCCTGTAGGGTTAACATCATCTATTGGAATAGCCACGTCCGCGGTAAAGGACTACTTGGTTGCCTATACAGTTCATAGACAAGTTAATGGATACTACTAAAAGACTCAAGATAAGTGTGAGTACCGAGGATGGCCCTCTTGTAGGATGACGAGAGAGGATCCCCGGTGGAGTATTGTGTTGGTGAGTAGTGGACTCGTGTGCGAAAACTATTTTACTAGTGGAGTTCCGTAGGATAGCTTAGCCAAGAGTCAAAGCTGGCTTGCTGCAATAACCCCACCACCTTCTTAAGAATGAGCATGTGTAGTAGGTTCTGTTGTAAGACTTGCTGAGTACCTTTGTACTCATGTTTGCTTAATTACTGTTTTCAGACGACAACACCGCCCGCTCCGATGGGTTCTACGTAGACCTTGACGTCGACGAATGACTAGCCACCCAGGTGGTGATCCTGGCCATGGAGGGCCCTATGTAGATAGACAGGCTTGAGAAGCCTTCTTGCTTTCTAGTGTCTGTACTCAGACTATTTACTTCCGCTTGTGCTTGTATGATTGTATGACTTGAGTGTCGGGTCATGTGACCCCTATCTGTATGAACATGTTATGTATGGCTCTCTGGAGCCTTTAAATAATGTACTTGAGTTGTAGAGTTTTGTTGTGATGCCATGTTGTATGTACTCATATCGGGCATATTGTGTGTATGATTGAAATGCTTGGTATGAGTGGGATCCGACAATCTAGTTGTTTATCCTTGGCAGCCTTTCTTATGGGGAAATGTAGTCTAGTGTTCCTCGAGCCATAGTAGTCCGCTACAGCCCGGTTCACCGGAGTCCTGCTAGCCCAGCAATACTACTCAGAACACTTGACTGGCCGGCATGTGTTTCACTTCGTTCCTATGTTTGTCCCTTCGGGGAAATGTCACGTGGTGACATCCGGAGTCCTGCCTAGCCTGCTACAGCCCGGGTTCCCCAGAGTCCTATTAGCCCAGTGCTACAGCCCGGATTCACTCGCTGATGACCGACATGATCGATGTGATTCATGTATGCCTGTCTCCATAGGTCTGTGCCGCTTTGGGTTCACGACTAGCCATGTCGGCCGGGGTTCTCTGTCATATGGATGCTAGCGACACTATCATATACGTGAGCCAAAAGGCGCAAACGGTCCCGGGCCATGGTAAGGAGACACCCGTGGAATACCGTGCGTGAGGCCGCAAAGTGATATGAGGTGTTACCGGCTAGATCGATGTGGCTTGGAATCGGGGTCCTGATAATTACACCTACGTTAGATGCGACGTTTGTGAGCTGTCATTTGTTTGATGTTTTTCCCAACGGCCACAAATAAAATCTATCTTTTCAAAACTGTTGTTTGTATTGTGTGTATCCCTCTGTATCTCTCTTATCTCACCCCAAACCCATGGACCCAATAGAGGATGAATGAAGATGAGCTTATATTTTCTGGACCGATGAGTCAATTGGAGACGGACCAATGGATTCAGAACATGGAGGATCACATGGAGAATAACCCTATAGTTGGACATGATATGACCCAGCATGCTCTTCAGTGCTTTGAAAGAGGTGCTGCTACTTCGAGGAGAATGTACCAAACCATCAATGGATGGCAAGGAGTAACCACTTGGAAAGAATTTAAGTTGACTTTGCCAAAGTCTCGCCTTGTGTCCCAGAAGTTGAAGCCTTATGGAAAGGATATGAAGAAACCTTGTGCATGCAGGATTTGTGGAGAAATAGGACACACCCATAAAGAACACAAGGATGAGTGCCCTAATTGTGAAGGAAGTCACCCAGTTGAAGAATGCCCAACTAGGCAGATTACTTGTTTCTTGTGTGAAGGGACTACCCACTATCCTGCCTAGTGTCACGTTTACCCTATGGTACAACGAACCATCCAGCAGAAGAAAGAAGTAATGAAAGGAGCCCTCATGGAAAGTTTAGAAGAACCCGTGATGAAGGAAGAGATGGAGGACACATCTAAAGAAGACCCGAGTAAACCCTGCACTAAGTCTTGCTATTCATGTGGAGAAGAAGGACACATCTCCCAGAATTGTATGAATGGGGATCTAGTAGAATTCCCGACAGAGGAAGTAGAATATGACCCACAAGAAATAGAAGCCATGATTGGCATGGAAAGATCCAGGAAGAGAAGCAGAGTGGATTCCAGGAAGGGTCTGAGTCATATCACCTGTTACAGGCGCAAGGAGTCAGGGCACTACCTCAACAGTTGCCCAAAAAGGAAACCTCGAGACTTGTCAGAAGTAATATGTTTTAGTTGTAATGGAGCAGGGCACTTTGCCAGAGAATGCCCTAAGGAGAAGGAAACTTGTGCTAGATAGTTGAGTTTGCAACAAAAGAAATGCAGTAGTAGAAGTGAGAACATTTTTCTTTTATATTGAGGTGTTGAGTTGAGACATGTAATGGAGAAGCGAGAGATTGTAATCATTTGAGAATGAATAAAGTAGCATCATTGGTACTGATATGGATTTTATGAGTTGTTACTCTATGAAGAAGAATTTTGGCCATTCTGAGGATATGAGAAATATGGTCTATGGAAGATTTGTGCATTTTAAGGGTGGTAGTACCCTGTAAGAACCCTTGACCCCTGGAAAAGATAAGGATACTCCACTGAGTGAATTTCGGACAAAATGAATACGAGTTTTGTCTCGATATGTGTGATGCCCCAAGAGTATGTGGGATGAAGTTGGAGATCGTCAGTTGTTTGGACCAAATGTGATCAAGGAGTCAGAAGAGAATGTTAAGTTTATTCGAGATAGACTGAAGGTAGCTTAGTCCAGGCAGAAGTGTTATGTAGACTCAAAAACTCAAGGAGGTAGTCTATGAAATTGGAGACAGAGCATGTCTTCGTGTGTTCCCTCTGCGGGGAGTTAAACGATTTGGAGTTAAGGAAAAGTTAGCCCCGAGATTTGTAGGACCGTACTGAGTTTTGGAGCATATGGGAGAAGTGGCCAACAAGTTGGAGTCACCCGAAGGACTGTCAGGAGTTCAAGATGTGTTTCACGTTTCCCAGTTGAAGAAGTGACATGCAGAGATGGCTAATATTCCCTGTAAGGACGCTTGACCCTGGAAAGGATAATGATGTTCCAAGAAGTGGAATATGGACTTCATAAGTATAAGTTTTAATCTCGGTATGAGGGATACCCCACGAGGATGAAGAGATGAATTACTATTGGATATAAAGGAGGTGTGATGTTGGAAATATGGATCAATGGAAACTCCATGATGAGTCTGAGTAATCATGTCCTAGTTTGGTGCCAATAGAAGGAAGGAAGACAATACAATTGGATGGATTTAAGAATACTAGGAAGTTGGAAGTTGGAATAATGATCAGTTGCCCGATGATAAGTTCAAGGACTACAAGTGATGAGATGGGCCATAACCCACAGGCCCCAGGACCTGCCAAGAAGTAAGCACATTCTTGCTGAAGAAAAAAAACCCTGGAAGAAGTTACGATTTTATCGATAAACGATTTTATAGGAGTAACGCAAAACCTGAGAGTTGTGAAGGAACGATAGATGCTTGTCTGGCTTGCAGAATCTATGGATACATCCGAACTTCGTTCGTCGACAAGAGAAATTCTACAATGCTTGCGAGGATGACCAAGTGTTAGTATGCGAGATTCGCTAAACTGTATACATGGTAATGATTTGGGTGCGGGATGGATTGATCACCATACCGACTTACTCTTATTATTCGCCTTGCTATATGGGATGGTAAATCTAAGTGACTTACCTATAGCAGAGAGACGACGATATTAAACCTTGTTTAAACCTTAGGATGGTATAAGAAATTTTTCCCTTGTACAAGGCAACTTTTGCCAACCGTAGGTTATACGGTGAGGATCAACCCAGACCCATTTCCTGCAGGAGAAACCATAAATTGTTGACCACCATGAGATATCGATAGTGGTTTAGTTTTGGCGCCAGACCCGTCAGGTAAAGAGACCCAGTCTCGGAATAACCTTACCAAGATGAAAGGACAAAAGAATTGAGGAAAAGGTTATGCTGTTACCGGAAGAGCCCGGATAAGGAATTATCCTGAAGATCTAAGAAGACCGACACTGTTAACAATATGGATGAAGTATATGAGTTATGAGGGAACCGTAACCATGCTTCTAAGGGTGGTAGCACCCGAGACCCCAGAGACGACCGATGGATTTTGAGAAGACCCCAAACCCTAACCTTTTTCTTTCTAGCCTCTCCGAATCTCGAGGACGAGATTCATTTTAAGGGTGGTAGGTTTGTAACATCCCAAAATTCTAAATTTTCGAATGTTATAATAAATAGATAGATTTGATTGATTTTTTGATTGATTGTCTGAAAGTGAGTGAATTCAAAACTTTTTGAAAGTTAAATGAGAGGGAATAAAAGGACTTTCCCAAACTTTCATATTTGCTTTCTGATCTCCGTGAATTCAAACTCTTTTCACCACGAAACCCGGGAGAGAAGATGACATGACTTCTTCCATTTATTTAAATGACAAGGGGTGTTGAAAATATTTGAATTTCATTTGAGAATATTTCAATTCATAAACTTCATGCAGCTCAATGATTTTCATGTGAGAAGGTAAAATGACTTCTTCAAATTATATGAAATATGAGTTGGGAGTTTCAAAGAATAAAATTCAAAGTTGTTTTGAATTTATTTTCAATTTGGAGTTATTTTAGTTTTATTCAAATTATTTTTCTCCAAAAATATAATATATGGAAAATAGGGTAACATGATTCCCTACAATAGAAAATTGGAGAAAAATTAATTTGAAATCATTTCGGTATTTCTAAAATGATTTTTGTTGGATTTTATTAGACCAGTAGCACTCTTTGAATTATTAGAATTTGTGTGTGTTTTATTTAATGCTAGAAAAATGTTCAAGTCGTAGAAAATCTTTTTCTGAAAATTTTGATATATTACATGCCTATATAAATTTTTTATTTATTTTGTTTTATTTTATTTTCTGTTGTCTGGAAAATCTTTAAAAAAAGAGAACTCCCGCCGACTGGGCCGGCCCAGCTCTCCCGCTAGGCCCAGCCCAGCGCGCAGCCCACCTGACCGCGCCATCTCCTTCCTCGCGCAGGAGACCGGCCGCCGCACGCCTCCCGAGCGTCGGCCTCGGCGTTCGTGTCCGCCCCGGACTCCCCTCGCTCCCTTCTCCTAGTCCTCCTCCCCTCCCCTATAAAACCCGAGGCCCTGGGCCCCGTTCCTCTCCTCCTCGCCGCATCGCCGCCTCCCACATCCCGTCGCCACCGCGCCGCTGCTCGCCGGTGCCGCCGCCCGCTGCCTCGCCTGCGCCGCCGCCTGCTAGCGCCGCCGCGCCGCTGCCTGTCGCGCCACGCCGCACCCCGCCGCCTGCTGCCTCGCCGGACGTCGCCGCCGCCCCGACGCCCCGACGCCCGCGCCGGAGTTCGCCGCCGGCCGGATCCGCCCCGCTGCCGGTTTTTCGCCGTAGACCGCTGCCGAACCGGTATAACCGCCGCCCGGTTTTCTCGGTTTTCCTTTTTGTTCGGTTTTCTGAAGAAAAAAAACCCCTAGGTTTGTTTTTTTAGGTTTATTACTTAACGAACGTTTTCTGTTTAGTTAGTTTTAGTGAACGTTTTCTTTCTGTAGATCTGTTTAGCGAACTTTCGTTCGATAGGATTGTCCTTTTTATTTTAGTTTTTAGGCCAGGGACCTATTTGTGATGATTTTATTTACAGTTTAGTCCCTGAATTTCAAACGATCATTACTTTTTGCTCGTTTATCCAAATCCAACGAAACCAACGCTCACGTCTTCGTTATGATCTCCTCTATCCATTAATACAACTCAAACATGTTTTTGAAGAGTTTAAAATTTGAATTAGATCAGATTTGAATTCAAACTTCGTTTGATCATAACTTGAGTTTCGTAGCTCCGTTTGAGTTGATTCTTTTTGCAAATCGAAGCTCTTGACCTAAACTTTCTGATAAGGCCAAATTCATATAATTTTGGTACTGTTAGAAATTGTTTTATGTTGCAAGAGTTATTTTCTTGGTTTTGACGTTTTCCGAATTGTTTTCTTTGTTCTCTCTGACCTTTTGAGTGATTGCTTATGTGTGGTTACTATTGCTTGCTTACGATAGATTGACCGGAGTGTGACGAGTAGAGCTATCAAGAGTTTTGAGTGCGAATCATCTTCATCAACATTGCAGGCAAGTTCACACTTTGATCATGTCCCCTTCATACCCAGTTTTCATTGCATTAGATCAAACCTCAGACATTGCATGATTAGGATCTAATTAAATTGTGGGATGGGAAATAGTTGAGGTAGTACCTATTACCTGCTTATTATCAAACCCTTGGGAGTTACTATTACGTTATGCTTACTTCACCATGCTATGCTCGTAGACGTGGATTGGGTTTTGAGAGTATCCATGACAGATGTGAGATTGTTAATTAATGGTTTACTTAAGGTGGCAACTTAAACACACATCTGGGTGGACTGAGGCACCTGGTTATTCCAGGATTGCCTGTCTAGGCACCTGGGTAGATCAGGATTGCCTGTTTTTTTATGGACCGCCACCCAGGCTCAAAGGGATCATGAGATTTTTCATGCTAGAAACTTCCGTGTGCAGCCACAAGCTATTATGGGCTCTAGCATAGTTGATTAAGTCGTGCGAACTCTTACAGTGGTAGACTAGCAGATGTAGGGGATGTAGGTGGTACGGTCTACCCGATCGTAAGGTGCTAGCGCTTCTGAAAGACTATGTCTCGGTCATCCGTTTCTCAAACACCATGTAGTGCGAGAAACCAAACAGAGGCGATCGAGTCTTGTGGTGAAAAGTGCGCAAACCTCTGCAGAGTGTATAAACTAATCATGATTAGCCGTGTCCCTGGTTATGGACAATTTGAGTATCTAGTACCTGGATTATCATGTAAATCTCATCATGTTACTTTAAATTAAGTTTGTTGGGTTTAATGATGTTATTTAATTGGGATTGAGAATGCTGCCAACCATTCTCAATGTTCAACAACCACCATGATAGTTAAATAAAATTTATTCCTTTGTAGTAGGGAAAAATTGGCTTTTCGCAAAAACTATAACCATAGAGCTTTTCCACCAGCCAAATATGCATGTAGTGATAGCCATTGTTCATCATTTCTCTCTATGGTGTGAATTTGCCAGTACATTCAATGTACTGACACTTTGTGGCTGCAACGTCTCATGTTGCAGGATTTCTTACGATGAGTAAGTGATACGTTAGGGTTATGATTTCTACACTCAACTTTGCCATTGGTGTTGATGGGAATCCACAACCTTGTTACTTCCGCTATTTGGATCGAGGTAATAGTATTTACGTTATTTTATACATGTGATTTACCTCTGTTATAAATCCTCGAGTACTGTGTGTGTCAGCATACCGATCCAGGGATGACACTTAAGCACAGAGACTTTATCCATTCGGGTCAGGTCGCTACAATATTAGAGACCTAGGGTATGTTCGGGAGCTCTCTCGCTTCTGAAATCCTCGGATCCAGACTCGGATTCCAGCCGAACGGTTCCACTCCTGGTTATTGGACCAAGAAGCTGGCTCGAACCTGCGTACAAATTTGACGGAGTCGCGGAGCTGGAAAAACCTGGCTCCGAGGAAATTGAGAAGCTGGATTCGTAAAGAATTACAGAAGAGTGCCACCGCCAAGTGATCGATTGACCGTTCCCTCGAGGCAACTCCACCAGACGCACAACTCCTCTTTCCCCTTCCCGCAACCCTAGCCGCCGCACGCAGCAGCCATGGCGGGCTGCACCTTCAGCGTCGACGGCCGCCGCTCGTCCATGCTTTGAAGCCATCCTCGCCCTGCTCGCCCTCGTCCGTCGCCGTAGCGGACCGTCTCCTCCGTCCTCGACCACCCATCCCCGCCCTCGTCTGCCTCTGTCACCGACCGGCTCCTCCGTCCCCGACAAGTCATCCCCGTCCTGCTCGCCGTCTTCCACCGAAGAACCCGGCGGCTATGTCGATTCTCTGCCTCCCCGACCACCTCTTCCGATTTTTTGAAGGTGATGCCCTCTTTGCTGTCCGACCACCTCTCCCTGTACATGTTCATGCTCTGTTGCTATATGCTCTGCTGCTATATGTTCAGAAAAGAGATGCAGAACATGCTTTGCTGCTATATGCTCTGCTGCTATATTCAGAAAAGAGATGTAGATGTTACAGTACATGCTCTGCTGCTATATGCTTTGGTGCTATATGTTCAGAAAGAGATGTATATGTTCAGTATATGCTATGCTGCTATATGTTCAGTACATGCTCTGCTCCTATATGTTCAGAAAAGACATGCATATTGCTACAAGTTGATTGACGAGTGCATGTTCTACTGCTATATATCTTGATTGCATTTTCTTGCTAGTACATAATGATAGCAACATTACTTGTACATGTTTTTTTATAGTTAAGCAGTCACATATTTTTTATAGTCAAGTTCAGAGCATGTCTTAGAGCATGACTGCCGAGTGGGATGAAGAGAACACTAGGATCATTACCAACTTGATGGTCACGCAAGTGCGGGCTGGAAATAGGCCAAACAAAATCTTGACCCCTAGTGCATTTGACGAAGTGGCATTGCAATTCAAAGTGAGAACCGGATTGGACTACACGAGCCACGAAATGAAAAACAAATGGGACAAGCTGAAAGCAGAATACGCTTTATTCAAGAAGCTCAAGCTAAAGGAGACCGGAGGGGGATGGGACTTTGTTCTCAACACTATCAAACAAGATAAGGAGTGGTGGAAGAAAGCAAAAATTGTGAGTTGTCATGTTTATGGATTGCATTTATTTTTAATAAAGTGGTATAACTTTTTTATTGCTAATATTTGTTTTCAATGTATTGTAGGACCTTCCAGGTTGCGGCAAGTTCCAAAAGCGTGGACTGCACAATGAAGAAAACTTGAGCATTATGTTTGAGGACATCACTAGTGATGGCACAGATCATTGGAATCCTTCAATAGGCATACCCCCTCCTCTAGTGCAGCAATACCAGATACCATTGATATTGAAGCGATCACAGATGTTGATTTGTTAGAAGATCCCCAAGTGCCACCTTCTCCTACTATGCCACCTTCTCCTACTATGCCACCTTCTCCTTTCGTGTCATCAATGAACAAGAGGCTTGGAAAAACTATTGATGACAAGCACAAGAAACCTAGGACTGCACAAGTGATGCAGGATGAGATTACACAGATTAAAAACATTGCTAAGGAGTCCCAAGAGACCGTTCGATCATTCATAAAGAATGATGATGCCACTTCTGTTGCCACTACCATGAATGAAGTGCTTGCTTGTGGTATTTTAGAGGGAAGTGATGAACACTACATTGCTACCGAGTTGTTCATCAAAAGAGAGAAAAGAGAGATGTTTCTACACATGGGTGCTGGCGCACGTAAAGATTGGCTTCGTAGGAAGTTTGCGATGACGTATGGGAAATAGTTGGTTCCACTAGATGGTTTCTCATGTCTTTTGTTTATGTATGCACTATTGAACCATTTTATGTATGCACTATCTGGATGATATTTATGTAATGTTGAACCACCATTTTCTATTTGGATGAATTATTGGTAATTGCTTGTTCTGGGTACTTGCAGTTTTAGGATGAATTATTGATACTTGCATGCTAGTTGGTATCTAACAAATGCGTGATTCTGGATGTGCAGATGTCATGTGATGATGATAGTGATGATGACAACCAATATGAAATGAAGAAAAAATTGATTTGTCTTCATTCTGAGCATATGTCGGTCATTTGTGAAGGAGCAACAAAAAAAGTTGGAAAGTATTGCAGTAGTTGGATCATGAAGAATGAGCCTAGGAAATCTATCTTGACAGGATTTGGATGGTTGCAAGAGACTATTGGAACACCAGGGGAGAACTTTACAATGTTCAGAATGAAGACAAGAGTTTTCTTTCAGCTTCATGACTTGTTGGTGAAGGACTATGGTCTCGGTTATTCTCCATTTGTTAGCAGCTACGAGTCTCTTGCTATGTTCTTGTGGACCTTGGGGGTTGTGAATCAAATAGAAGGACCCAAAATCGTTTCAAACATTCACTTGACACTATCCATCGCAAGTTCGATGATGTACTACATTGTGTGGTCATGATGTCTTCTCACTACCTCAAGCCGAAAGACCCCAATTTTCACACTGTGCATCAAAGGATCCTTGGTGATAAACGAGCATATCCACACATGAAATACTGCATTGGTGCAATAGATGGGACTCACATTAGAGCTTCGATTCCAGAAGACAAGCAAATCCGATATATTGGAAGGACAGGCGCAGTCACTCAGAATGTGATGGCAATATGTGACTTTGATATACATTTCACTTATGCTTCAATTGGACAACCTAGTTCTATGCATGACACAAGTGTGCTATTTCATGCAATGCATGAGGACAAGGCCACCTTCCCCCATCCTCCAAAGGGTGAGCATGTGGACTAGGCCCCCTTCCCCCATGACTCAGAATGCTAGAACTCATTTCATGTATGCCAATTCTAACATTCATTCTTCTCTTTATTTTCCATAGACAAGTACTACCTTGTGGATGCTAGCTATCCTAATAGAAAGGGATATCTCGCACCGTACAAAGGTGAAATATATCATGTGCCTGACTTTCATAGAGGTGTTCCACCCAATACTCCTAAAGAGAAGTTTAATAGGCTCCACTCGTCCAAACACAATTGCATAGAGAGAGCCTTTGGAGTGTGGAAGACGAAATGGTAGATTCTTCTGAAGATGCCAAGCTACTCCATTCAAACACAAAGATGATTGTTCCCACTACTATGACTTTGCACAACTATGTTCGCTTCCATGATGAAGAAGATATTCACTTTGTTCGATGTGACAGGGACCCGGACTATGTGCCAACAATTCCAGAACGATACAAGAGATTTGTTGTTCCTTCTCATGCATCAGATACATCAAGTACATCGGAAAATGGTGAAGACATGGATGTGTTTAGGCAAGAACTAGCTATAGCCATTGCTCTAAGTTGGTGAGGCATTGTTGATACGTGTCCCTTTTGATTTGCAAAATTATGCAAAACTACGAGGTGAAGCGTTGATGTTAGAGACATTTATGTGCCCCTTTTGATTTGCAAACATATGCAAAATGTGAGGCTTAAGTACTATGAAACATGTGTGCAACCTGATGCTCATGCCATGGTATGCATTGTTTCAAAATCTGCACATTCATTCTGTGTTTAAAATATGGATGTTCTCTCTCTGTACTTGCTCTCGGTTTAGCCTCTGTTACTAGGAAAATCGCTACAAGCAAAAAAGTACTACTTTTTGTTACCTTGCTCTCTATGCATGCCGAAACTGCTTTTGTATATAGCGAAATTGGAACAATACAAAGAAAAGGGACAGTACACATCACCAACGAACAGGCCAACCATTCCTGTACACAATGCAAAAAAAATCATACACAGCAGCCCACTACTGCCCAGGCCTGGCCAACCAAAACGGGCTGAATATGCAGTTTCTGGCCTTTTGGCCTGGCTGATCGCTGGCTCCGAGGAGCTGCCCGCACCGAACAGATCACTAGCTCCAGGAGTTTACGTGGGAAGCTGGCTGGTGGAGTTGGGCTCTAGAGTTGAGGATTTTGTGGCTGTGGGCAACTACCGAACACACCCCTATTCTGCACAACTCCAAAAGTCCTGAAACTCCACGGGAGTCATTTTTAGATTACATAAAAAATATTGGGCGAAGGAAGCACCGGAGGGGGGCCACCCACCATCCACGAGGGTGGGGGTGCACCCCCCTATTTCATGAGCCCCCTGGCAGGCCTTCGGTGCCCATCTTTGGCTATATGAAGTCTTTTGCCTTGGAAAAAGATCATAATAAAGCTCTCGAGACGAAACTCCGCCGCCACGAGGCGGAACCTTGGCGGAACCAATCTAGGGCTCCGGCGGAGCTGTTCTGCCGGGGAAACATCCCTCCGGGAGGGGGAAATCATCACCATCGTCATCACCATCGATCCTCTCATCGGGAGGAGGTCAATCTCCATCAACATCTTCACCAGCACCATCTCATCTCAAACCCTAGTTCATCTCTTGTATCCAATCTTTGTCCCAAAACCTCAGATTGGTACCTGTGGGTTGCTAGTAGTGTTGATTACTCCTTGTAGTTGATGCTAGTTGGTTTACTTGGTGGAAGATCAGATGTTCAAACCCTTTATACATATTAATGCCCCTCTGATTATGAACATGAATATGATTTGTGAGTAGTTACGTTTGTTCCTGAGGACACAGGAGAAGTCTTGCTATAAGTAGTCATGTGAATTTGGTATTCGTTCGATATTTTGATGAGATGTATGTTGTCTTTCCTCTAGTGGTGTCATGTGAACGTCGACTACATGAAACTTCACCATTGTTTGGGCCTAGGGGAAGGCATTGGGAAGTAGTAAGTAGATGATGGGTTGCTAGAGTGACAAAAGCTTAAACCCTAGTTTATGCGTTGCTTCATAAGGGGCTGATTTGGATCCATATGTTTCATGCTATGGTTAGGTTTACCTTAATACTTCTTTTGTAGTTGCGGATGCTTGCAAGAGGGGTTAATCATAAGTGGGATGCTTGTCCAAGTAAGGGCAATACCCAAGCACCGGTCCACCCACATATCAAATTATCAAAGTTCCAAACGCGAATCATATGAGCATGATGAAAACTAGCTTGACGATAATTCCCATGTGTCCTCGGGAGAGTTTTCCTTTATATAAGAGTTTGTCCAGGCTTGTCCTTTGCTACAAAAAGGATTGGACCATCTTGCTGCACCTTATTTACTTTTATTACTTGTTACCCGTTACCAATTACCTTATCACAAAACTATCTGTTACCGGTAATTTCAGTGCTTGCAGAGAATACCTTACTGAAAACTGCTTATCATTTCCTTCTGCTCCTCGTTGGGTTCGACACTCTTACTTATTGAAAGGACTACGATAGATCCCCTATACTTGTGGGTCATCACCTATTGGTATCTATGAGGATGTGCCCATTGTTGTTGCTAATGTTACTATTTTGACTGACTTTGTTATACTTGAGATGCCCGAGGACGACAACATGTCGATTATCCTTGGTAGACCATTCTTGAATACTGCATGGGCTGTTATTGATTGCAATCGAAGAAAGGTCACTTTTCATATTAACGGCAATGAGCATATGGTGCACTTTCTGAAGAAACGATTCCAAGTGAATGGTATTAATGTTATTGAAAAATCTCCGACAATCACTATCGGAAGTTTTCAAATACTTCTACCTACTATCAAAAAGAAATATGAAATACTTATTATTGGGAAAATGCATATCCCCATTGAGGTAACTTAGTGATTTATGGAAGTTCTTCGGTTTCATGCTAATCGAAAGTGGTTGTTAGTAAGACTCGATCCACCTTATTAATGGATCATTTTTGAATGGTATGAAGCTGATGCATTTAGTAAGCACTACTATCGTGGAATTGTCACGGCAGATGTCCTTAGTGTCAGGACTTAGTCGTGAGGCCAACGCATCTATGTGGTAGCTTGAGAGGGGTTGAGCGGGACGAGAGACGCGATGTTTTACCCAGGTTCGGCCCCTCACGGTGGAGGTAAAAGCCTACATCCTGCTTCATTGATATTGATGATGATGATCACGGTTACAAGAGTGCTCTATCTCGAGAGCTATTGTCTAAACCTAACTTGTCCAACTTGTGGAACTTGTGAATCTTCCCCCCTTACTTGGGGAGCCCTGCCCCTCCTTATATATGTTGAAGGGGCGGGTTACATGTGGAGTCCTATTAGGATTAGGACTAGTCTATCTTAATACAAACCGGATACAAGTCCAGGTCTTAGCTCCTTGTAAGATAATGTTCCTCATGCCTTTCCTCTTTAAACCGGCCCACCATTAAATGTGAACCGGCCTTCTGGGCCTTGGGCCTTATCATCCATCTGTCCCGCACGCCGGATCACCAGTGAGTCATAATGACCGGGTGGGTTGCTTGTAAACCGCCAGGTCAGGGCGGGTCGCCAGTAACTCGCCAAGTGTCAGCAGGGTCTTCAGATAAACCGCCAAGTCCTGGCCGGGTTAACTTTCGGCCGGTTTACGCAGCGGGGTATATCCCCGACATTAGCCCCCAAGTTTAGCCTGGATCTATTCATGGTAAACTTATGCTGCAAAATAAACACAAGAAAAAATTTGACAGGTTATGCTCCGGGTTAAGAATTTTTGTAAACCGGTACCTGATCATCCTTAAGTCCTTGTTATTTCCTCCTTGTGAGAAATCTGGGTCAACAGACCAGCTTCATCATCAATTTGCCGACCTTGGTTTGTCACCGAGAAATATCGTGAAGAATATCTCCTTTGACTCAGCTCCCAAAGCGCCGGTTTAAGAAACATGGGTCTGAAAATACTTATCTGATATTCAACCGGTTTGAAGATGTAAAACTTGCCGGTTTAATATTACCAAAATAGCCGGTTTATAAATATTGATGGCGCCGGGTCATAATTGTTGTCGACACCGGGTCATGTAATTGATCTTCCTGATTTTCTTAAAACTGGTAAAATGAAGATGTTCCTCCTTTATATGCATAATACCTGTAGCCCCCAAGTCTTAAGAGGAGAACATAGTGATAACTTAAGACTTGCTCCAATAAGTGTTTCAACCTTGAAGAAATCCGGTTTGTTCATCTCAATTATATAAATTGAATATTCCATATATGTAGCCCCCAAGTACCGGGTTGTCATGCTTGCAGCAACCTGGGACTTGTAATTGCTTATAAAGACTTCAATCAGTGTAACCCCCAAGGGCCGGGTCATTATGCAATAATGAGCAGGGACTTTGTAAATATAATCATGTAGACTTGAGCAGTGATGTGTAGCCCCCAAGGGCCGGCTTAGTAAGATAATACCGAACCGGGAATTGATATATACTTCAATGAAAATAACATCTTATAATGTAGCTTCCATCGTAGGGCTTGAACCCACGTCCACAAGGTTAAGAGTTTTGTGCTTTATCAACTGAACAATGAATCCTTCAATATTATGGACGAAAACTTGTGTACCTTGAATTGTTGACAGGAGCCATTGGTAGCCCCCAAGGGCCGGCTCATTATAATATGATGAGTCGGGTCTTCAATAAGACTAGTAAAAATGACTTTGCATTAGCCCCCAAGTGTCATGGTGCATGCTTGCAGCGACATGAGACTTGCATGTAATCTCAATTTGAATACTGTAGCCCCCAAGTGCCGGGTTATAAGCCTGCAACGACTCGGGACTATTCCTTTCATTGTAGAATAAATCATATCCATTGATAATATAATAGCCATTGCGCTAAAGCGATTTTGAAAACCTTAATCATAATACTGGTTATTGATAACCATAATAAAATCCAGCCATGTTGGCTATTTGAAGATTTGAATAATATAATCCAATGATTTATGAGTGCATGATTCCAATGACGCAATCCAAATATATACTGGCGACTTGTAGTCAAAAGCCAGGCCGGTTTAACGAACACCGTATAATTTCTCATCATACACTGTCGACTTATTGTCTTAAAGCCAGGCCGGTTTAACAAACCTGTTTCTGCATACAACAAGTTTAAAGTGTCCTGGCGGTTTACCGCCGGACGGGTCATAATGCCCAACATATAACCCGGGTTTATAACCAAGGCTGCATTTAAGAATAATCAAATATGAAATATATCATACCTGCAACATTGAATCACATTGTTGGTTTTACCAACTTTTTGTAGTAAGGGTGATAACCCAAATCTTGAGTACTGATAACTACCTTCTATCCCTACTTTTTATTTTCTGTTTTTATTAGTTAAATAAAATAAAATGCCATGTTTTGTCTGTTTTCTGAATTTCCAGTGCAATAAGAAATGACCCAAAAATAAAAGTTCTCAGAATGCCCTGAAAATTTTACACGATTTTTTCTCAATATTTGAGAAGTTTTGGTGCAATAAACATCACAGGGAGGTGCACCAGGTGGGCACAACCCACCTGGGCGCGCCAGCACCCCCATACGCGCCCTGCTGGTTTATGGGCCCCACGTGGGCCCCCTCACTTACCTCTTCTTCCCACATCATCACTTACCTCCAGAAAAAAATCTCCATTGCTCTCTCTCCCGTGTTCTTGAGCTCAAACCCGCGGATTTCGATCTCTTTGCTCGAAGCTCCATTTCCGAAACTGTTTCGGGGGATTGTTGCTTGGTATGTGACTCCACCGTTTGTACAATTAGTTTTTGTTTTAGTGGTTTACATTTTGAATAATTAGCTATTCTTGGTGCTGATGTAGATGTGCTTGCATGTTAAATTCTTAGAGTTCTAAGTAGTTTGAATGCTTGTTATGGTCCCTATGCATCCCTGTGAGTAGTTGCTATCAATTTTATAAAGTTTTGTTGACAATTTTTTGTCACCCCAAAATTTTTATTTTCAGAAAATTGTACGTGGACATGATGAACCTATTTGGAAGGAGTTCTTCGAGGAGACGATCCTTGAGGGCATGTTCCAGTGACAATTCTGCTCGCCGGTCTAATGTTGAACCAAGTGAAATTTGCATGCGAGATGCCGCCACCAAAACATGCTTATGGCCTTGTGATGAGTATATGGTGCGTGTGGGCACTAAGGATGAATTTGAGCAATATGTTCACAATGTTGGTCTCGGTCCCTACCTTTCAGATAAGTGTGAACAACACCAACTTCTCACTGAATCATTTGTCAAAGGATTTAAATATTTTCCATGTGAGTCTAGGGTGCCGTTTATGCTTTATGATAGTCCATTTACCATCTCACTAGAGAAATTTTCTTATCACTGTAAGCTTCCATTTTGGGGTTCGTTTGACGAACCACCAAAGGCTGAGTTTGAAACCTTCTTGACGAGCCTTTATTACGGTGAAAGGAGGGGAGTGACTCAAGGTAGAATAAAGAGCATTCATTTTCCCACAATTCAGTACTTTGCGTTATTTAACGGGAAATGCATAGTAGGCAAGCAAGACTGTATCACGCTTTGTGCTCCAGACTTGAGCCTTATACGTACTGCTCTCATAGGTGAAAGGAATTATAACCTTGCAGCCATTGTTGCACGCAGACTTTAAAACAACACTAACAGCGGCTGGTTCTATGGTGAAATTTATGCCACTGGTTTAGCACGAGGGCTGGGTGCTTCACCTCTGCCCTTTGATCCTATTCTACCCATGCAGTATTTAGATTTTAACACCTTAAAAGACCATAGGATTCTCAAGGGAAAGGCTGATAACTTCACTTATAGTCTTTTGTTTAACCAAACAACTCACATGCAAACATATTTGCCTGCGCCTGCTCTTTTTGATTATCACAGCAAGGGAAGATATTTTGTTCTTGAGAGCGAGGCCCAAGCTCACAACGCAGCAGTAGAGGCAGCACGGCGGGCCGAGGCATCCACACCAAGAGCCTCCGTGAGCTACCACGCCGACTACTACCCTCTAGGCTACTGATCAACTACCAAGTTAGGCCAAAAGCCTAAGCTTGGGGGAGTACGTGTTTCCACCAACTTTACATTCATGTTCACTCATTCCATTTGTCGGTGTCCACACTTTTTCACTGTATCATCCATGCTTAGATTTATTTCCTTGCTTTCTTCTTATGTGTTTGAAAAACTTTAGAAAAAACAAAAAAATTAGTTATAGTTAATTTACTTTTTATGCATGCTTAGCAGTATTATTAAAAAGAAAACCCAAAAGATTTCCTTGTTCTTCTTTTGCTTGTTGGGAGCTTTCCCATGTAAATAGTTTTTCTCGTTTTTGCTTTTCTATTTTATTTGCTTGTTCAAGAAAACCAAAAACTCCAAAAATATTTCAGTGTGTTTCTCTCAATTTCTTTTCTTTTTATTTGAGTCGTACCGAGGAGAAGACCACGATGAAAATGTTGAGTGGCTCTCATATGAATAATTGTTGAACTAATAAAGAGCACATTTTACCTTGTCTTCTCATGTTGAATAAAATGTTTTGCAGATTCCAGCTTAGTCCATGGCACTCTTGCATTATTATTATTTTCACATCGTTTGGTCGTGCAAGTGAAAGGCAATAATGACGATATCCGATGAACTGGTCGTGGCCGAGAGAAACTGGTATGAACTCGACTTGTTCTGTCTGTGTAAATATGTTTAACCTAGTATCCATGATTCAACCCATTATGATTAAACATGTTTGCAATTACAATTAGAGATTATAGTTTCTCATGCCATGCATAAGTAGCTGGGAGTTGATAATGATTTATCTTGGATATCAACATAGCGTTAAAATGATTGTGATTTAGTATGATGATATGGTATCCTCCTATGAATGTTCAAGTGGCTTGACTGGGTACATGTTCATGCATGTTGTTGAATCAAAACCAACACAGCCTCTATAATATTTATGTTCATGGTGTTCATATCCTACTCATGCTAGTGTCCAATGTTACTTATGCATAATGCATGGTTATGATCGTTGTTGCTCTCTAGCTGGCCGCTTCTCAATCTAATTGCTAGCCTTCACATGTACTAAGTGGGGATTCTGCTTGTACATCAAAAACCTTGAACCCAAAGTTATTTCAGATGAGTCCACCATACCTACCTATATACGGTATTACCCTGCCGTCCTAAGTAAATTTGCATGTGCCACCTCTAAAAACCTCTAAAAATACCCGTTTTGTGTGCCTGGATCATTCATGGAACGACAGGAGGTGGTCGGTATCTTCCATGCTAAGCGGGTTATTCTCAGGTCGAGTGTGTATTCACTCGCGATCGCACGAGAAAAGGGCGGTAATAGGAATTCCCAGTCCTAAACTAAAAAATGCAAATAATTAAACAAAACTCCCCCGGGATTGTTGTTGGTTTGGATGGCACCTGTTGTTTCGGACAAGCCGTGGAATGTGATTGTTGGTGGCGGGGTAGTAAACCTTTACTTTTATCGCTTGGGAACCGCCACTAGCTTGTTTATCATGGGAGATATTGATAACTGATGGTCGTGAAGTAAATGAGAAGGGTGCATGTCTCAAAATTTCATTTACCTCTATTTTAAAAATTGAGCTCTGGCACCTCTACAAATCACTGCTTCCCTCTGCGAAGGGGCTATCATTTACTTTTATGTTGTGTCATCACCTTCTAAAACAAGCGTCAGAAACTGAGCAGAGCACAGTTGTCATGATTTATGCATTGTGTGTAGCTAATGTTGGGTGCATCATGACTGGATCTTTTCAACCATGAATTAAATGTTTAGTCGCTGCTTGAACTTTGGAGGTGCTCTGCATTTATGTTTTGCGGTCTCAGAAAGGGATAGCGAGATACCACTATTGCAATATTATATCATAGTTGTTTTGACAACGTGTTGCTGTTTGAGATACCTTATTATTGCTCGCTAGTTGATTATGTCATTGATATGAGTCATTATAATCATTAAGAGATATTCTCGACATGGTTAGTTATAATGTTGGCTGAAAACCAGGGTGTTGTTTAAGCTTATTTATGCAAACAAGAGAAAAAGAGTTCGTAAAAGTTTTTTTTACACTTTTAGTTTATCAACTGAATTGCTTGAGGACAAGCAAAGTTTAAGCTTGGGGGAGTGATACGTCTCCAACGTATCTACTTTTCCAAACACTTTTGCCCTTGTTTTGGACTCTAACTTGCATGATTTGAATGGAACTAACCCGGACTGACGCTGTTTTCAGCAGAATTACCATGGTGTTATTTATGTGCAGGAACAAACGTTCTTGGAATGACCTAAAACTTCACAGAGCAACTTTTCAGAAAATATGAAAAATACCTGCAAAAGATGAAGGCCAGGGGGCCCACCACCTGTCCACGAGGGTGGGGTGCGCGCCCCCCTACCTCGTGGGCCCCCTGTTGCCTCTCCGACACCAACTCCACATATTGTGTTTTGGGGAGAAAAAAAATCAGAGAGAAGAAATCATCGCGTTTTACGATACGGAGCCGCCGCCAAGCCCTAAAACCTCTCGAGAGGGCTGATCTGGAGTCCGTTCAGGGCTCCGGAGAGGGGAATCCATCACCATCGTCATCATCAACCATCCTCCATCACCAATTTCATGATACTCACCGCCGTGCGTGAGTAATTCCATCGTAGGCTTGCAGGAAGGTGATGGGTTGGATGGGATCTATCATGTAATCGAGTTAGTTTTGTTAGCTTTTGATCCAGTGTCCACTATGTTCTGAGATCGATGTTGCTATGACTTTGCTATGCTTAATGCTTGTCACTAGGGCCCGAGTGGCATGATTTCAGATCTGAACCTATTATCTTTTCATCAATATATGAGAGTTCTTGATCCTATCTTGCAAGTCTATAGTCACCTATTATGTGTTATGATCCGTTAACCCCGAAGTGACAACAATCGGGATACTTACCGGTGATGACCGTAGTTTGAGGAGTTCATGTATTCACTATGTGTTAATGCTTTGTTCCGGTTCTCTATTAAAAGGAGGCCTTAATATCCCTTAGTTTCCGTAAGGACCCCGCTGCCACGGGAGGGTAGGACAAAAGATGTCATGCAAGTTCTTTTCCATGAGCACGTATGAATATATTCGGAATACATGCCTACATTACATTGATGAACTGGAGCTAGTTCTGTGTCACCCTAGGTTATGACTGTTACATGATGAACCGCATCCGGCATAATTCTCTATCACCGATCCATTGCCTACGAGCTTTCCATATATTGTTCTTTGCTTATTTACTTTCCCGTTGCTATTGCTATCATCACTACAAAATACCAAAAACATTGCTTTTACTACCGTTACCTTTTGTTACCGTTACCACTACTATCATATTATTTTGCAACTAAATACTTTGCTGCAGATACTAAGTTTCCAGGTGTGGTTGAATTGACAACTCAGCTGCTAATACTTGAGAGTATTCTTTGGCTCCCCTAGTGTCGAATCAATAAATTTGGGTTGAATACTTTACCCTCAAAAACTGTTGCAATCCCCTATACTTGTGGGTTATCAGGGAGTTAATACGTCTCCAATGTATCTACTTTTCCTAACGTTTTTTCTCTCGTTTTGGACTCTAATTTGCATGTTTTGAATGAAACTAACCCCAGACTGACGATGTTTTCAGCAGAACTACCATGGTGTTGTTTTTGTGCAGAAATAAAAGTTCTCGAAATGGAACGAATCTTTGCGAGGAATTTATATATAATATATAAGAATGTCTGGAGACAGGACCTACCAGAGAGGGGCACCTGGGTGGGCACAACCCACCAGGTGGCCCCGCAGACCCTGAAACCAACGCTATAAATTCCTATTTTCGGATAAAAAATCAGGGAGAAAGAATTATCGCGATCCATGAGACGGAGCCACCGCCAAGTCCGTTTGGGGCTCCGGAGAGGGGGGTCTTCGTTCTTCGTCATCACCAACCCTTCTCCATCGCCAATTCCATGATGCTCCCCACAGGGAGTGAGTAATTCCTTCGTAGGCTCGCTGGTCCGTGAGGAGTGTTGGGGATCGTAGCTGAAATTTAAAATTTTCTACGCATCACCAAGATCAATCTATGGAGTAATCTAGCAACGAGGGGAAGGAGAGTGCATCTACATACCCTTGTAGATCGCTAAGCAGAAGCGTTCAGGTGAACGGGGTTGATGGAGTCGTACTCGTCGTGATCCAAATCACCGATGATCCTAGCGCCGAACGGACGGCACCTCCGTGTTCAACACACGTACGGAACGAAGACGTCTCCCACGCCTTGATCCAGCAAGGAGGAGGGAGAGGTTGAGGAAGAGATTCCAACAACAGCACGACGGCGTGGTGGTGATGGAGTGGCAGTTCTCCGGCAGGGCTTCGCCAAGCACACGCGGAGGAGGAGAGGTATTGGAGGGGAGGGGCTGCGCCAGGTTCAAGGGTGTGACCGCCCTCCCACCCATCCACTATTTATAGGTGGGGATAGAGGGGGCCGGCCCCCTTAGATCCCATCTAGGGTTGGGGGCGGCGGCCAAGGGGGGGAGGAGTGCCTCCCAAGTCAAGTGGAGGCCCTCCCCCTTAGGGTTTCCCCTCTCCCATGCGCATGGGCCTTGGGGGGCTGGTGCCCTTGGACCATTAAGGTTAGGGCGCCCCCCACAGCCCATGCTGCTGTATTGGACGTGGTGGAACATTTTCCGGACCTCCGGACCCCTCCGGAATCCCCCGGAACCTTCCGGAAGTTTCCCGGTACAATACCGGAAAAAACCGAACTTTTCCCGGAACCCGAACAACAACTTTCCATATATAAATCTTTACCTCCGGACCATTCCGGAACTCCTCGTGACGTCCGGGATCTCATCCGGGACTCCGAACAACATTCGGTAATCACATACAAGTCTTCCTAATAACCCTAGTGTCATCGAACCTTAAGTGTGTAGACCCTACGGGTTCGGGAAACGATGCAGACATGACCGAGACAACTCTCCGGCCAATAACCAACAGCGGGATCTGGATACCCATGTTGGCTCCCACATGTTCCATGATGATCTCATCGGATGAACCACAATGTCGAGGATTCAATCAATCCCATATTCAATTCCCTTTGTCCAGCGGTATTGTACTTGCCCGAGATTCGATCGTCGGTATCCCGATACCTTGTTCAATCTCGTTACCGGCAAGTCTCTTTACTCGTTCCGTAACACATCATCCCGTGATCAACTCCTTGGTCACATTGTGCACATTATGATGATGTCCTATCGAGTGGGCCCAGAGATACCTCTCTGTTACACGGAGTGACAAATCCCAGTCTTGATTTGTGCCAACCCAACAAACACTTTCAGAGATACCTGTAGTGTACCTTTATAGCCACCCAGTTATGTTGTGACGTTTGGCACACCCAAAGCACTCCTACGGTATCCGGGAGTTGAACAATCTCATGGTCTAAGGAAATGATACTTGACATTAGAAAAGCTTTAGCAAACGAACTACACGATCTTGTGCTAGGCTTAGGATTGGGTCTTGTCCATCACATCATTCTCCTAATGATGTGATCCCGTTATCAACAACATCCAATGTCCATGGTCAGGAAACCGTAACCATCTATTGATCAACGAGCTAGTCAACTAGAGGCTTACTAGGGACATGGTGTTGTCTATTTATCCACACATGTATCTGAGTTTCCTATCAATACAATTCTAGCATGGATAATAAACGATTATCATGAACAATGAAATATGATATAATAATAACTAATTTATTATTGCCTCTAGGGCATATTTCCAACAGTCTCCCACTTGCACTAGAGTCAATAATCTAGTTCACATCACCATGTGGTTAACACTCACAGGTCACATCGCCATGTGACCAACATCCAGAGAGTTTACTAGACTCAATAATCTAGTTCACATCACTATGTGATTAGCACTCAATGAGTTCTGGGTTTGATCATGTTATGCTTGTGAGAGAGGTTGTAGTCAATGGGTCTTGCCATATTCAGATTCCTATGTATTTCGCAAAACTTTATGTCATATCATAGATGCTGCTACCACGTTCCACTTGGAGCTATTCCAAATTATTTCTCCATTATACGTATCCGGTATCTCTACTCAGAGCTATCCGGATAGGTGTTAAGCTTGCATCGACGTAACTCTTTATGTCAAACTCTTCATCACCTCCATAACCGAGAAACATTTCCTTATTCCTCTAAGGATAATTTCGACCGCTATCTGGTGATCCAGTCCTAGATCACCTTTTTACCCTCTTGCCAGACATGTGGCAAGGCACACATCAGGTGCGGTACTCAGCATGGCATACCGTATAGAGCCTATGACAAGAGCATAAGGGACGACCTTCATCCTTCCTCTTTCTTCTTCCGTGGTCAAGCTTTGTGTCTTACTCAACTTCACACCTTACAACTCAGGTAAGAACCCCTTCTTTGACTGATCTATTTTGAACTCCTTCAAAAACATGTCAAGGTGTGCGTTCTTTGAAAGTATCATCAGGTGTCTTGATCTATCTATATAGATCTTGATGCCCAATTTGTAAGCAGCTTTATCCAGGTCTTCTTTGAAAAACACTCTTCAAACAACCGTTTATGCTTTCCAGAAATTCTACATTATTTCAGATCTACAATATGTCATCCACATATACTTATCAGAAATGTTGTAGTGCTCCCACTCACTTTCTTGTAAATACAAGTTTCTACCAAACATTGTATAAACCTAAAAGCTTTGATCACTCTATCAAAGCATATATTCCGATTCCGAGATGCTTGCTCTAGTCCATAGAAGGATTGCTGGAGCCAGCATACGTTTTAGCATCCTTAGGATCGGGAAAACCTTTTATTGTATCACATACAACTTTTCTTACGAAAACTGGTAAGGAAGCTTGTTTTGACATCCATCTGTATGATTTCATAATCGAAAAATACAGCTAATGCTAACATGATTCCGACGGACTTAAGCATCGCTACGGGTGAGAAATTCTCATTGTAGTCAACTCCTTGAACTTGTGAAAAGACTCTTTCCCACAAGTCGAGCTTTATAGACGGTAACATTACCACCCACGTCTGTCTTCTTCTTCTTAAAGATCCATTTATCTCAATGGCTTGCCGATCAACGGACAAGTCCACCAAAGTCCATACTTTGTTCTGATACATGGATCCTATCTCGGATTTCATGGCTTCTAACCATTTGTCGGAATACGGGCCTACCATCGCTTCTCCATAGCTCGTAGGTTCATTGTTGTCTAACAACATGATATCTAAGACAGGATCACCGCACCACTCAGGAGTAGCACATATCCTTGTCGACCTACGAGGTTCGACAGCAACTTGATCCGAAGCTTCATGATCACTATCATTAACTTCCTATTCAACAGACGTAGGCGCCACAGAAAACATCTTTCTGTGTTGCATCACTTTCTGGTTGAAATAAAGGTTCGACAACCTCATCAAGTTCTATCTTCCTCCCACTCAATTCTTTAAAGAGAAACTCCTTCTCGAGAAAGGACCCGTTCTTAGCGAAAAACAATTTGCCCTCGGATCTGAGATAGAAGGTGTACCCAACTGTCACCTTTGGGTATCCTATGAAGATGTGTTTGTCCGCTCTGGGTTCGAGCTTCTTCGGCTGAAGCCTTAAGCATCGCAGCCCCAAACATTAAGAAACGACAACTTTGGTTTCTTGCCAAACCAATGTTCATACGGCGTCGTCTCAACAGACTTATATGGTGTCCTATCTAAAGTGAATGCAGCTGTCTCTAATGCATAACCTCAAAATAATAGCGGTAGATCGGTAAGAGACATCATAGATCGCACCATATTTCATAAGGTTCGATTACGACGTCCGGACACACCATTACCCATGTGGTGTTCCAGGTGGCTTCAACTGTGAAACAATTACACAATGTATTAAGTGTTTGCCAAAATCATAACTCAAAAAATCCCCTTTTGATCAGATCGTAGGAACATGATCTTATTGTTATGATGATTCTTAACTTCACTCTGAAATCGCTTGAACTTTTCAAACGTTTCAGACTTGTGCTTCATTAAGTAAATATACCTATATCTACTCAAATCGTCAGTGAAGATGAGAAAATAGCGATATCCACCGCACGCTTCAATTCTCATTGGATCACACACATCAGCATGTATGATTTCCAACAAGTCACTTGCCCGTTTCATTGTACCTGAAAACGGGGTCTTAGTCATCCTGCCCATGAGGCATGGCTCGCATGTGTCAAGCGATTCAAAATCAAGTGACTCCAAACATCCATCGACATGGAGTTTCTTCATGCATCTTACGCCAATATGACCTAAGTGGCAGTGCCACAAGAAAGTGGTACTATCTACATCTTTTGGCATGAACATGGGTATTACCACGAACGAGATTCAGTGAACCATTCACATAGGGTGCATGACCATGAAAGGTATTATTCATGTAAACAGAATAACCATTATTATCTAACTTAAATGAATAACCGTATTGCAATGAACATGATCTAATCATATTCATGCTCAACGTAGACACCTGATAACATTTATCTAGGTTCAATACTAATCCCGAAGGCATATGGAGCGTGCGATGGTGATCTCATCAACTTTGGAAACACTTCCAACACACATCATCACCTCGCCCTTAGCCAGTCTCCGTTTAGTCCGTAGCTTTTGCTTCAAGTCACCAATAATAGCAACTGAACCGGTATCCAATACCCAGGTGCTACCAGGAGTACTAGTGAGGTACACATTAATAACACATATATACTTTGTTGAAGTTGCCAGCCTTTTTATCTACCATGCATTTGGGGTAATTCCGGTACCAGTGACCGTTCTCCTTACAATAGAAGCACTTAGTCTCGGGTTTGGGTTCAACCTTGGGTTCCTTCACTGGAGCGGCAACTGGTTTGCCATCCATGAAGTTTCCCTTCTAGCCCTTGCCCTTCTTGAAACCAGTGGTCTTGTTAAACCATCAACACTTGATGCTCCTTCTTGATTTCTACCTTTTGCGGTCTTGAGCACCACGAACAGCTCCGGGATCAATTCCATCCCTTGCATGTCATAGTTCATCATGAAGATCTAGTAGCTTAGTGATAGTGGCTAGAGAACTCTATCAATCACTATCTTATCTGGAAGTTTAACTCCCACTTGATTTAAGTGATTGTAGCACCCAGACATTTTGAGCACATGCTCACTAGCTGAGCTATTCTCCTCCATCTTGTTGGCAAAAGAACTTGTCAGAGGTCTCACTCCTCTCAACACGGGCATGGCCTGAAATCCCAATTTCAGCTCTTGGAACATCTCATATGTTCTATGGCATTCAAAACATCATTGGAATCCCGATTCTAAGCCATAAAGTATGGTGCACTAAACTATCAAGTAGTCATCAGGATGTGTCTGTCAGGTGTTCACAACATCCACAGACGACGTTGTAGGGGTTTGCACATCGGGCGGTGCATCAAAGACGTAAGCCTTCTGTGTAGCAGTGAGGACACTCCTCGGACTACGGACCCAGTCCGCATCATTGCTTACAATATCTTTCAACTTAATCTTTCTCTAGGAACGTATTGAAATAGGGAGCAACAACGTGAGCTATTTATCTACAACATATTTGCAAAGACAATTTAGACTATGTTCATGATAATTAAGTTCATCTAATCAAATTATTTAATGAACTCCCACTTAGATAGACATCCCTCTAGTCATCTAAGTGAAACATGATCCGAATCGACTAGGCCGTGTCCGATCATCACGTGAGACGGACTAGTCATCAACGGTGAACATCTCATGTTGATCGTATCTTCTATACGACTCATGTTCGACCTTTCGGTCTTCCGTGTTCCGAGGCCATGTCTGCACATGCTAGGCTCGTCAAGTCAACCTAAGTGTTTTGCATGTGTCCCGAGGCCATGTCTGTACATGCTAGGCTCATCAACACCCGTTGTATTCGAACGTTAGAATCTATCACACCCGATCATCACGTGGTGCTTCGAAACAACGAACCTTCGCAACGGTGCACAGTTAGGGGGAACACTTATCTTGAAATTTTAGTGAGGGATCATCTTATTTAAGCTACCGTCGTTCTAAGCAAATAAGATGTAAAACATGATAAACATCACATGAAATCAAATAGTGACATGATATGGCCAATATCATTTTGCTCCTTTTGATCTCCATCTTCGGGGCTCCATGATCATCGTTGTCACCGGCATGACACCATGATCTCCATCATCGTGTCTTCTTGAAGTTGTCTTGTCATCTATTACTTCTACTACTATGGCTAATGCTTTAGCAATAAAGTAAAGTAATTACATGACGTTTATGTTGACACGCAGGTCATAAATAAATTAAGACAACTCCTATGGCTCCTGCCGGTTGTCATACTCATCGACATGCAAGTCGTGATTCCTATTACAAGAACATGATCAATCTCATACATCACATATATCGTTCATCACATCCTTTTGGCCATATCACATCACAAGGCATATGCTGCAAAGACAAGTTAGACGTCCTCTAATTGTTGTTGCAAGTTTTTACGTGGCTGCTATAGGTTTCTAGCAAGAACGTTTCTTACCTACGCGAAAACTGCAACGTGATATGCCAATTTCTATTTACCCTTCATAAGGACCCTTTTCATCGAATCCGATCCGACTAAAGTGGGAGAGATAGACACCCGCTAGCCACCTTATGCTACTAGTGCATGTCAGTCGGTGGAACCAGTCTCACGTAAGAGTACATGTAAGGTCGGTCTGGGCCGCTTCATTCCACGATGCCGCCGAATCAAGATAATACTAGTAAGGGCAAGTAAATTGACAAAATCGACGCCCACAACTGCTTTGTGTTCTACTCGTTCATAGAAACTACGCATAGACCTAGCTCATGATGCCACTATTGGGGATCGTAGCAGCAATTTAAAATTTTCTACGCATCACCAAGATCAATCTATGGAGTAATCTAGCAACGAGGGGAAGGAGAGTGCATCTACATACCCTTGTAGATCGCTAAGCGGAAGCGTTCAAGTGAACGGGGTTGATGGAATCGTACTCGTCGTGATCCAAATCACCGATGATCCTAGCGCCGAACGGACGGCACCTCCGCGTTCAACACACATACGGAATGGAGACGTCTCCCACGCCTTGATCCAGCAAGGAGGAGGGAGAGGTTGAGGAAGAGAGTCCAACAACAGCACGACGGCGTGGTGGTGATGGAGTGGCAGTTATCCGGCAGGGCTTCGCCAAGCACACGCGGAGGAGGAGAGGTATTGGAGGGGAGGGGCTGCGCCAGGTTCAAGGGTGTGGCCGCCCTCCCACCCCTCCACTATTTATAGGTGGGGAGAGAGGGGGCCGGCCCCCTTAGATCCCATCTAGGGTTGGGGGCAGCGGCCAAGGGGGGGAGGAGTGCCTCCCAAGTCAAGTGGAGGCCCTCCCCCTTAGGGTTTCCCCTCTCCCATGCGCATGGGCCTTGGGGGGGCTGGTGCCCTTGGACCATTAAGGTTAGGGCGCCCCCCACAGCTCATGCTACTGTATTGGACTTGGTGGAACATTTTCCGGACCTCCAGACCCCTCCGGAATCCTCCGGAATCTTCCGGAAGCTTCCCGGTACAATACCGGAAAAAACCGAACTTTTCCCGAAACCCGAACAACAACTTTCCATATATAAATCTTTACCTCCGGACCATTCCGGAACTCCTCGTCACTTCCGGGATCTCATCCGGGACTCCGAACAACATTCAGTAATCACATACAAGTTTTCCTAATAACCCTAGCGTCATCGAACCTTAAGTGTGTAGACCCTACGGGTTCGGGAACCATGCAGACATGACCGAGACAACTCTCCGGCCAATAACCAACAGCGGGATCTGGATACCCTTGTTGGCTCCCACATGTTCCACGATGATCTCATTGGATGAACCACGATGCCAACGATTCAATCAATCCCGTATTCAATTCACTTTGTCCAGCGGTATTGTACTTGTCCGAGATTCGATCGTCGGTATCCCGATACCTTGTTCAATCTCGTTATCGGCAAGTCTCTTTACTCGTTCCGTAACACATCATGCCGTGATCAACTCCTTGGTCACATTGTGCACATTATGATGATGTCCTACCGAGTGGGCCTAGAGATACCTCTCCGTTACACGGAGTGACAAATCCCAGTCTTTATTCGTGCCAACCCAACAGACACTTTCGGAGATACCTGTAGTGTACCGTTATAGCCACCCAGTTACGTTGTAACGTTTGGCACACCCAAAGCACTCCTACGGTATCCGGGAGTTTCACAATCTCATGGTCTAAGGAAATGATACTTGACATTAGAAAAGCTTTAGCAAACGAACTACACGATCTTGTGCCAGGCTTAGGATTGGGTCTTGTCCATCACATCATTCTCCTAATGATGTGATCCCGTTATCAACGACATCCAATGTCCATGGTCAGGAAACCGTAACCATCTATTGATCAACGAGCTAGTCAACTAGAGGCTTACTAGGGACATGGTGTTGTCTATTTATCCACACATGTATCTGAGTTTCCTATCAATACAATTCTAGCATGGATAATAAACGATTATCATGAACAATGAAATATGATATAATAATAACTAATTTATTATTGCCTCTAGGGCATATTTCCAACAAGGAGTTGGATGAAATTCATCATGTAATCGAGTTAGTTTTCTTAGGGCTTGATCCCTAGTATTCACTATGTTCTTTGATTGATGTTGCTATGACTTTGCCATGCTTAATGCTTGTCACTTTGGGCCCGAGTGCCATGATTTCAGATCTGAACCGTTTATGTTATCATCATTATATCCATGTTCTAGATCCGATCTTGCAAGTTATAGTCACCTACTACGAGTTATGATCCGGTAACCCCGGAGTGACAATAACCGGGACTTCTTCCGGTGATTACCATAGTTTGAGGAGTTCATGTATTCACTATGTGTTAATGCTTTGTTCCGGTTCTCTATTAAAAGGAGGCCTTAATATCCCTTAGTTTCCAATATGGACCCCGCTGGCACGGTAGGGTAGGACAAAAGATGTCATGCAAGTTCTTTTAATAAAGCACGTATGACTATTTACGGAATACATGCCTACATTATATCAATGAACTGGAGCTAGTGCCGAATTGCCCTAGGTTATAACTATCACATGATGAATATCATCCAACAAGTCACCGATCCAATGCCTATGAACTTCTCCATATTGTTTCTGCTAAGTTACTATTGCTATCATCACTGTTGCACTTGCTACAAAATTACCGCTATCACTGTTACTGTTACTATTGATGCTGTCACTACTATCAAAACTATCAAACTACTTTGCTACCGATCACTTTGTTGCAGATAATTAATCTCCAGGTGTGGTTGAATTGACAACTCAGCTGCTAATACCTTCAAATATTCTTTGGCTCTCCTTGTGTCGAATCTATAAATTTGGGTTGAATACTTTACCCTCGAAAACTGTTGCGATCGCCTATACTTGTGGGTTATCACTACGACGTCGAGGCCCATAACTATTCTCGTGTGGTGGTTAGTGCGTAAAGGCCAGAGGCCAACTCAGAACAAATACCCAAACATGTTAGTGCATTGGGGGCTCGCGGAGACGAGCAGAGACTCACGATAATGTGACCCGTCGCCCCATCTCATGGACTTACGGCATGGGCCCAAAATGTCCATCCGTGCCTCGTACAAAACTCGCGGGTGATCTACGGGCCCACCCGACTTTCACAACAACTCGCGGGTACCCCTCAGGGCTGACCTGACTTCAAC
Source organism: Triticum urartu (assembly GCF_003073215.2). Lineage (NCBI taxonomy): Eukaryota > Viridiplantae > Streptophyta > Magnoliopsida > Poales > Poaceae > Triticum > Triticum urartu. The sequence goes on along the minus strand of NC_053028.1, from coordinate 644,280,802 downwards.
AATGGTCTCAAGTAAAGTCAAGGTAACTGTGTGTCCAAAACACAAAAGGGGAAAACCCGAGGAATCACCCGCGGATACCCCTCAGATACTAAGTTTCCAGGTGTGGTTGAATTGACAACTCAGCTGCTAATACTTGAGAGTATTCTTTGGCTCCCCTTGTGTCGAATCAATAAATTTGGGTTGAATACTTTACCCTCGAAAACTGTTGCAATCCCTATACTTGTGGGTTATCAAGACTATTTTCTGGCGCCGTTGCCGGGGAACATAGCTCTACTCTTTGAGTCACTTGGGATTTATATCTGCTTATCATTATGAAGAACTTGAGAGATCCAAAAACCAAGATCTATCCCTCAACTATGAGGGGAGGTAAGGAACTGCCATCTAGCTCTGCACTTGATTCACCTTCTGTTTTGAGTAAGCTTGCGACACCTACACCTGCTTCTGCTATTCGTTCTGATATGTCGCATGTTATTGATGATGCCACTTCTGCTATGCATGACACTTATGATGAAACTACTTCTATGCTTGATACTACTATGCCACTTGGTAAATTTCTTGATGAACAACTTGCTAGAGCTAGAGAAATTGAAAATATTGAATCTGATGAAAGTGATGATGAAGAATCACTTGTTATTCCTAAGGGTTATGTTTTTGATCAAGAAGCTTCTTTAGCTATTTTAGCTTGCAAAAATAGAAATGAACTCAAAAGGTTATTATCTAAATGGAGTAAGCAATCTCTAAATGCTAGAATGAAACTTGACCCTGCTTTTACTACTTCACCTATCTTTGTTACTGATAAGGATTATGAATTCTCTGTTGATCCGGATATAATTACTTTGGTTGAATCTGATCCTTTTCATGGTTATGAATCTGAAACTGTTGTGGCACATCTTACTAAATTTAATGATATAGCCACCCTGTTCACTAAAGATGAGAGAACTCGTTACTTTTACATCCTTAAAATATTTTCGTTCTCATTAAAGGGTGATGCTAAGATATGGTTTAATTCTCTTGATCCTGGTTGTGTGCGTAGTCCCCAGGATATGATTTATTACTTCTCTGCTAAATATTTCCATGCTCATAAGAAACAAGCTGCTTTAAGGGATATATATAATTTTGTGCAAATTGAAGAAGAGAGTCTCCCACAAGCTTGGGGGAGGCTTCTCCAATTACTTAATGCTTTGCCTGATCATCCTCTTAAGAAAAATGAAATACTTGATATCTTTTATAATGGACTAACTGATGCCTCCAGAGATTACCTGGATAGTTGTGCTGGTTCTGTTTTCAGGGAAAGAACACCGGATGAAGCTGAAATTCTATTGAATAAAATGTTGACAAATGAAAATAATTGGACCCCTCCGGAGCCAATTCCTGAGCCTATTCCTAAACCAACTCCGAAGAAGAGGGGTATTCTATTTCTCAGTCCTGAAGATATGCAAGAGGCAAAGAAATCTATGAAAGAAAAAGATATTAAAGCTGAAGATGTTAAGAATTTACCTCCTATTGAAGAAATACATGGTCTTAATTTACCGCCTGTTGAAGAAAGAAATAATCTTAATCCTTCACCTATTGAAGAAACTCATGGTCTTGATAACCCGACACATGTAGTAAAGGTAAATTCTCTCTACAGATATGATAAAGCTGAAATCCCATTTACTAAATTTGCTAGCCCATGCTTAGATGAGTTTGATAAATTTATGGCTAAGCAAGAAGATTTTAATTCTTATTTTGGTAGACAATTGAAAAACAATTCAAATATGCTTGAACACTTGGGTGATTATATGGCTAATGTTAAAGGTGAACTTAAACTTATTAGTAAACATGCTTCTATGGTTACCACTCAAGTAGAACAAGTACTTAAAGCTCAAAATGATTTGCTCAATGAATTGAATAGTAAAGATAATGATAATGTTGTTAGAGTTATGACTAGAGGTGGTAGAATGACTCAGGAATCTTTGTATCCTGAAGGCCATCCTAAGAGAATTGAGCAAGATTCTCAGAGAAATAATATAGATGCACCTAGTTCGTCTAAAAAGAAGAAAAAGAAAAATGATAGGACTTTGCATGCTTCTAGTGATCCTATTGTTGAAACACCTAAGAATCCAAATGATATTTCTATTTCTGATGCTGAAACTCAATCTGGTAATGAACCTGAAACTAGTGATAATGTTAATGATAATGTTCATAATGATGCTCAACCTAGTAATGATAATGATATAGAAATTGAACCTGTTGTTGATCTTGATAACCCACAATCAAAGAATCAACGTTATGATAAGAAAGACTTTGTTGCTAGGAAACATGGTAAAGAAAGAGAGCCTTGGGTTCAGAAACCCATGCCTTTTCATCCCAAACCATCCAAGAAAAAGGATGACGAGGATTTTGAGCGCTTTGCTGAAATGATTAGACCTATCTTTTTGCGTATGCGATTAACTGATATACTCAAAACCAATCCTTATGCTAAGTACATGAAAGATATTATTACAAATAAAACAAAGATACTGGAAGCGGAAATTTCCACCATGCTTGCTAATTATACTTTTAAGGGTGGAATACCAAAGAAACTTGGATATCCCGGTGTACCAACTATACCATGCTCTATTAAAAGAAACTATGTTAAAACTGCTTTATGTGATCTTGGAGCCGGTGTTAGTGTTATGCCTCTCTCTTTATATCGTAGACTTGATTTGAATATGTTGACACCTACTGAAATATCTTTGCAAATGGCTGATAAATCAACTGCTATACCTGTCGGTATTTGTGAGGATGTGCCTGTTGTAGTTGCAAACGTTACTATTTTAACAGACTTTGTTATTCTTGATATTCCTGAGGACGATAGTATGTCTATTATTCTTGGAAGACCCTTTTTGAATACTGCATAGGCTGTTATTGATTGCACTAAAGGCAATGCCACTTTTCATGTTAATGGTAATGAGCATACGGTACACTTTCCGAGGAAACAATCTCAAGTTCATAGTATCAACTCTATTGGAAAAATTCCATCGATTATATTTGGAGGTTCTGAATTTCCTCTTCCTACTGTCAAGAAGAAATATGATATTCCTATTATTAGGGATGTGCATATCCCCGTTGAGGTAACATAGTGTTATTCGAAATTTCTCCGGTTCCATGTTATTCGGAATGAGTTTGTTAACAAGACCTGATCAACCTTGTTAGTGGATTCCTTTTGATGATCATGAGATGGATGAAACTAGAAGGCACAACCTTCTGTACCCCACTTTTACTTTCTGTTATTTATATTAAATAAAATAAATATAAATATTTTTCTGTTTGTTATCTGAATATTAGTGCAATATAAAAATACCTCGAAAATAGAAGTTCTCCAAATGCCCTGAAATTTAAATATGATTCTTTCCAGAATATTTGAGAATATTTGGCACTGAGAACACAGCAGGGGGGTCAACCACCTGCCCACGAGGGTGGAAGGCGCGCCCCCCTGCCTCGTGGGCCCACGGTGGCCCTCCTCCACTTATCCTTTCACCCATACACTTCTTCTTCCTCCCACAAACACGAATAACCAGCTCAAACCCGAGTCCAAGCTCATTTTGCTGCCATTTTCGATCTCCTTGCTCAAAGCACCTCTCACAAAACTGCTTGGGGAGATTGTTCCTTGGTATGTGACTCCTCCATTGGTCCAATTAGTTTTTATTCTAGTGCTTTATTCATTGCAAATTTTTGCTGCTTAGGTGACCCTGTTCTTGAGCTTGCATGTCAAATTTATATGGTCAAAAGTAGTTTTGATGCATGATATAGGCTCTAGGCACTTGTAGGAGTAGTTGCTATCAATATTATTGAGTTTGGTTTACTTTTATTTTGAAGTTACTAAAAATTTCAGAATTTTTCAGAAAATGATGAGGAGAGTTTTGAGGGGCTCATCGAGCCCAAGCTCGAAGGAAAAGGCACCGAAGCCTAAGTATAATCTGCCGCGCACCGCGGAGGTTCGGGCGTGTGAATGGCCTTCCGACGATTTCTTGAGAGCAGACGGGATTTATGAAGATTTTTATGAATTGGCTAAGAATGCAGGCCTCACCGCTTTCCTCCACGACCAATGCGATTAGTATCTCTTACTCACAAATATCTTTATGCAAAACTTTCATTTCCATTCTAGGAGCTCACCACCTACGGTGGAGTTTTATTTATATGATGAGCATAAGGAGATGTCACTTTATGATTTTTGTCGGGTTTGTTTAGTCCCTTTTGAGGGCAAGACAGAAGGACCACACCACGATGATGTGGAGGGGTTTATTGATACTATCACTGTAGGGGAAACAAGGAAGGTTTCCGATGCACGAATCACTAGCATACATTTTCCTGTTTTACGTTATTTTGCATTATTTGCTAGTCATTGCTTAATTGGTCGCGGAAACTGTGGAAACCTTAGTATCCCTGATATTATTATTTTGCTCCATGGTTTATATGGTGATAACTCTGTTAGTATGGGCGGAATTATTGCCAAACGGTTAAGTCTGAACCGTACAAAGGGGCCCATCTTTGGAGGCATCTATGCCTCACGCCTAGGTGCATATTTTAACATACCTATTAGGCATTATGAGAAGGAATAGAAATTGCTGCCTCGTGTTTATCTAGATTATAAAAGTATGGTGGCACATTATTTTATTGTTAAGAATAGGGAAGGAGAGCTTAAATATCAATTGTTCTTTAATAAACATCATCCTGAGACTATTATCCTGCCTGCTCCTTCTTTGTTTGATTTATCTGTAGGCCAGTACCTTGTTCCGTTGAAGGCTATTCACGCCTTCCGGAACCCTGCACCAGCCGTGGAGCCAGAGCTGGAACCACAAGTTGATCCTTCACGACAATCTAATTACCAGTGGGATCCGGAGATGACTGTCAGCCAGTGGCAATCGGAGTCTTCCTATTCTTCTTCTCAGTACGACCCCAACTATTATTATGGATATCCGCCAGGCCAGCCGTCGCCATAGACCAACTTAGGCCAAAAGCCTAAGCTTGGGGGAGTACGTATTTCCCACCGACATTACATTTATGATCACACACTCATTGCTAGATGTCGGTTCTCATACTTTTTCATTATATCATCCATGCTAGTTTATTTCCCTTTTTATGCTTTCTTCTTGTGTGTTTAATAAACCTTAAGAAAAACAAAAAAAAATAGTTGTAGCTTTTAATCAGTTTAATTTCCATGCTTGTAGTAGTAACTAAAAATAAAATCCAAAAAGATTTCCTGTTCTTCTTTTGCTTGTTGGGAGCTTTCCCGTGTAAATAGTTTTATTTCTTTTCTTTTCTTGGGGGGGGGGGCGATAGGAGAAGACCATGATTAAATTGTTGAAGTGGATCTTATATGCAGTATTTTTTATTTGACAAAAGAGCCCGTATTACCTTGTCTTCTCCTGTTTATTGAATGCCTGCAGATTCCAGCTTAGTCCAATGCACGTGCACTATTATTATTATTATTCACATCGTTCGGTCATGCAAGTGAAAGACAATTATGACGATATATGATGGACTAGGTGAGATGAGAAAAGCTGGTATGAACTCGACCTCTTTTGTTTTTGTAAATATGATTAGTTCATCGTTCTTGATTCGGCCTATTATGAATAAAATTTTTTGCAATGACAACTAGAGATGATAGTTTCTTGTGCCATGCTTGATTAGCTATGAGTTATAATAGTTTACCTTGTGTGCCAACATGCTATTGAGATAGTTATGATGTGGTATGATAGGGTGGTATCCTCCTCTGAATGATTTAAGTGACTTGACTTGGCACATGTTCACGCATGTAGTTGAAAAAAAATCAACATAGCCTTCACGATATTTATGTTCATGGTGGATTATACCCTACTCATGCTTGCATTCGGTGTTGATTAATTTTAATGCATGTTCATGACTGTTGTCGCTCTCTAGCTGGTCGATTCCCAGTCTTTTGCTAGCCTTCACCTGTACTAAGAGGGAATACTGCTTGTGTATCCAATCCCTTAAACCCCAAAGTTATTCCACATGAGTCCACTATACCTACCTATATACGGTATCTACCTGCCGTTCGAAGTAAATTTGTATGTGCCAAACTCTATACCTTCAAATAAATATCCTGTTTTGTATGCTCGAATAGCTCATGTATCAACTAGGGCTGTCTGTATCTTCCATGTTAGGCGGGTTATTCTCAAGAGGAGTGGACTCCGCTCCTCACTCACGAGATAAATGGCTGGTCACCGGGATGCCCAGTCCCATGCTTTATGCAAACTAAATCAAAATAATTGCAAACAAAACTCCCCCTGTGACTCTTGTTACTTGGAGGCACTCGTTGTTTCGAGCATGCCATGGATTGATGCCTGTTGGTGGAAGGGGGAGTATAAAATTTACCATTCTGTTTGGGAACCGCCTATAATGTGTGTAGCATGGAAGATATCGCCATCTCTTGGTTGTTATGTTGACAATGAAAGTATACCGCTCAAACATTATTCACCTCTGTTTCAAAACCGAGCTCTAGCACCTCTACAAATCCCTGCTTCCCTCTGCGAAGGGCCTATCTATTTACTTTTATGCTGAGTCATCATCCTCTTATTAAAAAACATCAGTTGGAGAGCGCTGCTGTCATTTGCATTCATTATTGTTAGTTTACATTGAGTATGACTTGACTGGATCTCTTTTACCATGAATTACAATGTCTAGTCAGTCCTTGGTCTTTAAAGGTGCTCTGCATTTATCTTTTGCAGTCTCAGAAAGGGCTAGAGAGATACCACCTTGTTACATCATATTATGATTGTTTTGAGAAAGTGTTGTCATCCGAGATTTATTATTATTGCTCGCTAGTTGATTATGCCATTGATATGAGTAAACTTGAGACCTATGTGTTATTGCGAATGTGGTTAGTTATAATCTTTGCTGAAAACTTGAATGTTGGCTTTACATATTTACAACAACAAGAGCAAACAGAGTTTGTAAATTTTTTTGTTTACCACTTTCAGTTTGTCAACTGAATTGCTTGAGGACAAGCAAAGGTTTAAGCTTGGGGGAGTTGATACGTCTCCAACGTATCTACTTTTCGAAACACTTTTGCCCTTGTTTTGGACTCTAACTTGCATGATTTGAATGGAACTAACCCAGACTGACGCTGTTTTCAGCAGAATTACCATGGTGTTATTTATGTGCAGGAACAAACGTTCTCGGAATGACCTCAAACTTCACGGAGCAACTTTTCAGAAAATATGAAAAATACCTGCAAAAGATGAAGGCCAGGGGGCCCCCCACCTGTCCACGAGGGTGGGGGCGCGCCCCCCTACCTCATGGGCCCCCTGTTGCCTCTCCGACTCCAACTCCAACTCCATATATTGTGTTTCGGGGAGAAAAAAAATAAGAGAGAAGAAATCATCACGTTTTATGATACGGAGCCGCCGCCAAGACATAAAACCTCTCAAGAGGGCTGATCTGGAGTCCGTTCGGGGCTCCAGAGAGGGGAATCCGTCGCCATCGTCATCATCAACCATCCTCCATCACCAATTTCATGATGCTCACCGCCGTGCGTGAGTAATTCCTTCGTAGGCTTGCTGGAAGATGATGGGTTGGATGGGATCTATCATGTAATCGAGGTAGTTTTGTTAGGGTTTGATCCCTAGTGTCCACTGTGTTCTGAGATTGATGTTGCTATGACTTTGTTATGCTTAATGCTTGTCACTAGGGCCCGAGTGCCATGATTTCAGATCTGAACCTATTATGTTTTCATCAATATATGAGAGTTCTTGATACTATCTTGCAAGTCTATAGTCACCTATTATGTGTTATGATCCATTAACCCCGAAGTGACAATAATCGGGATACTTACCGGTGATGACCGTAGTTTGAGGAGTTCATGTATTCACTATGTGTTAATGCTTTGTTCCAGTTCTCTATTAAAAGGAGGCCTTAATATCCCTTAGTTTCCGTAAGGACCCCGCTGCCACGGGAGGGTAGGACAAAAGATGGCATGCAAGTTCTTTTCCATAAGCACGTATGACTATCTTCGGAATACATGCCTACATTACATTGATGAACTGGAGCTAGTTCTGTGTCACCCTAGGTTATGACTGTTACATGATGAACCGCATCCGGCATAATTCTCTATCACCGATCCATTGCCTACGAGCTTTCCATATATTGTTCTTCGCTTATTTACTTTCCCGTTGCTATTGCTATCATCACTACAAAATACCAAAAACATTGCTTTTACTACCGTTACCTTTTGTTACCGTTGCCACTACTATCATATTATTTTGCTACTAAATACTTTGCTACAGATACTAAGTTTCCAGGTGTGGTTGAATTGACAACTCAGCTGCTAATACTTGAGAGTATTCTTCGGCTCCCCTAGTGCCGAATCAATAAATTTGGGTTGAATACTTTACCCTCGAAAACTATTGCGATCCCCTATACTTGTGGGTTATCAGGGAGTTGATACGTCTCCAACGTATCTCCTTTTCCTAATGCTTTTTCTCTTGTTTTGGACTCTAATTTGCATGTTTTTAATGAAACTAACCCCAGACTGACGCGGTTTTCAGCAGAACTACCATGGTGTTGTTTTTGTGCAGAAATAAAAGTTCTCAAAATGGAACGAATCTTTGCGAGGAATTTTTATATAATATATAAGAATTTCTGGAGACAAGACCTACCAGAGAGGGGCACCTGGGTGGGCACAACCCACCAGGGCACGCCCACCTCTCCTGGCGCGCCCAGGTGGGTTGTCCCCACCTGGTGGCCCCGTAGACCCTGAAACCAACGCTATAAAATCCTATTTTCGCATAAAAAATCAGGGAGAAAAAATTATCGCAATCCATGAGATGGAGCCGCCGCCAAGTCCGTTTGGGGCTTCGGAGAGGGGAGGGGGGTCTTCGTTCTTCGTCATCACCAACTCTTCTCCATCACCAATTCCATGATGCTCCCCACCGGGAGTGAGTAATTCCTTCGTAGGCTCGCTGGTCGGTGAGGAGTTGGATGAAATTCATCATGTAATCAAGTTAGTTTTCTTAGGGCTTGATCCCTAGTATTCACTATGTTCTTTGATTAATGTTGCTATGACTTTGCCATGCTTAATGCTTGTCACTTTGTGCCTGGGTGCCATGATTTCATATCTGAACCGTTTATGTTATCATCATTATATCCATGTTCTACATCCGATCTTGCAAGTTATAGTCACCTACTACGTGTTATGATCCGGTAACCCCGGAGTGACAATAACCGGGACTTCTTCCGGTGATTACCGTAGTTTGAGGAGTTCATGTATTCACTATGTGTTAATGCTCTGTTCCGGTTCTCTATTAAAAGGAGGCCTTAATATCCCTTAGTTTCCAATATGGACCCCGCTGTCACGGTAGGTTAGGACAAAAGATGTCATGCAAGTTCTTTTAATAAAGCACGTATGACTATTTACGGAATACATGCCTACATTATATCGATGAACTGGAGCTAGTGCGGAATTGCCCTAGGTTATAACTATCACATGATGAATATCATCCAACAAGTCACTCATCCAATGCCTACGAACTTCTCCATATTGTTTCTGCTAAGTTACTATTGCTATCATCACTGTAACACTTGCTACAAAATTACTGCTATCACTGTTACTGTTACTGTTGATACTGTCACTACTATCAAAACTATCAAACTACTTTGCTACTGATCACTTTGTTGCAGATAATTAATCTCCAGGTGTGGTTGAATTGACAACTCAGCTGCTAATACCTTCAAATATTCTTTGGCTCTCCTTGTGTCGAATCTATAAATTTGGGTTGAATACTTTACCCTCGAAAACTGTTGCGATCCCCTATACTTGTGGGTTATCACTACGACATCGAGGCCCATAACTATTCTCGCGTGGTGGTTAGTGCGTAAAGGCCAGAGGCCAACTCAGAACAAATACCCAAACATGTTAGTGCATTGGGGGCTCGCGGAGACGAGCAGAGACTCACGATAATGTGACCCGTCACCCCATCTCATGGACTTACGGCATGGGCCCAAAATGCCCAGCCGTGCCTCGTACAAAACTTGCGAGCGATCTACGGGCCCACCCGACTTTCAGAACAACTCGCGGGTACCCCTCAGGGCCAACCCGACTTCAACAATGGTCTCAAGTAAAGTCAAGGTAACCGTGTGTCCAAAACATAAAAGGGGAAAACCCGAGGAATCACCCTCGGTGGATTCCACTCGATGTAATCAGCAAGTTGAACGTAAGAGGAACCACCCTCGAGGTTCACACTTGAGGGGTTGCATGACATAGTCATATCGGGAGTGGTCAAGGAGGAATCACCCTCGATGACCACGACCGAATAGCTACACAATAGAATTATCATCAGGAGTGTGTTTCGAGGTATCACCCTCAGCACTCGATAGTAGCTCTACAGAGTCGAGCAACAAAAGGGGCATGATGTGATGTGAGGTGTCGGGCTCTGGTCGTGGATCACGTTTGTCGAGTCGTCGATGATGAAGCAGGGGAAACAAGGACAAGGTGGGGGGTTATTGATGGATAACTAACCAACCTATACTAAGCAATTTAGTCTAAGCAGGTAGGTAACAATAAGCATGTTATAAAAGCAGGCTTTGTATCAGAATAGGAGCAATCAATTATAGTAGCAAAATCTAATGCAAGCATGAGAGACTGGAATGGGCGATATCGGGATGACCAAAGGGGGGGACTTGCCTGGTTGCTCAGACGAGAAGGAGGGGTCGTCGTCGAGGTAGTCGATCACAGCGGCATTAGCAGTGGTCTCGGGGTCTACCGGAGAAGAAGAGGGGGAAGAAACAGTAAATACAGAGCAAACAAGTGCAATACTATGCATGACAAGACGAGACACATATAGCTATGGGTGTTCTAACACAACGCTACACGATACCGACGAAGGGGGGAAACATCCGGGAATGTTTTCCCGAAGTTTGGCATCTTTGGACAGACGAAACGTAGGGGGAAGCTTGCATGTTCGCTATGCTAGGGGCGTGTGGTAGATGAACGGAGAGCGTATCCGGATTTGTCTCACTGTTCTGAGCAACTTTCATGTATAAAACTTTTTCATCCGAGTTGTGGATTATTTTATATGATTTTTCAAAGTTTTAAGTAATTTTCTGAAATTTTTATTATTTAAATTAATTCAAAAACAGAATTATGACATCAGCATGAGGTCAGGGTGACGTCAGTAGTCAACGGGACATTGACTGGTCAAAACTGACATGGGGGATCCACCTGTCATAGGCAATTGGTTTAAACAGAGTTAAAACTAATCTAATAAACCTAGTTAATTAAACCCCGGGGCCACCTGTTAGTGACTAGTTAGATTAAATTAACTAATTTAATTAGAATTAGGGGCGGGGCCCACCAGTCAGTGACTGGGGCTGCCTAGTCAGAGTTGACCTCGGTCAACTGGTCAAATGGCCAGCGGGGCCACCCATCATCGACCCATGGGGGGCCAGGCCGGCCACCTCGGTGTGGCGCTGGAGAGGGCTCTGGCAAGCCTCTCCCATGGCGGATCTACGCTGGAGTCGGGCGTGATTCGCCCCGCGGCATCCATATGATGCGTAGAAGGGCGCGTTTGATTGGGGGCGATGAGTGGTGCCTAGGGATGTCCGTGGCACCAGCTTGGGCGGCCTGAGGCGGCGCCGACGTCGAGCAGAGAAGGCAGCAGTGGCGGCGAGCGAGCGCGGGCCAGGTGAGTCCGTGCGTGAGGATGGCTGGCGCGCTGGTGGCGGCCAGGAGCGGTGGGCGCGCGCGAGCTGCTGGCAGGAGCAGCGGCAGGGGCTAGCGGAACCCGGGTGGCGTGTGTGCATGAGCAGCCCCGGGCGGCTGCAGCAGCGGGGGCGAATGAGAGCAACACGACGTGGGGGCACCGGCTGAAGGAAATATGCCCTAGCGCCAATAATAAAATTGTTATCTATATTTCCTTATATCATGATAAATGTTTATTATTCATGCTAGAATTGTATTAACCAGAAACTTAGTATATGTGTGAATACATAGACAAATAGAGTGTCCCTAGTATGCCTCTACTAGACTAGCTCGTTAATCAAATATGGTTAAGTTTCCTAGCCATAGACATGTGTTGTTATTTGATGAACGAGATCACATCATTAGAGAATAATGTGATGGACTAGACCCATCTGTTAGCTTAGCACTATGATCATTTAGTTTACTGCTATTGCTTTCTCCATAACTTATACATGTTCATATGACTATGAGATTATGAAACTCCCAAATACCGGAGGAACACTTAGTGTGCTATTGTAACATCCCAAATTTTCAATTTGGAATGTTATACACTAGGTCATTATTGCATATCATATTTTGTTGCATTCTGGTTGATCCTAGCAATTCTACGCAACTCAAGGACCCTTGGAGAGAGTTTTCTCAAATTTTGAAAAAATAGGATCATTTGATTTGATTTATTTTATCTTCAATTATTTCTATTACAAAAATATGAGAGAGGGAATAAAATGACTTTCCCAAAATAAAGAAATATTAAGGATTTAATTAAAAAATCAAATAGGATTTTTCTTTGGTTTTATTTGCTATTTTATTTGTATTAGGGAAAAATGCGCGTTTTTCAAAATTGCATTTAGGCCCCAAATAAATGTTCATCCTGTGTGGCTTGATTTTAGAAGCCGAGGAAAATTTATTTTGGGATTTTTGGAGTGCGCTTAGTATTCCTTTTGTTTTTTTCCGAGCGTAATTATTAAAAAAATGAACCGACCTAACCGGGCCGTGTCCGACTAGGACACTTGGCCCGGCCGGCCATCAAATAGCGCACGACGCCCCGAGGCCAGCCCTAGGCCTCGCCGCCGCTGCCGTCCGAGCCGCGCCGCCGCCGCCCCACGCCGCCCCGCCGCCCGCGCCGCGCCGCTCGCCGCCGCCGCCGGACCGCCGCCGCGCCGCCTCGCCGCCGCCGCCGGAGGTAGTTTTCACCGCCGGTTTTTTTAGAAAACCGATCGGTTTTCCGACGGTTTTGTTTGGTTTTTTAGTTTTGTTTTTTTAAATAGATCGGTTTTTCTGGTTTATTTATTTAGCGAGCGTTCATCCGTTCGTTCGTTTTAACGAACGTTCGTCGTTTTTCTTTTTCTCGGATTAAATCCGCGATTTTTCTGATCGCGATTTCTGATCCGATTTTCGTTTTAGTCTAACTTTTCGCTCGTTTATCGGAATCACGCTATTCAAGTGCCTGGAGTTTCGTCTCGAAACCCTCTTTCCGTTTAACCAACTCAAACAAGTTTTTGCCACTGTAAAAATTGCCCTAGATCCAGATTAGTAAACGAAGCCTGTTTCTTTTGCCGTTTGTCTTTCGTTGTTTCGTTCGATTTGATCCTTTTTGCCAACCGGAGTTCTTAAGTTAAACTTTCTGGTTAGATCTCTTATTTGAGTTTTACCTGTGCATTAGTTGAGTACTTATTGTATGCTTGTTTGTTTGCGATAGAGTAGCCGGAGTGCGCCGCTTGCTACTTCGAATCGCTAGGTTTCCCGGATCATCAGCAAGGCAAGTAACACTTTGATCATGCTTTCCCACTACCCAGTTTTATTGCATTAGATCAATCCACACACATTGCATGATTAGGATCTAATTAAATTGTGGCTTTGGGAAGTAGTTGAGGTAGTACATATTACCTGATATTATCAAACCTTTGGGAGTTACTTCCACGTTTGCTTATTATGCCATGCTATGCTAGTAGACGTGGATTGGGTGAGTGTATCTATGACAGATGTGAGATTGTTAATTAATGGTTTATCTAAGGTGGTAACTTAAATACACATCTGGGTGGATTGAGGCACCTGGGTATTCCAGCGATTGCCTGTTTTTCGTTATGGACCGCCACCCAGGCTCAAAGGGATCATGAGATTATTCATGCTAGAAACTTCCGTGTGCAGCCACAAGCTATTATGGGCTCTAGCATAGTTTATTAAGTTGTGTGAACTCTTACAGTGTGTCGGGGGTTGGGTGCGACATATGCCAAAGGATGGCTTATCATGGTGGGGGCGAGTAGAACGTCGCTGGTGCCTGGAAACGGGATGAGGCGTAGACATGCACGCCGGCGAATCTTGCCCAGCTTCAGGGCTCTCCAGGGAGATAACACCCCTACTGCTGCTCTGCGGGGTCTCCGCATGACCATTATGGCAAAGTGTTTACACGATTGCTCCTTGAGCTGTTTCCTAGAGGTAGGAGAGGGCAAGGCTAGCTCTCTCCCTCCTATATGATCTGGTCTAGAGCTAATGGATTCCAACCCTTTGCATGGGTGCCCTGGGGGGTTTATATAGGCCTACACCCCGGGGGTACAATGGTAATCCGGCTGTATGCGGGCCTAGCCGTCAGTGCCTCTGGCCTCCGACTTCTCCGCCGACTACTGGGCCCCGCCGAACGGCCAGGTATGGAGCCGATAGGCCGCGTCCGCCGCGGGCGGGTCTTGCCGGCTGCTGATTACTGTAGCCGTGCTTCTGATGATGCGGGCTTGATCATGGAGTCGTGGCAACAGCCCCGCCGCCTGGCAGGCGATCACTATTGCCACTCTCCGTCACATCTGATTAATGGCGCGTGGGCCCCGGGGAAGGGTCTGGCCGACTCCGGGGGCCGACTGGTGGCGCGCTTGCCGTCTCCTGGGATCCCACTGACTGGTGGGACCTGCCGCCCCAGGGTCGTACAGACAAGCCGTCGTGGGCGCAGGATTCGGTCCTTCGGCGCTGATGTCAGGGCCGGCACGGCAACAGTGCCACGCCGCATGGAGATCTCCCCGGGTACGGCGTGCTGTGGCCATGCCTGCCCTTGGTAAGGGGCGGGAGCGGGCTTTACTGTAGACACTCCCCGGTCCTGTCCCTCCCGATGAGGATATGGGTTCGTTGGAGTCGCGGGCCGACTCCCCAAAGCCGGCTTCTCTGGAAGTCGCCAGTCAGGAGTCGGCTTATCCCAAAGTCGTCCTTGGGACTCGGCCGCGAGTGGGCAGTCGGCCGCCTTGCCGCCGACTTCTCAGAAGGCGGCTCTTCGTCCTGGGGTCTTGAGGGGCACAGCCTGCCCCGATGTTTTGAAAGGTTCTAGGGCTCGGGTTTGCCTATCCGTGTCCCATTACTCCGACAGTGGTCCCCGCAGCTGGTGAGGCGCCACGGACGATCGGCCGAGAAGCCTCAACAGTTTCTCTTTCTGGGTGCTCGACACATGGTTCTTGCTTGACTTCCGCCGGGCCGACTAGAAGGAGTCGGACCCGCCCAACTCTGGCTTGCACAGCATTTCAAACATCATGGCGGGATCCAAGAAGCGTGTTGGCTAAGCTTCCAGGCCGCCGCCTGTTCCGGGCCTGTCACGTGGCAACGCGTGGCCGGGCCAGTCTGCTAGCCTATGTGCGTGACGGGACAGGCCCGCAGGTGGGGGGCCCGCCATTACCGTGCCTCGGCACTCGAGCGGATCCGCTGTGGCCCGAGCGGACGGTTGGGATTCTTGTGAAGTTACTGCGCGTAGTAACTTTGTCATGGAAACGTGTGGGTCGTGGGGTCGTGGGTGCAGTAAATCCCACAACCGCCCCCTCGGCTTCGCAGCCCATGAGGCTATATGTAGGGGAAAGAGGGGGCGTGGCAGAGCACGCGCGCCCCTCCTTCTCACTACTCCTTGCTCCTCTCCTTCTTCTCCTTCTTCGCTCCGCCGCGCGCGCAAGCTTCGACGAACGCCGCGGCGATCAGCTCACGATGAGTTCTTCTTCTACCGCCGCGTCTCCCCCGGTGCGCTCCGGCACCTGGGACGGCTCAGAAGTTCACGACGACCACATCGAGTTCCTCCGCAAGACTCGTCGGCTCCCCGGCGAAGATTACGTGCGGGTGTGTCTTGCGCCGAGGGGGGAGATTTCCCCCGCGCCGCAGGAGGGCGAGCGGGTCATCTTCCGCTCGCACTGCCTGCGCGGGTTGGGGCTGCCGGCGAGCAGCTTCTTCCCCTCTTTTCTGGAGTTCTACGGCCTCTAGCTGCACCACCTCACGCCCAACACGGTCGTGCTGCTGTCCGCCTTCGTGGCCTTGTGCGAAGGCTTCCTCGGAGTCCTCCCCACCCTCGAACTCTGGGGGGAGTTCTTCTTATCCAAGCTCGGCACCCAGGCTGCAGGCGTGCTGGCTCAATGCGGTGCTTTCATCACCGTGCAAAGGTTGGGGGCCGACAACCCCTTCCCCACCATCTCGCTGAGAAAGTCGGTGAAGATGTGGCAGCGATCGTACTTCTACGTCAGGAGCGTCTCCGCGAGGGGCGACTGGGTCAACCTGCCGGCTTACAAAGCCGGCCCGCCGGCTGGGAGACTGCCCAACTGGTCGTACCGGGCCAAGTCGCTGACGCCTGCAGGAGTCGGCGCCGTCACGCGACTCCGAGTGCTGACGCAGTTGGAGGGCTTGACTGGTCCAGACCTGCTAGCCGCCTTCGTGGCCCGTCGAGTTCTCCCGCTCCAAGGTCGCCCTCACATGATATGCCAAATGAGCAGGCACCATGACCCGAGTCGGATGTGCACCAAGGACATGCCTCACGAGGTGGTGGCCTACATGGCGAACTACCTCTCGGACAGCAAGCTCCTGGAGGATTGGCGGTTCGGCAAGGAGCCGTACTCCTGCGCCAACCCCCCGCCCGTAGTGAGTTGCCTTTTCTTTCTTTCTTTGGATTGTCTTCTTTCTTGCCGAGTTTGTTTTGTGCGGCCTGACCAGTCGGCTTTGGTCAGAATCCCCTCCTCCATCCACCAGCCGGCACCACGGGGCCGGCCCGCGAGTTCCTTGCCGACCGGGCAGAGAGCGACGTCGATGACCCCGATCTGGAAGCGGCGGCTTTGGAGGACGACGTGGAGGGAGGAGGAGGAGCAGCAGGCGGCTCCAGGCTTTCGGCCACTTTCGCCGACTGGCCTGACGACGAGGCCGAGGGAGAAGTTGCCCCCCGCCATCGGCAGGAGCCAGCCTGCCTGGCGCGAGCTCTTCTGCCGTGCCGGGTGCTCCAAGCGGCGGGAGGAAGCGTAGGGCCGTGCCGACCTTGTTCGGCAGTCGGCCGAAGAAGCCCAAGGGTTCGGCTGCGGCGACCCGGCGGGATGAGGTGGCTGCGAAGGCCATCCGCTTCCGTAAGGAAGTGAAGAAGCCGCCACTGGTCTCCCGTGAGTATTCCGTCTCAACGCTTTATTCTTTCTTTGTGGCTTTGTCTGAGTCTTTTAATTGCTTCCCTTGCTTCAGGGCTCCCCTCACTCTTGAGAGGGTTGCCGCCGCCTCCGTCACTGGGTCAGCGGAGACGTCCGCCACCACTCGGCGGATTGACCCCGTTGCTGACCTCCGGGAGGCGACGGAGTGGAATGCGCAGGAGAAGCGCAACGAGGAAGAGGCCGCCCGCCTGGAGAAGGTGGAGGCCGATAAGGCGGAGGCCTCCGCCAAGAAGAAACTGGCCGAGGCCGAAGCCATCGTCGCGACGAAGCGGCAGGCTGAGGAGGCCGCGCACCGCCAAATGGCGGTGTTCGTCACCCCGCTGAACTCTGCGCCGCCGCCTCCGGAATTCACGGGGCAGACTGGGGAAGCCGGCGGCGAGAACCCCATCATGGAGAGGGAAGGCGGCGAATCCTCCACGCCGGACGTGATCGTTCCGCCGCCGCCTCTGCCGCCGTCTGGGAGCACGCAAGGTAAACAGCTAGCGGACCCTCTGGTGCCGCCGGCCGAAGATGAGGCCGTGGCGAGGCTACTCCTCCAAGTTGGCTCGCCAACGCGCCGCCGTCTGGAGAAGGCGACTTCGGCACCCCGCCCCTGGAGGCCGGCACCGCTAGCTCTGCGATCCCAGACGCCGAAGCGACAAGCGCTGCACCCATTGGGTGGGTGCGAGGAGGCGGCACAGGGCCGCTGAACCAGGCTCTTCTGGACGTTCGAGCTGAGGGCGACGCCCTCCAGAACTGCACCAAGTCATACCTGGCATCGCGGGCAGCCGTCCGGGTATGTTTTTTCTTTGGTCCTTGTTTTCTTGTTCCTCTCTGTGGGGGCGCGCCAGCGCACCCACTGGGTGTAGTCCCCGAGTTTCGGGCCGGCTGCTGAGCAGGCAGCCCAGAACTCGAATTGGTGAGCTCCGGGTACTAACTTTTGTCTGAAACACTTGTCGCAGGACTACCACAACCTCCGCGTTACTGCCTTCAATGGTAATGTTGAAGAGCTGGGCAAGCGGACCGCCGACTTGTCGGAGAGCCGGAGTAAGTCCTTTTTTCTTCTTTCTGCTGGCGCACCCGCGGGCTGTAGTCCCCGAGATTCGGGCCGACTGCTGAGCAGTCGGGCCGGATCTCCCCGGCGACCTTCTTTATTGATGGCTTAACGCCTTCTTTCTTCCTTCTCTTCAGAAGCCAACGCTGTTCTTCAACAGCAGCTGAGCGACGCCAACTCCGCGTTGCGCGCCAAGGGGGAGGAGTGCAGCAAGCTCGCCACAGAGCGCGATCTGCTGACCACTCAATTGGCAAAGCAGAGGGGGCTGCTTGCGAAGACGGAGAAGGAGGCGGAGGAGGCGAAAACCGCCCTCCTGGCCGAGTTCGCGAGCGAGCGCTCCTCCTGGAGTGACAAGGAGGCGATTCTGGCCTCCGGCTTCCATGAGATTGAAGACATCGTTGATGGTGAGTTTCTTTACTTTCTTTCTTCGAGCTGCTGATTCTAAGTCGTGCCGACTCCTGGTTTTTGACTTGCTTCTTCGTTTCTTCTGTCTTGGCAGACTTCTTCCCTGGGCACTCACAGGATGCCATCCAAGCCATCGAGGCTGACCGTGAAGGTCGGTGGGCGGAAGGTGCAAAGATCGCCGCCGACGCCCCCCGAACCCTTAATGAGCATATCCTGAGCATCGAGGCTCGCCTTCGGCCGACTCACCGGATGCTGCGCCGGCTTCAATGTGTCGGCGCCCACGCGATTGCCGCCTTGTGGCCGAACAAGCAGGCTCCGCGCACCCCCAACCTGACTTTCGACTGGCTAGAGGTCGCGGCTGGTCGTCTTGAGGCCTGGAAGGGTTCCTCGGCCCGAGCTGGAGCGTGCCGGGCCTTGCAGTTCGTCAAGGCGTGGTATCCGGGGCTGGATCTAGACCGGCTGGCCACCCTCTGGTCAGAGGCCCAGCCGGAGCTGGCAGCCGCGGAAGACGCCCTCGTCAAGCATGCCGCGGCGATCACTGAGTACACCGACACCAGCATCTTCGTCCCCGAGCGGTCTGAAGACGGCGAGGAGGTACCACCAGAGTGGTTTGGGATGAACCCAGACTACGGCGAGGACTCGGCGGAGGTGATCAGCTCCAGCGTCGAGGAGGAAGGCGAGGCGGAGGACGGAGGCGAGGCGGAGGATGGAGGCGAGACGGAAGCGCCAGAAGACGGAACAAACGGTCAAGCCGAGACTGCCGAGCCGGCCGCCCCAACGCCTGACGCTGCCGCCTCCTCCGACCCTCCGAATCCGTCTGCTGCTTCCTAAGCTGCCGCCTTATCTTTATTTTATCTGCTTTAGTGGTCTTTGAAGAACTTGTTAATTTGCACAATTCCACCCGCGGGGTGTATTTTGAACTTCTGCTCGAAGATTCGGCCAAGGGCCTATGTTATGTAAATATTTATCCGAATTCTATCTTTTCTTGCTCATTGCTCTTTTGGCTTTTTTCCTTTGCCGCTTTCCCTTAGTTGCCCGCCTTGCCAATCGGACAGCCGCTCTGCGGACTGCCGTTGGATCAAATGCTTGGCTACTTTGGGAAGGCAAGTACTTAGCCGTTTTAAAGAGTTTTTGAGAAAGTTGAATAGAAGGCGGCAATCCGACTATTCAAGAGTCGGTTTGCGAAAAAAGGCTGGAAGCCGTCTTGAGCTATGTTTTATGCTTTGAGTCCTTAGCCATTTTCATGCGAACACCCATTCTACCTTACTCTTGCCCACCGTACAGTCGCTCTGCAAGCTGCGGCTTTTGACAGGAGACGGTTTAGGCGTTACACACTACTTGTTCGGCTGCAGGAAGCATTTCATAGTGCAAGGCGACAAGTCATCGGGCCGACTTGTCGATCCCGGTGCCAAGCGGGATAACAAAGAGTAACATATTTGTAGGCATAATTTTTATCATACAGACAAAAGAGGGCAGTCCCCGAGCTCGTCTCGGGGGGCCCGAAGTCTTGGTACTTTAATACAAAAGGTAGCGTGGTACATACTGCATCAACTGTAAAATCTTCGGAGGAGATTTGCATTCCATGGCCGCTCTGTCTCTTTGCCGGAGTCGTCCCTTTTGCGTGATCGGGGTTTCTGAGCGTCAATCAGGTAGTAGGAGTCGTTGCCCAGCACTTTGCTGATGATGAAAGGGCCTTCCCAAGGTGCCGACAACTTGTGCTAGCCGGCTGTTCGATGGATCAGCCGGAGCACTAGGTCGCCTTCTTTGAAAGATCTTGGCCTGAACTTCCTGTTGTGGTATCGGCGCAGGCTCTGCTGGTAGATGCTGGACCGGCTGAGTGCCAACAGCCGGCCCTCTTCCAGCAGGTCAACGCCGTCTTGACGTGCTTCTTCTGCCTCCTCGGTGTACATGATGACTCGCGGAGAGTCGAACTCTATGTACGTTGGGATGACGGCTTCGGCGTCGTAGACGAGGAAGAAAGGCGTGAAGCCGGTTGACTTGTTTGGAGTCGTGCACAGACTCCAGAGGACGGCTGGCAGCTCGTCGAGCCAGCAGCCAGCCGAGCGCTCCAGAGGCTCGATCAGCCGGGGCTTGATGCCGGACAGGATGAGGCCGTTTGCTCGCTCCACCTGGCCGTTTGACTGTGGATGGGCGACGGACGCTAGGTCCAGTCGGATGCCCTGTGTTGCGCAAAAACGGGCCAGGGCGCCTTTGGCAAAATTTGTGCCATTGTCGGTGATGATGCTGTGTGGTATGTCGTACCGAATTGTGATATCAGAGATGAAAGTCACAGCAGTCGAACCGTTCAGTTTCTTGATTGGTTTCGCTTCTATCCACTTGGTGAACTTGTCCACTGCGACAAGTGAGTTAAGCCACCTCGTGCTGTCTTGAATGGTCCCACCATGTCTAGACCCCAAACTACGAAAGGCCAGGCAATGGGGATGGTCTTGAGTGCAGAAGCCGGCTGGTGCGGCCTGGAGCTGAACTTCTGGCACCCTTTGCATTTTTGGACCAATTCCTTGTCTTCTTCTAAGGCAGTCGACCAGAAGAAACCGTGTCGAAAGGCTTCGGCGACGAGTGCTCTTGAAGCCACATGGTGGCCGCACTCGCCTTGATGGATGTCTTTGAGAATTGCTTAGCCTTGCTCTGGCTCTACGCAGCGCTGGTAGACACCAGTGACGCTGCGCCTGACCAGCTCTCTGTTGACTATGGTGTAGGCTGCCGCTCAGCGTTGTACTTGCCGAGCTGAGGTCTCATCAGTCGGCAACTCTTTGCTCACCAAGAATTTGAGGATGGGCTGGGCCCATGAGGGTGCTGCTATTTCTTCAACTGCCAGAACTGCGACTTGGACGAGGGCGGTTGGGCTGGGAGGCGGTGGGTTGGAGTCAACAACCACTTGCTGGGTTAATGAAGTCCCCAGGCCGACTGGCGCGGTTCTTGGGCCGAGTTCTGAAGTCTTCGAGTCCGCCGCCACAGTCCCCGGGCCAGGTACTGCGGTCCCTGGGCCGGCCTCGACCGTGCCGGCTTTGGAGCCATCTGCCAAAACCCCCGTACCGTCTGCCGGGGCTCTGGAGTCGGATCCGACTTCTTCGGGAGGAGCTGGCACAAAGATGGAGTCTGATTCTGGTGAAGGCTTGACAGACGGCTTGAGGAGGCATTGAAGGGCGACGCCGGATGGTATTTCTTGGCGGGTAGAGCCGATTCGTGCCAAGGCATCTGCTTGGTCGTTGTCGTTTCTTGCCACATGGAGGAACTCGCACCCCTCGAAATACCCGCTGAGTTGCTGCATGAGGAACGGTAACTCGCCATGTTCGCATCTTTGGCGTCCCAGTCGCCAGATGGCTGTTGGACCACTAAGTCGCGAATGCCAAGTTCTTTGGCAAGCCGGAGCCCGTGAATGAACGCCTCGTACTCGGCGACGTTGTTGGAGGCGGCAAAATGGATTTGTAGTGCGTATTTGAGCTTGTCGCCTTTAGGGGAAGTGAGGACGACGCCGGCTCCCAAGCCGATGCGCATTTTGGAGCCGTCGAAATGCATCCGCCAATGGGTGGAGTCGGGCGCTGGAGGCAGGTACTGGGTCTCGGCCCAGTCGACGAGAAAGTCGGCCAGTGCTTGTGACTTGATGGCGGTGCGGGGCTGGTAGTGGATGGTGTAAGGAGCCAGCTCTATGGCCCACTTGGCCACTCGGCCAGAAGCATCTCGGCTTCCGATGATCTCGGCAAGTGGGGCCGTGCAGACAACAGTGATTGGATGCTCTTGAAAGTAGGCCTTCAATTTCTTGGCGGTAAAGTGTACGCCATAGCACATCTTCTGGTAGTAGGGGTAGTTCTGCTTGGAGGTCGACAGTACTTCGCTCAGGTAATATACTGGTCTCTGGACAGGTAGCGCCTTGCCTTCCTCCTTGCGTTCCACTACAATGACCGTGCTGACTACCCGGCTGGTGGCAGCGATGTACAGGAGCATAGGTTCCTTAGGAGTCAGAGCCGCCAGAACTGGTGGAGTAGTCAGCATCTTTTTCAACTGGAGAAAAGCTTCGTCCGCCTTGTGGTTCCACTCGAAAAAGGTGGTCTTCTTCATGAGTTGGTATAAGGGGAGAGCTTTCTCGCCCAGCCGACTGATGAATCGGCTGATGGATGCCAAGCAGTCAATGAACTTTTGCACATCCAGTAGTCGGCTAGGTACCTCCATTCTCTCAATGGCCTTGATCTTTACAGGGTTGCATTCTATGCCGCGTTCAGAGACCAGGAAGCCAAGGAGCTAGCCGGCTGGTACTCCGAAGACACACTTCTCGGGGTTGAGCTTGATCTGGAATCGGCGCAGGTTCTCAAAGGTCTCCTTGAGGTCTTCCAGCAGTGTTCCATGCTTTTCCGTCTTCACCACCACGTCGTCCACGTAGACGTGGGTGTTCCTGCAGAGCTGCTTGAGGAGGCACTTCTGCATGCAACGCTGAAAGGTGGCGCCGGCATTCCTCAAGCCGAACGTCATGGTGAGGTAGTAGAAGGCTCCAAATGGTGTGATGAAGGCGGTCTTCAGTCTGTCAGCCGGGTTCAGCTTGATCTGGTGATATCCTGAGTATGCATCCAAAAAACTCAACAGCTTGCATCCGGCTGTGGAGTCTATCACCTGATCAATTCTTGGTAGAGCAAACGGGTCCTTGGGGCAGGCCTTGTTGAGGCTCGTGTAGTCAATACACATTCGCCACTTCTTGTTCTTCTTCAGTACAAGGACCGGATTTGCTAGCCATTCTGGAAAGAACACTTCCATAATGAAGCCGACTGCTAGGAGTCGGGCTATCTCTTCTCCGACAACTCTTCTCTTCTCTTTTGATAGGCGGCGCAGGGGCTGCCTGACCGGCTTTACATCAGATCGGACATGTAACTTGTGCTCGGCGAATTCCGTCGGTACACCTGGCATGTCTTTGGGGGACCATGCGAAGATGTCCCGATTCTCACGGAGGAAATGGACGAGCTCGCCTACCTATTTGCTATCGAGGTTTGCACCTACGACAGCGTACCTCTCCAGGTGCTCCAGATCCAAGGGTATCTTCTTTGTCTCTTTGGCCGGCTTGAACGAACCCTCAGCCTCCGACTCCTTTGGGTTGGGCGACACCTCTGGCTGCTTGCCGGCCATCGCCACAACCCGCTCCAGGAGCCGCTTCTCGGCTGCGATCACTAGGGACTCGGCTAGCCGACTGCTCTCAGCTGCACAGGCAGACGACTTCCGGTAGTCGCCGGCTATAGTCAGAATTCCCCTGGAACTGGGCATCTTCATTTTGAGGTAGGCATAGTGGGGGACCGCCATGAACTTGGCCAAGGCGGGTCGGCCGAGTAGCGCATGGTATGGGCTCTCAAGGTCCACCACCTCAAACCAAACTGACTCTCGGCGGAAGTGATCTTTGTCTCCAAAGAGGACGTCCATCAGGATCTTGCCGATTGGTGAGCAGGAAAGCCCAGGAACAATGCCATGGAACACAGTCCGGCTGTTCTGAAGCTGTCTTTGCTTGATTCCTAAATTCTCCATGGTGTCTTTGTACAGGATGTTGATGCTGCTGCCTTCGTCTTTGTACAGTCCGGCTGTTTTGAAGCTGTCTAAAGCTCGTCTATCCGTAGCAAAGGTGGCATCCAAGACCAAGGCATAAGAGCCCGGACTCGGCATCACCTCTGGGTGGTCAGCCCTGCTCCAGCTGATTGGCTTCTCGGACTAGTGCATGAACTCTGGCATCTTTGATGCTACAGCATTCACCTCTTATCGCTGCTGCCGCCTGCTGCGTCGATCGTCAATCATACTGGTAAACACCACGTAGGCCCCGTGTTCTTCAGGGTATTCGTCTTGTACTGCACCGACTGGCCTGACAGCCGGCTACTGGGGCGGAGGCGGAGGCGGCTGCCCAGCAGGCGGGGGAGGTAGGAGGCCGTCTCCCTTGGCGATCCTGGTGAGCGAGTGGCACTTCCGGGTGGTATGATTCGACGGCTTCGCGCCGCTATGGAACTTGCAAGGTCCATCCAGAGTCTGCTCGTAGGAGAAGGCCGGCAACCAGTTGGGCTTGCCGCCTTTCTGTTGCTTGGGCGGGGGCTGCCCATCCGGTTGCTGGGCTTCAACTGTTGCGACCTGCCAACTGCTGGAAGCCGGCTGTGGGGCCTTGCGCTTGTGGTTGCCCTGCTGTTGTCGCCGAATGGCATCTCCCGCCGGAGTTCTTGGAGCTTGAGGGTCCACTTTGCCAGTTGCGCTGACTTGAATCTCCGCCTTCATGGAGGAGTCAGCTGTGGCGTACTTGTCTGCTATGATCAGCAGCTCGTTGAGGGTTTCTGGCTCGTCGCAGAGGAGCTTGTGCTTGAGGAGGGTGCCTTCTCTGCACCTGGCGGTGAAGTACTCGATAGCCTGCACCTCGTGCACGCCCTCGCAGGAGTTCCGAAGCTCGGCCCAACGCGTGAGGTAGTCGCGAGTCGACTCATCGGGACCTTGCATGCACAAGGAAAGCTGACGAGGCTTGGGAGGACGCTTGTACATGCTGGTGAAGTTGCGGAGGAATGCTTCGGTGAAGTCGACCCAGCTGTTGATGCTGCAGGGCTTCAGGCTGTTCAGCCATGTCTGGGCCGTGCCCTGGAGCATGAGCGGAACGTACTTTATGGCGACACACTTGTTGCCGTTTGCTATGCTGACAGCCGTGGAGTAGTCGACTAGCCAGTCTTCCGGCTTCACGGAGCTGGTATATTTGGGTGTGTCCCTTGGGAGCGTGAACCCTTTGGGAAAGGGCTCGTCTCCAATGTGGGGCCCGAAACAAGGCAGACCCAACTCATCTTCTTCTTCCAGTGCCAGGGATCGGTGATGTCGGTTGATCCGGTGGCGGGCGTCATTTTCTCCGACTCCCTCTCGGCGGCCAAGGCGGTCGCCGAGAGTCGGATGGTCAACAGGCGGCGGGGAGACTGGCCTCTCCTTGCGAGGAGGAGGAGGCGGACAGTCGTCCTGTCGTTCCACTGCTCTCAGGCGGCCGTCTCGGTCGCGTTCTATGGTAATGTGAGTCCGAATGTGGCTAACAGCCGGATCCTTGTCTCTTCTTCCTCGGGCACCGCCAGTCGGCGTCCGAGACGTCGCGCCTTTATCTCAGTGCAGGTCATCGTTTTGCTGCTATGGCGCCTTCATGCGGCAGCCGGCCTCGTTCTGCGCGGCAGCCGCGTCGAGGAGCCGCCGGACTCGCTCCATCATCAGGCAGCGTTCTTCGCCCTCAAAATTGTCTAGCTCTTCCGCCGCCGCCTGGGCGGCTTGGATGTTCTCCGCTGGTGTAGCGTACACAGGGCGGCTTGCCTTGAACAGGTCGGCGATGGCTACGCCGCACTGCTGGACCGCGCAAAGGCGGCTGGGCCCCCCCGGGGCCAGCGAGCCGCCAACAGCGCGATCCATCTCTCGCTGGTAGGCTTCTGACAAGTGTCTCATGCTGGCCAGCTTCTTCGCGCCTTCGACGAGCTGAAGGCGGCGCGCCTCCAACATTTCCGCGTCAGCGTCTTCCGGAATGGGCACAGTTAGGTCTTGCAGCGCCGCGCCAAGTGGGTCATGCGCTCCTCCGCCGGGAGACTCGTCATGGCTAATGATGAGCACCTCAGTGACGGTGCATACGTTGCTCTCCGCGCGAGGGAGAGGTTCGTCATAGACCACCACATTAGTGGGGAACGCGTCGAGCGACGCCGTGTCGGAGTCGACCAACATCGGGTCAGTGGAGCCTACAGACTCCAAGTGCACGGCAGGCTCGCCGGAGACGTGGAGTTGATCGAGGAGGCCCGCGAGGAGGCTGTCGGAGCTGCCCGTGCCTACGTTGGATGCAGGTTCGTCGAAGAGGCGAACCTCGCCGACAAGTTCGGCGAGGCAACTGGCTGCGCAGGCGATCTCAACGCCGTGTAGTGCGTCTGCGCAAACTCCGTCTGGCGTGCCTGGCTGGCTGCGCTCGCTAGGGAGGAAAAGGGTTCCCGTCCAGAACAGGTCTCCGGACGACGGTGCACCAGGCCCCACGGTGCGCGCCAAATGTCGGGGGTTGGGTGCGACATATGCCAAAGGATGGCTTATCATGGTGGGGGCGAGTAGAACGTCGCCGGTGCCTGGAAACGGGATGAGGCGTAGACATGCATGCCGGCGAATCTTACCCAGCTTCAGGGCTCTCCGGGGAGATAACACCCCTACTGCTGCTCTGCGGGGTCTCCGCATGATCACTATGGCAAAGTGTTTACACGATTGCTCCTTGAGCTGTTTCCTAGAGGTAGGAGAGGGCAAGGCTAGCTCTCTCCCTCCTATATGATCTGGTCTAGAGCTAATGGATTCCAACCCTTTGCATGGGTGCCCTGAGGGGTTTATATAGGCCTACCCCCCGGGGTTACAATGGTAATCCGGCTGGACGTGGGCCCAGCCGTCAGTGCCTCTGGCCACCGTCTTCTCCACCGACTGCTGGGGCCCGCTGACTGGTGGGCCCCGCTGACCGGCCAGGTACGGAGCTGACAGGCCGCGTCCCCCGCGGGCGGGTCTTGCCGGCTGCTGATTACTGTAGCCGTGCTTCTGATGATGCGGGCTTGATCATGGAGTCGTGGCAACAGCCCTGCCGCCTGGCGGGCGATCACTATTGCCACTCTCCATCACATCTGATTAATGGCGCGTGGGCCCCGGGGAAGGGTCTGGCCGACTCCGGGGGCCGACTGGTGGCGCGCTTGCCGTCTCCTAGGATCCCACTGACTGGTGGGACCCGCCGCCCCAGGGTCGTACAGACAAGCCGTCGTGGGCGCAGGATTCGGTCCTTCGGCGCTAATGTCAGGGCCGGCACGGCAACAGTGCCACGCCGCATGGAGATCTGCCCGGGTACGGCGTGGTGTGTCCATGCCTGCCCTTGGTAAGGGGTGGGGGCGGGCTTTACTGTAGCAACTCCCCGGTCCTGTCCCTCCAGATGAGGATATGGGGTTCGTTGGAGTCGCGGGCCGACTCCCCAAAGCCGGCTTCTCTGGAAGTCGCCAGTCAGGAGTCGGCTTATCCTGAAGTCGTCCTCGGGACTCGGCCGCGAGTGGGCAGTCGGCCGCCTTGCCGCCGACTTCTCAGAAGGCGGCTCTTCGTCCTGGGGTCTTGAGGGGCGCAGCCTGCCCCGATGATTTGAAAGGTTCTGGGGCTCGGGTTTGCCTACCCGTGGTCCATTACTCCGACAAAGTGGTAGACTAGCAGATGTAGGGGAAAGTAGGTGTAACGGTCTACCCGATCGTAAGGTGCTAACGCTTCTGAACGACTATGTCTCGGTCATCCGTTTGTCAAACACCATTTAGTGCGAGAAACCAAACGGAGGCGATCGAGTCTTGTGGGGAAAAGTGCGCAAACCTCTGCATAGTGTATAAACTAATCATGATTAGCCGTGTCCCCAGTTATGGACATTTTGAGTATCTAGTACCTGGATTATCATGTGAATCTCAACATGTTACTCTAAAATTAATTTTGTTGGGTTTTGTTTAATGATGATGCTTAATTGGGATTGAGAATGCTGTCAACCAATCTCAATGTTTAACAACTACCATGATAGTTAAATAAAATTTATTCCTTTGAGTAGGGAAAAATTGGCTTTACGCAAAACTGTAACCATAGAGCTTTCCACCAGCCAAATATGCATATAGATTATCCTATTTCATTCCATTACTCTTTATGTGTTACTCTGCCAGCATATTCCATGTGCTGACCCGTTTCGGGCTGCAACGTTCATGTTGCAGACTTTTCAGACGACGATTAAGGTGCTTTTAGGTCGTGGTTCTATACTCAGTGATGCCGTTGTAGTTGATGGACTCACTTATCTCCTAAGCCTTCCGCTGTTATCGTTATTAGATGGCCTTAAGCCATATTTATTGTAATAAGTTCTCTTTTGAGACACTCGATGTAATAAGTGTGTGATTGCTACTCTGTTATAAATCCTTCAAGTACTGTGTGGTGTCAGCATTACTGATCCAGGGATGAAACCTGAGCATAGAGATTGTACCGTTTGAGGTCTGGTCGCTACAAGATTGTATCAGAGCACACGCTGACTGTAGGACACGACCACTAAGCTAAAGACCTAGATCACTACTCACTCTCTTCTCTTTCTGACTTCTCATCTTTTCAACTCTTTTAGGATGGCGGATGTCGGTGTCAAAACCGGCAGATCTCGGGTAGGAGGTCCCGAACTGTGCGTCTAGGCCGGATGGTAACAGGTGGCAAGGGACACGAAGTTTTACCCAGGTTCGGGCCCTCTTGATGGAGAGAAAACTCTACGTCCTGCTTGATTAATATTGATGATATGGGTAGTACAAGAGTAGATCTACCACGAGATCGGAGAGGCTAAACCCTAGAAGCTAGCCTATGGTATGATTTTTGTTCTGTTTGTTGTTCTACGGACTAAAATCCTCTGGTTTATATAGACACCGGAGAGGGTTAGGGTTACACAAAGTCGGTTACAATGGTAGGAGATCCACATATCCGTATCGCCAAGCTTGCCTTCCATGCCAAGGAAAGTCCCTCCCGGACACGGGACATAGTCTTCAATCTTGTATCTTCATAGTCCAGGAGTCCGGCTGAAGGTATAGTCCGGCCATCCGGACACCCCCTAATCCAGGACTCCCTCAGCAGCCCCTGAACCAGGCTTCAATGACGACGAGTCCGGCGCGCAGATTGTCTTCGGCATTGAAGGCGGGTTCCTCCTCCAAGTACTTCATAGAAGATTTTGAACACAAAGGTAGTGTCCGGCTCTGCAAAATAAGTTTCCACATATTGCCATAGAGAGAATAATATTTACACAAATCTAATCTGCTGACGTATTCCGTAGTGTGACATCGCACCACGGCCAAGCCTTTATTCGAATCGTTTTATTGTCCCACCTCAGCGTGTCATGCGAGGCGGTTTCCTTGGCACGTCTCGTCGAAGCAGAGATCGCGTCCCCTTATTCCGGGATTCTCATAATTACGGGCATGGGTAACCCAACTGCGCCATTGATTACGGCGCTTGGAGATAAGCGAGTTTTACCAGGCTGGTGGGGACACGTAGTTGCGTCCACCCATATAAGGGGATAAGGATCCACCTTTTCACCTACGCCTTCTTCCTCCTTTGCCTATCCATTTTCGCGCACTCGAGCTCCAGCGCCCAAGTCCGCACTCCCCACCTCAACCTTCTCCAGCCATGTCCGGAGCGGGAGGCAAGTGGATGGTCTCCTTCGTCACGGAGGGACACATCAAAAAACCGAGGAAGGCCAGATACTTGTCTAACGAAATCGCGTACCGGCTTACCGAAGAGGGGAAGCTCCTCCCCACCCCAAGGCCCCATGAGAGGGTAGTGTTCCTTCCCCACTTCCTCCACGGACTGGGCTTTCCTATCCACCCATTCGTCTGGGACTCATGTTCTACTACGGCCTGGATTTCCATGATCTGGCCCCGAACTTCATCCTCAACATCTCGGTGTTTATCGTCGGGTGCGAGGCTTTCCTCCGCATCCGCCCCCATTTCGGCCTATGGCTCAAGACTTTCAATGTCAAGCCGAAGGTGGTGCACGGCTACCAGGCGGAGTGCGGAGGCGCCATGGTGGGCAAGATGCCCAACGTCTTATGGCTCGAGGGCTCCTCTGTGGAGACCTTGAAGGGGTGGCAATCGGGGTGGTTTTACATCTCCGAGCCATGCGACCCTGAGTGGGTCGCAGCCCCCGAGTTCCGGTCCGGACTCCCAACACGGCTCACCTCCTGGAAAGAGACGGGCCTGTCGTGGGGCAGCAAAGGAGAGGTGACTGGACTACAAACATGCATCCAAACCCTGGTGAACAAGCAGCTCAAGCTTGTCAACGTAGTCCAGGTTATGCTCATCCGTCGGATCCTCCCGTGTCAACAATGGGCCTTCAATCTGTGGGAGTTCAACCCGGCGCATCACTGAACTCTGAGCAGGCTCTTCGACACGACGTACGAAGATGCCTGGAAGGTGCTTTTCAAGGGCGCCGAGGCTCCCGCATCCGCTACCGAGGATCGCGGATTCAGCGCGCAGCGTCACGCTAGCGCGGTAAGTTGTTTGTAGCTTTTACAGGGTATTTGTTTTTCATAGTTTAACTCTATGCAGGATCTAAGCTCCCTTACCTTTGACAGGATTGGCAGGCGAAGTCCGGACAGATCGACTGTCCGGCTCCTTTGCCCGAAGACCCAGCCGATGCCCGCTTGGCGAAGCTTCTGGTTCCGGCACCCCATGTGGTGCCGGAGAAGAAGGCCACGAAGAAGGCCACGGGGACTCAAAAAAGTGCTCGGCGCTAGGAGGTGTCGGGTTCATCATCCAACGGCTCCAAGGCGCATTCCTCCCGTGAAGACGAGGAGGAGGAAAAAGAGACCTCTCCCCCTCCAGCGAGGGGAGAGAAGAAAAGGAAGGCCGCCCTCACTGGGGAGGCCGAAGGGTCCAAGAAGGGGAAAACCCTTCCTCTGGACTACTCCACCAATGCCGACGACGACGGAGAGGAGTGGCCGCTCAGGGCCAAGCCCCTGGGGAAATCGTAAGTATCCGGATACCAGAGTAATTCATAGTATTCCTTTATTGCACAACTTTCCCTTATGTCGAATATGATTATGCAGCCCACCCAAAGACCGGCTCGACACGTCGTCGAGCGGTTCACTGGACTCGTCGGATGTGAATTCGCTTCCGACGGCTACCTCCCCCCGCCCTATGGACGACGCCGAAGTGTTGTCCCAACAGGTTCCAAGCCAGGAGGAGGTGTTCCTAGAGGCACCGCAAGGCGACCTCCCGGACTCCAGGAGTAAAGGGGATAAAACCCCCCAGGGCTCCAAGTCCGGCTGTAGGCCGGACACTGCTCCGGAACCTTCAAAGGTTCCAGAGTCCGGCGGGCGACCTCCTTCCAAGAGGAGCAAGCCCACCGTGCCGGTGACCCCCGTCCAACAGGAGGCGCCGGACAATCTGTTGGAGGTGCTCAAAGGCGCCTCCATCGACGAGGAGCACCGCACCATTATGAGTGCGGTGGTCCAGAAGGTTCAGTCCGCCAAGAGCGGACTGACTGAAGCTTGTGCTAGCCTTTTAACAGGCTTTGAGGTAAGTAAAGAATGTGTAAATAATATTCCCGCATAGACAGCAGCCCCTGATGCTCTGTTTGGCGTTCGGGAAGAAAAGCCGAATAGAGGATCAAATAAAATTCGCAGGAGTCTAACAAAAAGTAGTCAATATGCGTATGCAGGCTTCTCTGCTGGCGTCCGCTGCACTGACTGCGGAAGTGGACACGCTAAAGCAGAACCTTGAGCAGTCTGAGCAAGAGCTCGGGCGTGCCAAGAAGCAGCTCGAGGACAAGGAAGGTAAGAAACACCTTGTTTAAATATATATAAAAAAGTGCAATTGCAAAAAATGACAGGATTATCGTGGCTATTGTAGGGGCCACGTCTGAGGTGGCGACCCTTAAGCAAGTGCTGGTCGAGGCTGAGAAGAGGGCGGCCACGGAGCGCACCGAGCGGGAGAAGTATGAGGCCCAGGTTGGCAAGGTGCGGCAAGAGCTCCAGGCTCTCATGAAAAAACATGAGAGTTTGGAGCTTGACTCAAGGACGCGAGCGTCCGAGTTCGCGGTGGCTATCAAAGACCCTCCAGGAGTTAGATGCGGTGCAAAATATAGCGGCGGGTAAGTCATTCTTTATGCAAAGCAAACACATAAACGTGAGTTACTTGTTACTTACCTGAATCCGGAGCTCTCCAGGAGCATTCGTAGATCTTCCCCGTAGCGTGTCTGATGCCACCGCGTTCTATCGAGCCGAGGAGGGCAGCTCGATAGAAAAGATGTTCTGGTCTTAGTATGCTGAGGCCGGACAACCCGTGCCCCTGAGCGACCAACTGAAGCAAATGGTCGAGCTCCACAAGGCGGCCGAACAGGCCATGAAGGGCCTCATAGTTCGGCTGTGGCCTGGAGAGGCTCTGCCTGGGAGCTATTTCGGGCTGGTGCGGTGGCTGGTGGGGGCCTGTCCAAGGCTCGAAGTCATCAAGCGCTCCGTCTGCATTGAAGGTGCCCATAGGGCCCTTGCCCGTGCTAAGGTGCACTGGGGCAAGCTGGATGCTGAGAAGCTTGTGAAGGACGGGCCATCGCCGGGGAAAGAGCATCGGAAGCCCGAGAAATGTTATAAGGATGTTCTGAAGGGTGACCACCTTATGGCGGATGAATGTTCCAGGGATGTAATTTTTGAGTAAAACTCGCTCGTTTTGTCCTGTGCGCAGAAAACTTGTTCATATGCGCTAAGCAATGCTGTTGGAATTTAAAATATTACCTTATGTGCGGCTGTTTATCAATTCTGAGAGATGGCGATTCATCGGCTTCTGCCCCCGTGCCGCTAGTGCTGGGATGTTCGGGGATAAACCTGAGCGCTCTTTTCCCCATGTTTGGGTCCTCTGAGGGAGGCACTCAGCACTACGAACAAGGCAATCGAACTATAATGCGTGAACACTCTCACTTAGCCATAGAATTCTATAATTTTAAATTTCAGCGAAGCCCCTGGTATTCGGAAGACCGAGTTCGGGGCGCTATCCACGCCTTGGCCCGACAGAGCCGACTCCTCGCTCTAAGCGGCATAAGTCTTTAGGGACTCGAAAAACCTCTCGAACAGCAACCAGCTCTCGCTTCATCATGACAGTCAGTTTTAGCTTTCTCTACTGAGGTGCTCGACCCAGCTCAACTGGGGCACAATCGCAGTAGTTCTCCCAGTGCTACCTTAGCCGACATAGCGGAACGTAAGGCACCAAAACATAGGAGCCGGGCAAACCCAACTATTGACCCAAGACATTATTCGGAGCCGATGCATATAATGCTATAAGTTTGGGGTGCCGCACTTGTTAAAGTGTTCGGACTTCTCACACCATATTGAGGGGTACTAAAGCCCATGGCGTATTTTATCGTACCAAATTGTACTGGTGCAACATGTCGTCAAGGAACATATATTTGTAAAAAAAGAGTAATGCAAAAATAGACAAAAGATATGCATTGTTTATTAAAAAAGGCTGCGATCAAAGCAGAACGATACAAATAATGCGATAAGCAAAAGGTTGGACTATTTAACATGTCCGTTCCAGGGGCAGGCTGCGGAATGGTATGCGAAACAGGTATACTGCTCGTGATAGAGAACACCTGAGAGTTCCATAATGCGGCATGGCTTGTCTGCTTCCCTGGTTCTTGCATCGTTTGTGCGGCAATTGAACTGCCGAACAGGCCTTCCGAAGAATAGAGTCCTGAAAGTAAGAAAAAATTAAAAAATCGGCAGCCCCTGGTGCGGTTTAAGCCGTGTTTCGGGCGTGCCGTGATGGTGCCCCTCTCCCTGTACCCATGGTACTTCTAGAGCGTAGTTATGTACGCGAAGCACTGGTGTCGCATTTTTGCGAGGGCTGGGGTTGGGGCCGCATTGCTACGCCTGCTCGGAATGTGCCAGGTGGTCTTGTTGTAGGTTACTCCGGGCGCGCTTGACGGTGTCCGAACGTTTAATGGCCGGACTGGAGAACTGCCTGGAGAGGCTGCTTTGTACTTCCGCTGCAAGGTCCGCCGTGTGCTCCTCCATTCGGAGGGAGCGTTTGGTGTTTCCATTGACCGTAATTACTCCTTGAGGGACTGGCATCTTGAGCTTAAGGTATGTGTAGTGCGGTACCGCATTGAACTTGGCGAATGCGGTTCGCCCGAGCAGTGCGTGATAGCCACTACGGAATGGGACTATGTCGAAGATTAACTCCTCGCTTCAGAAATTATCCGGAGATCCGAAGACCACTTCAAGTGTGACTGAGCCTGTACAGTTGGCCTCTACACCTGGTATTACGCCTTTAAAGGTCGTTTTGGTGGGCTTAATCCTCGAGGGATATATGCCCATTTTCCGCACTGTATCCTGGTAAAGCAGGTTCAGGCTGCTGTCGCCGTCCATAAGGACTCTAGTGAGATGAAATCCGTCAATAATTGGGTCTAGAACCAATGCGGAGAATCCGCCATGACGGGTGCTAGTGGGATGGTCCCTTCGATCAAAGGTGATCGGGCAGGAGGACCATGGGTTGAACTTTGGGGCGACTGGCTCCACCGCGTATACATCCCTTAACACACGCTTCCGCTCCCTCTTGGGGATGTGGGTTGCGTATATCATGTTCACCGTCCGCACTTGTGGGGGAAAACCCTTCTGTCCACTATTGTTCGGTGGCCGGGGCTCTTCGTCGTCATCGCTATGCAGCCCCTTGTCTTTATTTTCGGCATTTAACTTACATGCCTTCTTGAACAACCAACAATCCCTGTTGGTGTGGTTGGCCGACTTTTCGGGGGTGGCATGTATCTGGCACAAGCGGTCGAGTATTTGGTCCAAACTAGACGGGCCCCTAGGATTTCTTTTGAATGGCTTTTTCCGCTGACCGGATTTATAGCCTCTGAATCCGGCATTAACTGCCGTATCCTCAGCATTGTCGTCATTAATGCGGCGCTTCTGCTTGTTGTCACGCAACCTGCCAATACTGTCCCTGGTATCCGAATTACCAGGGTTCTTGGTCATATTGTTGCTACGAGCAAGCCAGCTGTCTTCTCCCGCGCAGAAGCGGGTCATGAGTGTCGTGAGTGCTGCCATAGATTTCGGCTTTTCCTGTCCAAGGTGTCGGGCAAGCCACTCGTCATGGATATTGTGCTTGAAGGCTGCTAGGGCCTCTGCGTCCAGACAGTCAACTATTTGATTTTTCTTTGTTAGGAACCGTGTCCAGAATTGCCTGGCCGATTCCTCTGGCTGCTGAATTACGTGGCTTAGGTCATCGGCGTCAGGTGGTCGCACATAAGTGCCCTGGAAATTGTCGAGGAATGCGGCTTCCAGGTCCTCCCAACAACTGATTGATCCTGCTGGCAAGCTGTTAAGCCAATGCCGAGCTGGTCCTTTAAGCTTGAGTGGGAGGTATTTGATGGCGTTGAGATCATCGCCGCGGGCCATGTGGATATGAAGGAGATAATCCTCGATCCATACCGCATGATCTGTTGTGCCATCATATGATTCGATGTTGACGGGTTTGAAACCCTCGGGGATTTGATGATCCATTACTTCGTCTGTGATGCATAGTGGGTGTGTGGCGCCTCTGTACTGGGCTATATCATGACGTAGCTTCAATGAGCTTTTTCTACTGTGTTCGGTCCTACCGGATTTGTGTCCGGTGTGATGGTTATCGTCTCGAGTCGTGGGGCGCCCACGCGATCCGTAGATCGATCTTGTTTTCCTTGCCTTGTATTCCAACATATCTCATAGGTCTGGCGCATTTTCCCGTGCCTTGGTACGGGGTGCGGCTTGAGTGGAGGGCTGAGAGGCCTCTCTTTCGCGGCCACGAGGTGGCCGGTCGGCCGTATCAAGTGCTGGTGATGTAGGTTTAAGTGCTTCCTCCTCCAATCGGGGTAGCAACCTGCGCTTTGGGTAGCTCTTGGAGGGGTGTTCGAGTTTATGCTCTTCGGCCGCAAGGACTTCAGTCCATCTGTCGACTAGCAAATCTTGATCAGCTCTAAGTTGTTGCTGTTTTTTCTTGAGGCTTCTTGCCGTGGCCATAAGCCTGCATTGAAAACGCTCTTGCTCGACGGGATCCTCTGGCACGACGAATTCGTCGTCGTCGAGGCTTGCCTCGTCTTCGGAGGGAGGCATATAATTATCGTCCTCGACCTCTCTGTCTACCGCTCTCTCATGAGGGCTGGCTTCTCCATCCTCCTGTGCTGAATCTTGCTGGAGGGGGTTTTCTTCGGCACTCTCCGGAGTATTATTATCTCCCGTGCTGGAATCACCGTATTTGCTTTGGCGGGATTTTGAGCGGCGCCGCTGACGCCGGCGCTTAGGCTGTTTCTTGGAGGGGTCATCCTCCGTTGTTCCATCGCCATCTCCTTCTTTTGGGGTGTCCACCATGTATATGTCATATGACGAGGTGGCTTTCCAGGGCCCAGTAGGCGCTGGTTCTTCATCGTCTCCTGCATCGGCGTCCATACCGTCGATGTCTTCGGAGTCGAAGTCGAGCATGTCGGTTAAATCGTCGACAGTGGCTACAAAGTGGGTGGTGGGTGGGCTTTGAATTTCTTCATCGTTCGTATCCCAACCTTGTTGACCGTAGTCCGGCCAGGCTCTCCTGATAAAGAGAGAGACTTTAGTGTCTTCAGAATATCGCCGAAAGGCGAGTGCTGAAAGATGTCCGTGGCAGTAAACTCCATGATCGGCGCCCAATCGGATTCGATCGGCAAGGGCGTGGAGGGTTCGGCGTCCGGAGAGGAGTCCGGCTCCTTGGAGTCACAAGTTTCGCGGAGTGCGGGGCTGGTGTTCGGCTCGATCGCCGTTGGGATCGCAGCCCCCGAGGCGGCGTCCAACCACCCATCCTCGATCGGCGCAGTTGGCTCCGAATTAAGGGTCAAAGCCGATGCGGGTGCGGCCTCCAGGGCACTGTTCGGCGGCAGAGCTAGATCATGCTCGTCGTGGCAGTGCGGCGCGCTCGACAGTGGCTCGAATCCGTCGAAGATCAAGTCCCCGCGGATGTCAGCCTTGTAGTTTAAATTTCCAAATCTGACCTGACGGCCAGGGGCATAGCTTTCGATCTGTCCGCAGTGCGAAGCCGCCGAAGACGAAGATCTATCCGGGGAGGAAGGTCTCACCCTGTACTGCATCGCTATTGATGATCGTAGGAGCCATCAAGCCTAACGGCGACGATACAGAGGAACTCTCAATGAAAGCACCAATGTCGGTGTCAAAACCGGCGGATCTCGGGTAGGGGGTCCCGAACTGTGCGTCTAGGCCGGATGGTAACAGGAGGCAAGGGACACGAAGTTTTACCCAGGTTCGGGCCCTCTTGATGGAGGTAAAACCCTACATCCTGCTTTATTAATATTGATGATATGGGTAGTACAAGAGTAGATCTACCACAAGATCAGAGCGGGTAAACCCTTGAAGCTAGCCTACGGTATGATTGTTGTTCTGTATGTTGTTCTACGGACTAAAACCCTCCGGTTTATATAGACACCGGAGAGGGTTAGGGTTACACAAAGTCGGTTACAATGGTAGGAGATCCACATATCTGTATCACCAAGCTTGCCTTCCACGCCAAGGAGTGTCCCTCCCGGACACGGGACGTAGTCTTCAATCTTGTATCTTCATAGTCTGGGAGTCCGGCTGAAGGTATAGTCCGGTCATCCGGACACCCCCTAATCCAGGACTCCCTCGGCGGATGCAAGGAACAAGTTCACACAACTGGATGAAGATACACCCTTTGGACATCACTTGAAGGAAGTCACTGGATACCTGAACATAGGAGTACCAAGCTTCATCAGAACCTACAACGCCACTTTACCTGAAGAAGAGCGTTGGATGATTCAAGTTCAAGTTCCAGGAAGGATGTTCATGCCAGTCACTGAGCCCATAGAGTTTTCTTTTGATGCACCAACTTCTAGTCTAGGAAAGACATTGGCAGCTCACATCGCCATGGGACGCATTGGAGAAGTCTACCGCAATGATCTCAAGGATACCATCTACCAGATTTGTGGGCGCCGAGATGAGCACTGGGAGATGATCAGTACCTGGAAGGATAGATCAATTGCAGCTTTTATCTAGGAGTTAAACCAACACATTCGACGTCAGGAGAACCAGATGTGTGTCGACATGATAGATCTGAAGAAGGCGAGGACAAGAATCAAGGAACTGGAGGAAGAACTCAAGGCTACACGTGAAGATTATGAAGAGGAAATCGAAGTATTAGTGGAGAAGAATGACGATCTGATCAAGAAGATTGGAATATTTATGGGAGGCCCTACACCAGTAGAAGAAGATGAAGAACCCAAGGAGATACGCCCGGAAGACTACATCATCATCGACGACACCGACTCGGATCCAGATGATAGCGATGATGACTATGTTGATGAAGTTGGAGCAGATATAATGGAGTCTGCAACCGAAGAATATTTCTAGTAGACCACCCCAACAGTAGTAGTAGTCCACCATGTAAATATAATAGTCCGAGCACTTTTGCGATAGTTAGATCGGTTGCATGCCCTTGTTTGATTGATTGAATGAAGTGAATTGTTTGCTTTTGCCTCATGTGCATATGGGTAGTGTTTTCTCTTTAGACCCCCTCTATTCTTAAATCTCATCTTTTCTAAACCCTCAGATGCCTCCGAGACGTGACCCCGGATTTACCTTCCCACCGGAGCTCACCCAGTTGATCCAGCAGCATAAGACATTGATGCAATTGCTAGTCCAGAATCAGAATCAGGGGAACAACAACAACAACAACCCACCACCACCACCACCTGTTGATCACTTAGCTCGTTTTCTTAGGCTGAATCCGCCGTTGTTTTCCAGTAGCACCGAGCCGATAGTAGCAGATGATTGGCTCCGCAAGACAGCTAGAGAGTTGACCACAGCAGGATGCACGGATGCGGAAAAGGTGAAGTTTGCCGCACATCAGCTTGAAGGACCCGCATCATCATGGTGGGAGAATTTCATAGCCACTTTCCCTGTCGACACTGTCACGTGGGACCAGCTTCAACAGGCTTTTCGAACTTCCCATGTTTTAGCAGGAGCTATGGCCATGAAGAAGCGAGAGTTTTGCAACTTGCGCCAAGGAGGACGGACAGTTGGCCAGTATGTGGAGGACTTTAGTAAATTAGCACGTTATGCCCCAGATGACGTTGCTACAGATGCAGCTAAGCAGGAGAAGTTTCTGGAAGGACTGAATGATGAGTTGAGCATGCAGTTGATGGTAGCAACCTTCAACAATTACCAGGAGTTGGTAGATCGTGCTCTCATGATTGAAGGGAAGCAGCAGATTGAGAATCGCAAGAGGAAGTATGGACAAGGGAAGCACAATTCAGGAGCTCAGCAGAAGCTACGTTTTACCCCTAGACCGGGAGGACATTTTCAGCATACCCATGGAGGAGGTAGCTCGCACAATCATAATGGCACCAAGAATGGTAATGGGAATGGAGGAAGCAACGGCCAGAACCGCACCAACCCATCGACCCCAGCCAAGAGAGACTTGAGCCAAGTCACTTTCTTTAAGTGCCAGAAGACCGGACATTACGCCAATGAATGTCCTGAATCCCAGAATGGAAATGGCAATGGAAGCTCTGGGAAGAAGCCGAACCCTTTCAACAGGGGACAGGTGAACCACGTTAACGTGGAGGAGGTTGAAGAGCAGCCGGATGCAGTTATCGGTAAGTTTTTGGTTAGGTCATTTACTGCACTCGTTCTTTTTGATACTGGTGCATCGCATTCATACATATCAAGGGGATTTGTGGATAAGTATAACCTGCCCTCCAAAGTTCTTAGAACACCTATGTTAGTAAGCTCACCAGGAGCGGAGTATATGGCTAGCCAAGGATGTTTTCAAGTGCCATTAAGTATAGGTAGGCATGTGTTTCCCTCGGATTTGATAATATTGGAATCACAAGGTTTGGATGTAATTCTGGGTATGGATTGGTTGTCGATGTATGGAGGAACCATCGATTGCGCCAGTAAGTCGATCTTGCTTACCACCCAGAAGGGAGAAGGATCAAGTATGTATACCGGCATGTGCCGAAGAGGACTCAAGTAAATTGTTCAACAAGAGTTGTGCAGGAGGAAGTACCACTAGTGAAGGATTTCCCTGATGTATTTCCAGAAGAATTGCCAGGCATGCCACCGGATAGAGATGTTGAGTTTTTGATTGAGCTTTTGCCC
This sequence comes from Triticum urartu, assembly GCF_003073215.2. Taxonomy (NCBI): domain Eukaryota; kingdom Viridiplantae; phylum Streptophyta; class Magnoliopsida; order Poales; family Poaceae; genus Triticum; species Triticum urartu. Next base: position 644,240,564 of record NC_053028.1, on the reverse strand, counting down.
GACACAGGGCCAATATCAAAGAGACCATATAGGATGCCCGCAAGGATTTGGTGGAGATTAAGAAGCAGATTAAGGAGTTACTGGATAAAGGATATATTCGCCCAAGTTCTTCGCCTTGGGGATCACCAGTACTTCTAGTGGAGAAGAAGGATGGATCGTTAAGGATGGTTGTTGATTATCGAGGATTGAATGAAGTAACCATCAAGAACAAGTACCCACTACCAATGATCAATGATCTGTTTGATCGATTGCAAGGAGCTAAGGTATTTTCCAAGATCGATCTGCGATCAGGATACCATCAGTTGAAGATTCAGGAACAGGATATACCTAAGACGACTTTTACCACCAGGCATGGGTTGTACGAGTATACCGTTATGTCATTTGGTCTGACTAACGCACCTGCATATTTTATGAACATGATGAACAAAGTGTTTATGGAGTTCTTAGATAAGTTCGTCGTAGTGTTCATTGATGATATCCTAGTTTACTCGAAAAATGAAGTGGAGCATAAGGAGCATTTGCGTTTGGTACTCGGAAAGCTCAGAGAACATCAATTATATGCCAAGTTTAGCAAATGTGAGTTTTGGTTGAAAGAAGTTGGATTTCTCGGACACATTATATCCGGACAAGGTATAGCAGTAGATCCCACTAAAGTTGATTCTCTGACCAATTGGAAAGCCCCAACAACAGTTGGAGAGATCCGGAGTTTTCTTGGACTCGCAGGATACTACCGGAGGTTTATTGAGAATTTCTCAAAGATTGTGAAGCCTATGACGGAGTTGTTGAAGAAGGATACCAAGTTCAAATGGACTGAGGAATGTGAGGCTAGTTTTGAGGAGTTGAAGAAATGTTTGTTTACCTCACCAGTGTTGATTTTACCGGATCAGACCAAGGATTATGAGGTGTATTGTGACGCTTCACATCGAGGACTTGGAGCAGTGCTTATGCAGGAAGGAAGAGTTGTTTCATATGCCTCACGACAGCTTAAGCCCATGAGTTGAATTATGCTACGCATGATTTGGAGTTAGCAGCCGTAATGCATGCATTGAAGACTTGGAGACATTTTCTGATCGGAAACCATTGTGAGGTGTACACGGATCACAAGAGTTTGAAGTATATTTTCACACGGAAGGAGTTGAATCTCAGGCAAAGGAGATGGTTGGAGCTCATCAAGGATTATGATATGAGATTGCATTATCACCCCGGGAAGGCTAACGTAGTAGCCGACGCGTTGAGCCGTAAGAGCCATGTCAACACCCTAATGACGGGAGATTTGCCAAGAGAGTTAGCCGAAAATCTTCGAGAGCTATGTTTGGAAATAGTTCCAAGAGGCTATGTAGCAGCATTGGAGATTCAGTCTACTTTGATGGATAAGATCAGAGAAGCCCAAAAGACTGACAAGGAGATTGCCTCTATTAAGGAGAAAATGAGCAAAGGAAAAGCTAAGGGATTTCGTGAGGATGATCATGATACCTTATGGTTTGAAGACCGCGTCTATGTACCAAATGATTCGGAGATCAGGAAGTTAATTTTACAAGAGGCCCATGATTCACCATATTCGATTCACCTAGGAAATACCAAGATGTATTTGGATTTGAAGAATATTTTCTGGTGGACCGGAATGAAGAAGGATATTGCGGAATATGTAGCAGTTTGTGATGTATGTCATAGAGTAAAGGCAGAGCATCAGAAGCCAGCCGGACTGCTACAGCCATTGCCGATACCTGAATGGAAGTGGGATAAGCTAGACATGGATTTTATTACAGGATTGCCCAGAACACATTCAGGATATGACTCGATATGGGTTGTAGTCGATCGTTTGACAAAGGTAGCTCATTTCATTCCAGTGAAGACTACCTATACTAGTGCCAAGTTGGCAAAGATATACATGACCAGAATTGTATGTCTGCATGGAGTTCCAAGGAGCATTGTATTAGATAGAGGAACCCAATTTACCTCAAAGTTCTGGAATCAGTTGCATGAAACTTTTGGAACCGGACTGGAGTTTAGCACAGCTTTCCACCCGCAGATAGATGGACAGACCGAGAGAGTCAATCAGATTTTGGAGGATATGCTAAGAGCTTGTGCGCTAGATTACGGATCTAGCTGGGACGAGAATTTTCCATATGCACAGTTCTCTTACAACAACAGCTATCAATCCAGTTTGAAGATGGCCCCTTTCGAAGCCTTGTACGGAAGGAGGTGCATGACCCCATTGTCTTGGGATGAAGTTGGGGACCGCCAGTTGTTTGGATCGGATCTAATAAAGGAGTCTGAACAGAAAGTGAAATTGATTCGCGATAGGCTCAAGGTAGCTCAATCCAGGCAGAAGAGTTATGCAGATTCTTAACGCAAGGAGATAGTTTACGAAGTCGGAGACCGAGTTTATCTTCGAGTATCACCACTTCAAGGAGTTAAGCGCTTTGGAGTTAGGGGAAAGTTAGTGCCACGTTTTGTAGGCCCATACAAAGTTTTGGAGCGTATGGGAGAAGTAGCCTATAAGTTGGAATTGCCCGAAGGATTGTCAGGAGTTCATGACGTGTTCCACGTATCCCAGTTGAAGAAGTGCCACGCAGAGATGGCTGAAATACCGCTGAGAGATAAAGTACCACTGGAAGCAATTCAGTTGGACAGTGATTTGACCTATGAGGAGAAACCAATTAAGATTCTAGAATATGCCAGTCGAGTCACCCGCAGCAAGGTTATCAAGTTTTGCATGGTTCAGTGGAGCCACCACACGGAGGATGAAGCCACCTGGGAACGAGAGGAAGATTTGCTGAAGGACCACTTTCGGTGTCAAAACCGGCGGATCTCGGGTAGGGGGTCCCGAACTGTGCGTCTAGGCCGGATGGTAACAGGAGGCAGGGAACACGATGTTTTACCTAGGTTCGGGCCCTCTTGATGGAGGTAAAACCCTACGTCCTGCTTGTTTAATATTGATGATATGGGTAGTACAAGAGTAGATCTACCACGAGATCAAGGAGGCTAAACCCTAGAAGCTAGCCTATGGTATGATTGTTGTATATGGAGTTGATTGCCTACGGACTACAACCCTCCGGTTTATATAGACACCGGATAGGGTTAGGGTTACACAGAGTCGGTTACAATGGTAGGAGATCTTGAATATCCGCATCGCCAAGCTTGCCTTCCACGCCAAGGGAAGTCCCATCCGGACACGGGACGAAGTCTTCAATCTTGTATCTTCATAGTCCAGGAGTCCGGCTGAAGGTATAGTCCGGCTACCCGAACGCCCCCTAATCGAGGACTCCATCAACCACCCTCACCTATTTTCTAGCCAACTCGAATCTTGAGGGCGAGATTCATCTTAAGGGGGGTAGGTTTGTAACATCCCAAATTTTCAATTTGGAATGTTATACACTAGATCATTATTGCATATCATACTTTGTTGCATTCTGGTTGATCCTAGAAATTCTACACAACTCAAGGACCCTTGGAGAGAGTTGGGGATTTCGTTATTTTCATATTTGAGTTTTCTCAAATTTTGAAAAAATAGGATCATTTGATTTTATTTATTTTATCTTCAATTATTTCTATTACAAAAATATGAGAGAGGGAATAAAATGACTTTCCCAAAATAAAGAAATATTGAGGATTTAATAAAAAATCAAATAGTATTTTTCTTTGGTTTTATTTAGTATTTCTTTTGTATTAGGGAAAAATGCCCATTTTTCAAAATTGAATTTAGGCCCCAAATAAATGCTCATCTTGTGGGGCTTGATTTTAGAGCCGAATATGACTTCGAGCCGGAGAAAACGCATACAATGGGTGTCCGGACCAGGTATTACCCCTTGAAAGGAGGTTTTGCTGCGGCGGATTCTTGTTGGGTTTATCCCCATGTGCTGGATTGTTTCCTGATATATCAGGTTTAGTCCACTGTCGCCGTCCATAAGGACATTTGAAAACTGGAGTCCGCCAATTATTGGATCGAGTATCAAGGCAGTCCAGCCTACATTCTTGACATTCCTAGAATAATCTAGCTGATCAAAGCTGATCGGTTTTGACAACCAGTGGCAAGACCCTTTGGGGATGGGCCGTGTGGTGCGTACCCCACGGATGTCAGCCTTGTAGTTTAAATTTGTCCGCAGTGCGAAGCCGCCGAAGACGAAGATCTGTCCGGGGAGGAAGGTCTCACCCTGGACTGCATCGCTATTGATGATCGTAGGAGCCATCAAGCCTAACGGCGACGATACAGAGGAACTCTCAATGAAAGCACCAATGTCGGTGTCAAAACCGGCGGATCTCGGGTAGGGGGTCCCGAACTGTGCGTCTAGGCCGGATGGTAATAGGAGGCAAGGGACACGAAGTTTTACCCAGGTTCGGGCCCTCTTGATGGAGGTAAAACCCTACGTCCTGCTTGATTAATATTGATGATATGGGTAGTACAAGAGTAGATCTACCACAAGATCAGAGAGGCTAAACCCTTGAAGCTAGCCTATGGTATGATTGTTGTTCTGTATGTCGTTCTACGGACTAAAACCCTCCGGTTTATATAGACAACGCAGAGGGTTAGGGTTACACAAAGTCGGTTACAATGGTAGGAGATCCACATATCCGTATCGCCAAGCTTGCCTTCCACGCCAAGGAAAGTCCCATCCGGACATGGGACGAAGTCTTCAGTCTTGTATCTTCATAGTCCAGGAGTCCGGCTGAAGGTATAGTCCGGCTACCCGAACACCCCCTAATCCAGGACTCCCTCAGTAGCCCCTGAACCAGGCTTCAATGACGACGAGTATGGCACGCAAATTGTCTTCGGCATTGCAAGGCGGGTTCCTCCTCCAAGTCCTTCATAGAAGATTGTAAACACCAAGAGTAATGTCCGGCTCTGCAAAATAAGCTTCCACATATTGCCATAGAGAGACTAATATTAACACAAATCAAATCTGCTGACGTATTCCGCAGTGTGTCATCACACTATGGCCATGTCCTTTACTCGGATCGTTTTTACTTTTCCACCTCAGCATGTTTTGCGAGGCAGTTTCCTTGGCACGTCTTGTCAAAGCAGAGATCGTGTACCCCCTTTACGGGATTCTCATCAATACGGACGTGGGTAACCCAACCGCGCCATTTATCACGGCGCTTGGGAGGCAAGCGAGTTTTACAAGGGTGGTGGGGACGCACAACCGCATCCGCCCATATAAGGGGATAAGGATCCACCTTTTTACCTATGCCTTCTTCGTCCTTTGCCTATCCATCTCCTGCGCAGTCGAGCTCCAGCGCCCAAGCCCGCGCTTCCCACCTCAACCTTCTCCAGCAATGTCCGGAGTGGGAGGCAAGTGGATGGTCTCCTCCGCTACGGAGGGCCAAGTCAAGAAGCTAAGGAAGGCCGGATACCTGTCCAAGGACATCGCGCACCGGCTTCCCGAAAAGGGGCAGCTTCTCCCTACCCCAAGGCCCCATGAGAGGGTAGTATTTCTCCCCCACTTCCTCCGCGGACTGGGTTTTCCACTCCACCCATTTGTCCGGGGGCTCATATTCTATTACGGCCTGGATTTCCACGATCTGGCCACGAACTTCATCCTCAACAGCTCAGCGTTTATCGTCGTGTGCGAGGCCTTCCTCCGCGTCCGCCCTCATTTCGTCCTCTGGCTCAAGACCTTCAACGTCAAGCCCAAGGTGGTGCTCGGCAGCCAGGCGGAGTGCGGAGGCGCCATGGCGGGCAAGATGGCCAACATCCTATGGTTCGAGGGCTCTTTTGTGGAGACCCTAAAGGGGTGGCAATCCGGGTGGTTTTACATCACCGAGCCACGCGATCCGAAATGGACCGCAGCCCCCGAGTTCCGATCCGGACCCCCCACGCGGCTTATGTCCTGGAAAGAGACGGGCCTGTCGTGGGGTGACGAAAAAGAGGTGACCGGATTGCAAACATGCATCCAGTCCCTGGTGAACAAGCCAATCCGACTTGTTAATGTAATCCAGGTTATGCTCGTCCGCCGGATCCTCCCGTGCCAACAACGGGATTTTAATCTGTGGGAGTTCGACCCAGCGCAGCACCAAACCCTTAGCAGGCTGTTTGACACGACGTACGAAGATGCCTGGAAGGTGCTATTCAAGGGCGCCGAGGCTCCCGCATCCGCTTCCGAGGACCGCGGATACAGCTCGCAGCGTCACGCTAGCGAGGTAAGATATCTTCACCTTTTACAGGATGTTAAGCTTTCTTCATAGTTTGACTCTATGTGGGATCTAAACTCCCCTACCTTTGACAGGCTTGGCGGGCGATATCCGGACCGATTAACTGTCCGGCTCCGCTGCCCGAAGACCCAGCCCCAGCTCTACTAGCGAAGCTGCTGGTTCCGGCGCCTTATGTGGTGCCGGAGAAGGCCAAGAAGAAGAAGACCACGGGGACTTGAAAGAGTGCCCGCAACGTGGTGGTGTCGGACTCGTCATCTGACGAGTCCGAGACGCCCTCCTCCCGCGAAAACGAGGAGGAGGAAGAAGAAAACTCTCCCCCCCCAGCGGAGGGAGGAGAGAAGAGGAAGGCCGCCCCACCGGGGGAGGCCAAGGGGTCTAGGAAAAGGAAGACCCCTCCGCCGGACTACGCCCCCAACGCCGAAGAGGGCAAATAGGGGTGGCCAAACAGGGCCAAGCGTCCGGCGAAATCGTAAGTTCGGATATCAGAATAACTCATGATGTTCCTTTGTTGCACAGCTTTCCCTGATGTCGAATGTAATTATGCAGTCCGCCCCGGGCCGAATTCGACGAATCATCGGGCGGCTCCCTGGACTCATCGGACGTGAACTCCGTTTCACCCGCTGTCTCCCCCCGCACTGCACACGACGCCGAAGTGGCGTCGGGACAAGCTTCGGGGCAGGAGGAGGTGGTCCCGGAGGAGCCGCAAGGCAACCTCCCGGACTCCAGGAGTGAAGGGGATAAGGCCCCCCAGGGCTCCAAGTCCGGTTTTGTGCCGGACACCGTGCCGGAATCTTCCACAGTTCCGGACCGCGGTAGGCGAACTCCTTCCAAGAGGAACAAGCCTTCTGAGCCGGCAGCCTCCGTCCAACCGGAGGTGCCGGACAATCTACTGGAGGTGCTTGACGGCGCCTCCATCGACAAGGGGCACCGTACTATTATGAGTACGGTGATCCAGAAGGTTCAGTCCGCCAAGAGCGGACTGACTGAAGCTTGCGCTAGCCTTCTAACAGGCTTCGAGGTAAGTAAAAATATGTAAAAATATTACCGCATATACAGTAGCCCCTGATGCTGTGTTTGGCGTTCGAAAAGAAAAGCCGAATAGAGGATCTATTAAATTTCGCAGGAGTCTAACAAAAAGAGTCAATATGCGTATGCAGGCTTCGCTGCTATCCACCGCCGCACTGACTGCGGAGGTGGGTGTCCTGAAGCAGGACCTTGAGCGGACCAAGCAAGAGCTCGGCCTTGCCAAGCGGTAGCTCGAGGAGAAAGAAGGTAAGAAATACCTTACATAAAAAGTGCCTATAAAAAGGCGTGATTGCAAAAAAATAACAGGATTGTACTGCTTATTGTAGAGGCCACGACTGAGGTGGCGACCCTTAAGCAGGCGCTGTCTGAGGCTGAAAAGAAAACGGCCGCGGAGCGCACCAAGCGAGGCAGACTTGGGGCTCAGGTCGGCGAGGTGCAGCAAGAGCTTCAGGCTCTCATGAAAAAACATGAGAGTTTGGAGCTTGAGTCAAAGGCGCAAGCATCCGAGCTCGCGACGGCCCTTGAGACTGCCAAGTCTGCCAAGGCCAAAGCCCAAAAGGCCCTACAAGAGTTGGAGGAGATGAGGAAGATAGCAGCGGGTAAGGCATTCTTCATGCAAAGCAGAAATATAAAAGTAAACTACTTGTTACTTACCCGAATTTGGAGCTCTCCAGGGGCATTCGCAGATCTTCCCCGCAGCGTATCTGATGCCGCCGCATTCTACCGAGCTGAAGAGGGCAGCTCGACGGAGAAGGTGTTCTGGTCTTAGTATTCTGAGGCCGGACACCCTGTGCCTTTGAGCGACCAGCTGAAACAGCTGGTCGAGCTGCACAAGGCGGCCGAACAGGCCATGAAGGGCTTCATAGTTCGGCTATGGCCCGGAGAGGCCCTGCCTGGGAGCTATCTCAGGCTGGTGCGGCGGCTGGTGGAGGCCTGTCCGAGGCTCGAGGTCATCGAGCGCTCCGTCTGTATCGAACGTGCCCGTCGGGCCCTTGCCCGTGCAAAGGTACACTGGGGTAAGCTGGACGGCGAGAAGCTTGTGAAGGACGGGCCGCCGCCGGGGAAGGAGCATCGCAAGCCCGAGAACTACTACAAGGATGTTCTTGTAGGTGCCCGCCTTGTGGCGGATGAATGTACCAAGGGTGTGATTTTTGAATGAACTCGCTCGTGTTTATCCTGTGCGCTGAAAACTTGTTCATATGCGCTAAGCAATGCTTATTGAATTTAAAATATTACTTTCTGTGCAGCCGTTTATCAAAGAATTGAGAGATGGCCAGTCGTCGGCTTCTGCCCCCATGCCACTAGTGCTGGGGTGTTCGGGATAAACCTGAGTGCTCTTTTTCCCATAGTTTGGTCCTTCGAGGGGGCGCTCAGCACAACGAACCAGGCAATCAGACTATAATGCTTGAACACTCTCACTTAGCCATAGAACTCTATAATTTGAAATTTCGGCGAAGCCCCTAGTTCGGAAGACCGTGTTCGGGGCGCTCTCCACGCCTTGGCCGGACAAAGCCAGCTCCTCGCTCGAAGCGGCATAAGTCTTTAGGGACTCGAAAAACCTCTCGAACAGCGACCGGTCTCTCGCCTCATCATGACAGTTAGTTTTAGCTTTCTCCACTGAGGTGCTTAACCCAGCTGAACCGGGGCACAATCGCAGTGGTTCTCCTAGTGCTACCTTAGCCGATAGAGCAGAACGTAAGGCACCAAAACATAGGAGCCGGGCAAACCCAACTATTGACCCAAATCATGATTCGGAGCCGATGCATATAGTGCTATAAGTTCGGGGTGCCGCACTTGTGAAAGTGTACGGACTTCTCACACCATTATGAGGGGTACTGAAGCCCCTGGCGTGTTTGCCGTACCATGGTGTACGGGTGCAATCATGTCATTTAATAAACATATATGTGAAAAGAGGATAATGCAAAAAATAGACAAAAAGCTAAGCATTGTTTATAGAGAGGCTATTTATCAAAGGTGAACGATACAAATAGTGCGGTAAGCAAAAGATATTTGACTATTCAGTATGTCCTGACCAGGGGCAGGCCGCGGAATTGTATTTAAAACAGGTATACCACTCGTAATAGAGACCACCTGGGAGTTCCATAATGCGGCATGGCTTGTCTGCCTCCCTGGATCTTGCATCGTTTGTGCGGCAGTCGAATTGCCGAACAGGTCGTCCGAAGTATGGAGTCCTGAAAGTAAGAAAAAATTAAAAAAAGAATCCGGCAGCCCCTAGTACGTTTTAAGACGTATTTTGGGCATGCCGTTATTGTGCCCCTTCCCCTGTGCCCATGGTATTTCAAGGGCGTAGTTATGTACGCGAGGTACTGGTTTCGCTATGTCGCGAAAGCTGGGGTTGGGGCCACATTGCTACGCTTGCTCAGAGTGTGCCAGGCGGTCCTGCTGTGGGTTACTCCGGGCGCGCTTGGCAGTGTCTGGCTTTTTAATGGCCGGACTGGAGAATTGCCTAAGAAGGCTACTTTGTACCTCCGCTGCGAGAGCCGCCATATGCTCCTCCGTACGGAGGGAGCGTTCGGTGTTTCCGTTGACCGTAATTACTCCTCGAGCGCCTGGCATCTTGAGCTTGAGATATGCGTAGTGCGGCACCGCATTGAACTTTGCGAATGCGGTTCGTCCGAGCAGGGCGTGATAACCACTGCGAAATGGGACTATATCGAAGATTAACTCTTGGCTTCGGAAATTGTCCGGGGATCCGAAGACCATGTCAAGTGTTACTGAGCCTGTACAGTTGGCTTCTACACATGGTATAACGCCTTTAAAGGTTGTTCTTGTGGGCTTAATCCTTGAGGGATCTATGCCCATTTTCCGCACTGTATCCTGATAAAGCAGGTTCAGGCTACTACCACCGTCCATGAGGACTCTTGTGAGATGAAATCCGTCGATCATTGGGTCGAGAACCAATGCGGCGAAGCCGCCATGACGGATGCTAGTGGGATGGTCCCTTCGATCAAAAGTGATCGGGCAGGAGGACCATGGGTTGAACTTTGGGGCGACTAGCTCTATCGCGTATACGTCCCGTAGCGCACGCTTCCGCTCCCGCTTGGGAATGTGGGTTGCGTATATCATATTCACCGTCCGCACTTGTGGGGGAAAGCCCTTCTGTCAATTGTTGTTCGGCGGCTTGGGCTACTCGTCGTTGCTGTGCAGCCCCTTGTCTCTGTTTTCGGCCCTTAACTTTCCTGCCTGCTTGAACACCCAACAATCCCTGTTAGTGTGATTGGCTGGCCTTTCGGGGGTGCCCTGTATCTGGCACAAGCGATCGAGTATTCGGTCCAAACTGGACGGGCCCTGAGTATTCTTTTTGAATGGCTTTTTCCGCTAACCGGATTTATAGCCTTTGAATCCGGCATTGACTACCGTGTCTTCATTGCTGTCGCTGTTAACGCGGCGTTTTTGCTTGTTCCAACATGTCTTGCCACTTTTGTCCTTCATATCCGAATTACCAGGGTTCTTTGATAAGTTTTGACTGCGAGCTAGCCAGCTGTCTTCTCCCGTGCAAAAGCGGGTCATGAGTGTCGTGAGGGCTGCCATGGATTTCGGCTTTTCCTGTCCCAAGTGCCGGGCAAGCCCCTTGTCGCGGATGTTATGCTTGAAGGCTGCTAGGGCCTCTGTGTCCGGACAGTCGACTATCTGGTTTTTCTTTGTTAGGAACCGTGTCCAGAATTGTCTGGCCGATTCCTCTGGCTGCCGAATTATGTGGCTTAAGTCGTCGATATCCGGCGGTCGCACGTAAGTGCCCTGGAAGTTGTCGAGGAATGCGGCTTCCAGGTCCTCCCAAGAACCGATAAAGTCTGCTGGCAAGCTGTTAAGCCAATGCCGGGCCGGTCCTTTAAGTTTGAGCGGGAGGTATTTGATGGCGTGTAGATCATCGCCACGTGCCATGTGGATGTGAAGGAGATAATCCTCGATCCATACCGCCGGATCTGTTGTGCCATCGTATGATTCGATGTTTACGGGTTTGAAACCCTCTGGGATTTTATGATCCATTACTTCATTCGTGAAGCATAGCGGGTGTGCGGCGCCTCTGTACTGGGCTATATCACGACGCAGCTCGGAAGAGCTATGTCTATTGTGTTCGGCCCGGCTGGCTTTGTTTTATCCGGAGTGCAGATCATTGTCACATGCCGTAGGGCGCCTGCGCGATCCGTAGATCGATCTTGTTTGTCTTGCCTTATCCTCCAGTATGTCTCATAGGTCGGGCGCATTTTCCCGTGCCTTAGTTGAGCGGCGTAGGGGCATGGCTTGGGTGGAGGGCCGAGAGGCCTCTCTGCCGCGGCCGCGAGGTGGCCGGTCCGCCATGTCATGCGCTGGTGGTGTAGGTGCTTCCTCCTCTGATCGGGGTAGCGGCCTGTGCTTCGGGTAACTCTTGGAGGGGCGTTCGAGTTCATACTCTTCGGCCGCAAGGACTTCAGTCCATCTGTCAGCTAGCAAATCTTGGGCAGCTCTAAGATGTTGCTGCTTTTTCTTGAGGCTACTTGCCGTGGCTAAAAGCCTGTGTTTAAAACGCTCTTGTTCGGCGGGGTCTGATGGTATGACGAATTCGTCGTCATCGAGGCTTGCCTCATCTTTGGAGGGACGCGTATAGTTATCATCCTCGACCTCTCGGTCTGCCGCTCTCTCATGAGGCCTGGCTTCTCCATCTTCCTGTGCCGAATCTTGCTGAGGTGGGTGTTCTTCGGCGCTATCTGGGGTAGTATTATCTCCCGTGCCGGAATCACTGTTTTTGCTTTGGCGGGATTTAGAGAGGCGCCGCTGACGTCGGTGCTTTGGCTGTTTCTTGGGGGCGTCATCCCCCACTGTTCCATCGCCATCTCCATCTTTTGGAATATCCACCATATATATGTCATATGACGAGGTGGCCTTCCAGCGCCCTACAGGTGCTGGTTCCTGTTCGTCTCCTACATCGTCGTCCATGCCGTTGATGTCTTCGGAGCTGAAGTCAAGCATGTCGGTTAGATCGTCGACAGTGGCTACAAAGTGGGTGGTGGGTGGGCTTTGAATTTCCTCATCGCCCGTATCCCACCCTCGCTGACCGTAGTCCGGCCAGGGCTCTCCTGATAAAGAGAGAGACCTAAGAGAATTCAGGATGTCGCCAAAAGGCGAACGCTGAAAGATGTCTGCGGCGGTGAACTCCATTATCGGCGCCCAATCGGATTCGATCGGTCGGGGCGCGGAGGGCTCGGAGTCTGGAGAGGTATTCGGCTCCTTGGAGTCACGGGCTTCACAGAGAATAGGGCTGGTGTTCGGCTCAATCGCCATAGAGATTGCAGCCCCCGAGGCGGTGTCTAACCACCCATCCTCGGTTGGTGTGATCGGCTCCGAGCTAGGGGTCGGAGCAGACACAGGTGCGGCCTCCAGGGCACTGTTCGGCGGCAGAGCTACATCATGCCCATCGTGACAGTGCGGTGCGCTCGGCTGTGGCTCGAATCCGTCGAAGATCAAGTCTCCGCGGATGTCGGCCGTGTAGTTCAAACTTCCAAATCTGACCCGATGGCCAGGGGCGTAGCTTTCGATCTACTCCAGATGACCAAGAAAACTGTCCGCAGTGCGAAGCCGCCGAAGACGAAGATCTGTCCGGGGAGGAAGGTCTCACCCTGGACCGCATCGCTATTGATGATCGTAGGAGCCATCAAGCCTAAAAGTGACGACGCAGAGGAACTCTCAATGAAAGCACCAATGTCGGTGTCAAAACCGGCGGATCTCGGGTAGGGGGTCCCGAACTGTGCGTCTAGGCCGGATGGTAACAGGAGGCAGGGGACACGATGTTTTACCCAGGTTCGGGCCCTCCTGATGGAGGTAAAACCCTACGTCCTGCTTGATTAATATTGATGATATGGGTAGTACAAGAGTAAATCTACCACGAGATCAAGGAGGCTAAACCCTAGAAGCTAGCCTATGGTATGATTGTTGTTCGTCCTACGGACTAAAACCCTCCAGTTTATATAGACACCGGAGAGGGCTAGGGTTACACAGTCGGTTACAATGGTAGGAGATCTACATATCCGTATCGCCAAGCTTGCCTTCCACGCCAAGGAAAGTCCCTTCCGGACACGGGACGAAGTCTTCAATCTTGTATCTTCATAGTCCAGGAGTCCGGCTGAAGGTATAGTCCGGCTACCCGAACACCCCCTAATCAAGGACTCCCTCAACCACTCTCACCTATTTTCTAGCCAACCCGAATCTCGAGGGCGAGATTCATCTTAAGGGGATTAGGTTTGTAACATCCCAAATTTTCAATTTGGAATGTTATACACTAGATCATTATTGCATATCATACTTTGTTGCATTCTGGTTGATCCTAGAAATTCTACACAACTCAAGGACACTTGGAGAGAGTTGGGGATTTCGTTATTTTCATATTTGAGTTTTCTCAAATTTTGAAAAAATAGGATCATTTGATTTTATTTATTTTATCTTCAATTATTTCTATTACAAAAATATGAGAGAGGGAATAAAATGACTTTCCCAAAATAAAGAAATATTGAGGATTTAATAAAAAATCAAATAGTATTTTTCTTTGGTTTTATTTACTATTTCTTTTGTATTAGGGAAAAATGCGCATTTTTCAAAATTGAATTTAGGCCCCAAATAAATGCTCATCCTATGGGGCTTGATTTTAGAGCCGAATATGACTTCGAGCCGGAGAAAACCCATATAATGGGTGTCCGGACCAGGTATTACCCCTTGAAAGGAGGTTTTGCTGCGGCGGATTCTTGCTGGGTTTATCCCCATGTGCTGGATTGTTTCCTGATATATCAGGTTTAGTCCACTGCCGCCGTCCATAAGGACATTTGAAAACTGGAGTCCGCCAATTATTGGATCGAGTATCAAGGCAGTCCAGCCTACATTCTTGACATTCCTAGAATAATCTAGCTGATCAAAGCTGATCGGTTTTGACAACCAGTGGCAAGACCCTTTGGGTATGGGCCGTGTGGTGCGTACCCCACGGATGTCAGCCTTGTAGTTTAAATTTCCAAATCTGACCTGACGGCCAGGGGCATAGCTTTCGATCTGTCCGCAGTGCGAAGCCGCCGAAGACGAAGATCTGTCCGGGGAGGAAGGTCTCACCCTGGACCGCATCGCTATTGATGATCGTAGGAGCCATCAAGCCTAACGGCGACGATACAGAGGAACTCTCAATGAAAGCACCAATGTCGGTGTCAAAACCGGCGGATCTCGGGTAGGGGGTCCCGAACTGTGCGTCTAGGCCGAATGGTAACAGGAGGCAAGGGACACGAAGTTTTACCCAGGTTCAGGCCCTCTTGATGGAGGTAAAACCCTACGTCCTACTTGATTAATATTGATGATATGGGTAGTACAAGAGTAGATCTACCACAAGATCAGAGAGGCTAAACCCTTGAAGCTAGCCTATGGTATGATTGTTGTTCTGTATGTTGTTCTATGGACTAAAACCCTCCGGTTTATATAGACACCGGAGAGGGTTAGGGTTACACAAAGTCGGTTACAATGGTAGGAGATCCACATATCCGTATCGCCAAGCTTGCCTTCCACGCCAAGGAAAGTCCCATCCGGACACGGGACGAAGTCTTCAGTCTTGTATCTTCATAGTCCAGGAGTCCGGCTGAAGGTATAGTCCGGCTACCCGAACACCCCCTAATCCAGGACTCCCTCAGTAGCCCCTGAACCAGGCTTCAATGACGACGAGTACGGCGCGCAAATTGTCTTCGGCATTGCAAGGCGGGTTCCTCCTCCAAGTCCTTCATAGAAGATTGTAAACACCAAGAGTAATGTCCGGCTCTGCAAAATAAGCTTCCACATATTGCCATAGAGAGACTAATATTAACACAAATCAAATCTGCTGATGTATTCCGCAGTGTGTCATCACACTATGGCCAAGTCCTTTACTCGGATCGTTTTTTACTTTTCCACCTCAGCATGTTTTGCGAGGCAGTTTCCTTGGCACGTCTTGTCAAAGCAGAGATCGTGTACCCCGTTTACGGGATTCTCATCAATACGGACGTGGGTAACCCAACCGCGCCATTTATCACGGCGCTTGGGAGGCAAGCGAGTTTTACTAGGCTGGTGGGGACGCACAACCGCATCCGCCCATATAAGGGGATAAGGATCCACCTTTTTACCTATGCCTTCTTCCTCCTTTGCCTATCCATCTCCTGCGCACTCGAGCTCCAGCGCCCAAGCCCGCACTTCCCACCTCAACCTTCTCCAGCAATGTCCGGAGTGGGAGGCAAGTGGATGGTCTCCTCCGCTACGGAGGGCCAAGTCAAGAACCTAAGGAAGGCCGGATACCTGTCCAAGGACATCGCGCACCGGCTTCCCGAAAAGGGGCAGCTTCTCCCCACCCCAAGGCCCCATGAGAGGGTAGTATTTCTCCCCCACTTCCTCCGCGGACTGGGTTTTCCACTCCACCCATTTGTCCGGGGGCTCATATTCTATTACGGCCTGGATTTCCACGATCTGGCCCCGAACTTCATCCTCAACAGCTCAGCGTTTATCGTCGTGTGCGAGGCCTTCCTCCGCGTCCGCCCTCATTTCGTCCTCTGGCTCAAGACCTTCAACGTCAAGCCCAAGGTGGTTCTCGGCAGCCAGGCGGAGTGCGGAGGCGCCATGGCGGGCAAGATGGCCAACGTCCTATGGTTCGAGGGCTCTTTTGTGGAGACCCTAAAGGGGTGGCAATCCGGGTGGTTTTACATCACCGAGCCACGCGATCCGAAATGGACCGCAGCCCCCGAGTTCCGATCCGGACCCCCCACGCGGCTTATGTCCTGGAAAGAGACGGGCCTGTCGTGGGGTGACGAAAAAGAGGTGACCGGATTGCAAACATGCATCTAGTCCCTGGTGAACAAGCCAATCCGACTTGTTAATGTAATCCAGGTTATGCTCGTCCGCCGGATCCTCCCGTGCCAACAACGGGATTTTAATCTGTGGGAGTTCGACCCAGCGCAGCACCAAACCCTTAGCAGGCTGTTTGACACGACGTACGAAGATGCCTGGAAGGTGCTATTCAAGGGCGCCGAGGCTCCCGCATCCGCTTCCGAGGACCGCGGATACAGCTCGCAGCGTCACGCTAGCGAGGTAAGATATCTTCACCTTTTACAGGATGTTAAGCTTTCTTCATAGTTTGACTCTATGTGGGGTCTAAACTCCCCTACCTTTGACAGGCTTGGCGGGCGATATCCGGACCGATTAACTGTCCGGCTCCGCTGCCCGAAGACCCAGCCCCAGCTCTACTAGCAAAGCTGCTGGTTCCGGCGCCTTATGTGGTGCCGGAGAAGGCCAAGAAGAAGAAGACCACGGAGACTTGAAAGAGTGCCCGCAACGTGGTGGTGTCGGACTCGTCATCTGACGAGTCCGAGACGCCCTCCTCCCGCGAAAACGAGGAGGAAGAAGAAGAAAACTCTCCCCCCTAGCGGAGGGAGGAGAGAAGAGGAAGGCCGCCCCACCGGGGGAGGCCGAGGGGTCTAGGAAAAGGAAGACCCCTCCGCCGGACTACGCCCCCAATGCCGAAGAGGGCAAAGAGGGGAGGCCAAACAGGGCCAAGTGTCCGGCGAAATCGTAAGTTCGGATATCAGAATAACTCATGATGTTCCTTTGTTGCACAGCTTTCCCTTATGTCGAATGTAATTATGCAGTCCGCCCCGGGCCGAATTCGACGAATCATCGGGCGGCTCCCTGGACTCATCGGACGTGAACTCAGTTTCACCCGCTGTCTCCCCCCGCACTGCAGACGACGCCGAAGTGGCGTCGCGACAAGCTCCGGGGCAGGAGGAGGTGGTCCTGGAGGAGCCACAAGGCAACCTCCCGGACTCCAGGAGTAAAGGGGATAAGGCCCCCCAGGGCTCCAAGTCCGGTTTTGTGCCGGACACCGCGCCGGAATCTTCCACAGTTCCGGACCGCGGTAGGCGAACTCCTTCCAAGAGGAGCAAGCCTTCTGAGCCGGCGGCCTCCGTCCAACTGGAGGTGCCGGACAATCTGCTGGAGGTGCTTGACGGCGCCTCCATCGACAAGGGGCACCGTACTATTATGAGTACGGTGATCCAGAAGGTTCAGTCCGCCAAGAGCGGACTGACTGAAGCTTGCGCTAGCCTTCTAACAGGCTTCGAGGTAAGTAAAAATATGTAAAAATATTACCGCATAGACAGTAGCCCCTGATGCTCTGTTTGGCGTTCGAAAAGAAAAGCCGAATAGAGGATCTATTAAATTTCGCTGGAGTCTAACAAAAAGAGTCAATATGCGTATGCAGGCTTCGCTGCTATCCACCGCCGCACTGACTGCGGAGGTGGGTGTCCTGAAGCAGGACCTCGAGCGGACCGAGCAAGAGCTCGGCCTTGCCAAGCGGTAGCTCGAGGAGAAAGAAGGTAAGAAATACCTTACAGAAAAAGTGCCTATAAAAAGGCGTGATTGCAAAAAAATAATAGGATTGTACTGCTTATTGTAGAGGCCACGACTGAGGTGGCGACCCTTAAGCAGGCGCTGTCTGAGGTTGAAAAGAAAACGGCCACGGAGCGCACCAAGCGAGACAGACTTGGGGCTCAGGTCGGCGAGGTGCAGAAAGAGCTTCAGGCTCTCATGAAAAAACATGAGAGTTTGGAGCTTGAGTCAAAGGCGCAAGCATCCGAGCTCGCGACGGCCCTTGAGACTGCCAAGTCTGCCAAGGCCGAAGCCCGAAAGGCCCTACAAGAGTTGGAGGAGATGAGGAAGATAGCAGCGGGTAAGGCATTCTTCATGCAAAGCAGAAATGTAAAAGTAAACTACTTGTTACTTACCCGAATTTGGAGCTCTCCAGGGGCATTCACAGATCTTCCCCGCAGCGTATCTCATGCCGCCTCATTCTACCGAGCTGAAGAGGGCAGCTCGACGGAGAAGGTGTTCTGGTCTCAATATTCTGAGGCCGGACACCCTGTGCCTTTGAGCGACCAGCTGAAACAGCTGGTCGAGCTCCACAAGGCGGCCGAACAGGCCATGAAGGGCTTCATAGTTCGGCTGTGGCCCGGAGAGGTCCTGCCTGGGAGCTATCTCGGGCTGGTGCGGCGGCTGGTGGAGGCCTGTCCGAGGCTCGAGGTCATCGAGCGCTCCTTCTGTATCGAAGGTGCCCGTCGGGCCCTTGCCCGTCCAGGATTTTATTTAGGTTGGATGGATCGTCCCTGTTATCCCGGGGGGCGATTTTTCCTGATTTTGTCGTGAGCCTTTGAATCCAGCATTGACTGCCGTGCTTTTCAGACTTTTGTCCTTAGTTCAGCGACGGTCCTTGTTGCGTCGCGGTTTTCCGTTTCCATCCCTAGTTTCGGATGTACTTGGGTCGCTGGGGCTGCACCTTGCCAACCAGCTGTCCTCCCCTGCACAAAAGCGGGTCATGAGGCTTGTTAGTGCGGCCATTGTTCTTGGCTTTTCTTGGCCGAGGTGTCTAGCGAGCCATTCGTCTCGGACGTTATGCCTGAAAGCTGCTAAGGCTTCGGCATCCGGACAGTCGACTATCTGATTCTTTTTAGTGAGGAATCTATTCCAGAACTGCCGAGCTGATTCTCCGGGTTGTTGAGTTATGTGACTAAGATCGTCTGCATCTGGAGGGCGGACATAGGTCCCTTGAAAATTTGCTCGAAAAGCATCCTCTAGCTCTTCCCAGCTTCCAATTGTGTTTTCGGGAAGGCTTTTAAGCCAATGCCGGGCTGGCCCTTTAAGCTTAAGGGGTAGATATTTTATGGCGTGGAGATCATCTCCTCTAGCCATGTGTATGTGGAGGATATAATCCTTGATCCAAACTCCAAGGTCTGTTGTTCCATCATATGCCTCTATGTTTACGGGATTGAATCCCTCTGGGAATTCATAGTCCAAGACCTCATCGGTGAAACATAGGGGGTGTGCGGCGCCCCTGTATTTGGGTGTGCCGGATTCTGATGATGGCTTCATAGCGTTGCTTATGAGAGCTTGCTTTCTTGGCCCATAAATGGACCAGACTGGGCCATGATGCGAATCCTTAAGTGGGTCGCATGCCGATTTAGGTGCGGCGCCACTTGCCGCTTTATGGGGTCGTCTATCCGACCGTGTGGCTTTTTCATTTTTTGAATGCGAGGGCTCTAGGGCCTCTTCGTCGAATTCAGGCAGTAGCTTTCTTTTCGGATAGCTTTTAGTGCGGCGACTGTCGCCGTACTTATCTGTGATATTGATTACTTTGCTCCATCTAATCCGGAGTGCATC
Source organism: Triticum urartu (assembly GCF_003073215.2). NCBI lineage: Eukaryota > Viridiplantae > Streptophyta > Magnoliopsida > Poales > Poaceae > Triticum > Triticum urartu. Next base: position 644,221,193 of record NC_053028.1, on the reverse strand, counting down.
TTCCGCTGTTTTTAGCTTCCGCTTCTGCTTTTTTAGGCTGCGTGCAGTTGCAACGAGCCTCTCATGGAGATTCTTCTGCTCCATAGGTTTATTCGGCGTGAGGTCGTCCGGAATGCCGTTTTCGCCGGAGGAGGGATGTTCGGTTTCTCTATCCGTGTTGCCCTGTTTGGACGGTTGCTCTAAGGCCTGCTCGTCATCTACCGGCTCGTCCTGCTCTATGGCTGGGTTTTTGTCGAGGCGGGGCTTGGGTCGGCATTTACGCCGATGCTTTGATTGCTTTTCGGGGGGTCGATCTCCCGTCCCATCCCCCTTTTTCCTCGTTGTCGCTTCATTTATGGGTATCCACCATGTACACATTGTGAGATGAGGTGGCTGTCCAATGCCCTATGGGCGTTGGTTCGTCGGTATCTCCTGCATCGTCATCCATGCTGTCGATGTCTCCGGAGTCGAAGTTGAGCACGTCGTTTAAATTGTCGACAGTGGCTACCAAGTGGGTGGTGGGTGGGCTTTGAATTTCTTCATCGTCCGTATCCCATCCTCGCTGACCGTAGTTCGGCCAGGGCTCTCCTGATAAGGAGAGAGACTTGAGAGAGTTCAGGATATCGCCATAAGGCGAGTGCGGAAAGATGTCTGCGGCGGTGAACTCTATTATCGGCGCCCAATCGGATTCGATCGGCAGGGGCGCGGGGGGTTCGGAGTTTGGAAAGGAGTCCGGATCCTCAGAGTCACAGATCTTGCAGAGTGTGGGGCTAGCGTTTGGCTCGATCGCCTTTGAGATCGAAGCCCCCGAGGTGACGTCCAACCGCTCATCCTCGATTGGTGCAATAGGCTCCGAGTTAGGGGTCGGAACCGATGCATGTGCGGCCTCCAAGACACTGTCCGGAGGCAGAGCTAGATCATGCCCCTCGAGATAGTGCGGCGCGCTTGGCCGTGGCTCGAACCCATCGAAGATCAAGTCTCCGCGGATGTCAGCCGTGTAGTTTAAGCTTCCAAACCTGAATTGATGGCCATGGGCGTAGCTTTCAATCTGCTCCAGGTGGCCGAGCGAATTGGCCCGCAGAGCGAAGCCGCCGAAGACAAAGATCTGTCCGGGGAGAAAAGTCTCACCCTGGACCGTATCGTTGTCGATGATCAAAGGAGCCATCGGGCCTAAAGGCGACGACACAGAGGAACTCTCAATGAAAGCACCAATGTCGGTGTCAAAACCGGCGGATCTCGGGTAGGGGGTCCCGAACTGTGCGTCTAGGCCGGATGGTAACAGGAGGCAGGGAACACGATGTTTTACCCAGGTTCGGGCCCTCTTGATGGAGGTAAAACCCTACGACCTGCTTGATTAATATTGATGATATGGGTAGTACAAGAGTAGATCTACCACGAGATCAAGGAGGCTAAACCCTAGAAGCTAGCCTATGGTATGATTGTTGTATATGGAGTTGATTGCCTACGGACTAAAACCCTCCGGTTTATATAGACACCGGATAGGGTTAGGGTTACACAGAGTCGGTTACAATGGTAGGAGATCTTGAATATCCACATCGCCAAGCTTGCCTTCCACGCCAAGGAAAGTCCCCTCCGGACACGGGACGAAGTCTTCAATCTTGTATCTTCATAGTCCAGGAGTCCGGCTGAAGGTATAGTCCGGCTACCCGAACACTCCCTAATCCAGGACTCCCTCAATGATCAACACCAAGACTCCATGGGTGTTAGAATCATTACCATGTAATCTAGGTTATTGACTCTAGTGCAAGTGGGAGACTGAAGGAAATATGCCCTAGAGGCAATAGTAAAGTAGTTATTTATATTTCCTTATATCATGAAAAATGTTTATCATTCATGCTACAATTGTATTAACCGGAAACTTAGTACATGTGGGAATACATAGACAAACAGAGTGTCCCTAGTATGCCTCTACTAGACTACCTCATTAATCAAAGATGGTTAAGTTTCATAGCCATAGACATGTGTTGTCATTTGATGAACGAGATTACATCATTAGAGAATGATGTGATGGACTAGACCCATCCGTTAGCTTAGCACTATGATCGTTTAGTTTATTGCTATTGCTTTCTCCATAACTTATACATGTTCCTATGACTATGAGATTATGCAATTCCCGAATACCAAAAGGAACACTTAGTGTGCTCTCAAACGTCACAACGTAACTGGGTGATTATAAAGATGCTCTACAGGTGTCTCCGATGGTGTTTTTTGAGTTGGCATCGTTTGAGATTAGGATTTATCACTTCGATTGTCAGAGAGGTATCTCTGGGCCCTCTCGGTAATGCACATCACTATGAGCCTTGCAAGCAATGTGACTAATGACTTAGTTACGGGATGATGAATTACGGAACGAGTATAGAGACTTGCAGTGACGAGATTGAACTAGGTATGATGATACCGACGATCGAATCTCGGGCAAGTAACATACCGATGACAAAGGGAACAATGTATGTTGTTATGCGGTTTGACCGATAAAGGTCTTTGTAGAATATGTAGTAACCAATATGAGCATCCAGGTTCCGCTATTGGTTATTGATCGGAGATGAGTCTCGGCCATTTCTACATAGTTCTCGAACCGGTAGGGTCCGCATGCTTAACGTTCGATGACGATATGTATTGTGAGTTATGTGATTTGATGTATGGAGGGTTGTTCGGAGTCCCGGATGTGATCATGGACATGACGAGGAGTCTAGAAATGGTCGAGACATAAAGATTGATATATTGGAAGGTTATGTTTGGACACCCGAAAGGTTTCAGATAGGTTCGGACATTTTCCGGAGTACCGAGGGGTTACCGGAACCCCCCGGAGGGTTAATGGGCCTTCACGGGCTTTAGTGGAAGAGAGGAGGAGGCGGCCAGGTGGAGGCGCACCCCCCAAGCCCAATCCGAATTGGGGGGGGGGGTTCCTTCTCTCCCTCTTCCGCTTTCCTTCCCCTCCTAGTTGGACTAGGAAAGAGGGGAACCTACTCCTAGTAGGAGTAGGATTCCCCCCTTGGGGCGCGCCCCCATGAGGTCGACGGGCCCCATCCTCCCCTCCTTTATATACGGGGGAGGGGGCACCCCATAGACACACAAGTTGATTTCTTAGCCATGTGAGGTGCCCCCCTCCACCTCCACGGATTTCCACCTCGGTCATATTGTCGTAGTGCTTAGGCGAAGCCCTGCGTCGGTAACTTCATCATCATCGTCAACACACCATCGTGCTGACGAAACTCTCCCTCGGCCTCAGCTAGGTCTAGAGTTCGAGGGACTTCACTGAGCTGAACCTGTGCAGATCGCGGAGGTGCCGTGCGTTCAGTACTTGATCGGTTGGATCACAGAGACGTTCAACTACATCAAACGCGTTACTCAACGCTTCCACTTTCGGTCCACGAGGGTACGTAGACACACTCTCCCCTCTCGTTGCTATGCATCACTGAGGGAGTCCTGGATTAGGGGGTGTTCGGGTAGCCGGACTATACCTTCAGCCGGACTCCTGGACTATGAAGATACAAGATTGAAGACTTCGTCCCGTGTCCGGATGGGACTTTCCTTGGCGTGGAAGGCAAGCTTGGCGATGCGGATATTCAAGATCTCCTACCATTGTAACCGACTCTATGTAACCCTAACCCTATCCGGTGTCTATATAAACCGGAGGGTTGTAGTCCGTAGGCAATCAACCCATACACAACAATCATACCATAGGCTAGCTTCTAGGGTTTAGCCTCCTTGATCTCGTGGTAGATCTACTCTTGTACTACCCATATCATCAATATTAATCAAGTAGGAGTAGGGTATTACCTCCATCGAGAGGGCCCGAACCTGGGTAAAAAACATCGTGTCCCTTGTCTCCTATTACCATCCGGCCTTGACGCACAGTTCGGGACCCCCTACCCGAGATCCGCCGGTTTTGACACCGACATTGGTGCTTTCATTAAGAGTTCCTCTGTGTCGTCGCCTTTAGGCCCGATGGCTCCTTTGATCATCAACGACGATACGGTCCAGGGTGAGACTTTTCTCTCTGGACAGATCTTCGTCTTCGGCGGCTTCGCTCTGCGGGCCTATTCGCTCGGCCACCTTGAGCAGATCGAAAGCTACGCCCCTGGCCATCAGATCAGGTATGGAAGCCTAAACTACACGGCTGACATCCACGGGGACTTGATCTTCGACGGATTCGAGCCACAGCCAAGCGCGCCGCACTGTCTCGATGGGCATGATATAGCTCTGCCGCCGAACAGCGCCTTGTAGGCCGCACACGCATCGGTTTCAACCATTGATTCGGAGCCTACTGCGCCGATCGAGGATCAGCGGTTGGATGCTGCCTCAGGGGCTGCGATCTCAGAGGCGATCGAGCCAAACTCCAGCCCCGCACTCTGCACGACCCGTGACTCCAAGGATCCGGACTCCGAACCCCCCGCGCCCCTGCCAATCGAATTCGATTGGGCGCCGATAATGGAGTTCACCGCCGCAGACATCTTTCAGCATTCGCCTTTTGGCGACATCCTAAATTCTCTTAAGTCTCTCTCTTTATCAGGAGAGCCCTGGACGGACTACGGTCAGCGAGGGTGGGATACGGACGATGAGGAAATTCAAACCCCACCCACCACCCACTTTGTAGCCACTTTAGACGATCTAACCAACATTCTAGACTTCAGCTCCGAAGACATCGACGGCATGGACGACGATGTAGGAGACGAACAGGAACCAGCACCTGTAGGGCGCTGGAAGGCCACCTCGTCATATGACATATATATGGTGGATACTCCAAAAGATGGAGATGGCAATGGAACAGTGGCGGATGACGCCCCCAAGAAACAGCCAAAGCGCCGGCATCAGCGGCGCCGCTCTAAATCCCGCCAAAGCAAAAACGGTGATTCCGGCACGGGAGATAATACTACCCCGGATAGCGCCGAAGAACACTCACCTCAGCAAGATTCGGCACAGGAAGATGGAGAAGCCAGCCCTCATGAGAGAGCGGCAGACCGAGAGGTCGAGGATAATAACTATACGCCTCCCTCTGAAGACGAGGCAAGCCTCGATGACGACGAATTCGTCATACCATCAGACCCCGCCGAACAAGAGCATTTTAAACGCAGGCTTTTAGCCACGGCAAGCAGCCTCAAGAAAAAGCAGCAACAACTTAGAGCTGCACAAGATTTGCTAGTTGACAGATGGACTGAACTCCTTGCGGCTGAAGAGTATGAACTCGAACGCCCCTCCAAGAGTTACCCGAAGCGCAGGCCGCTACCCCGATCAGAGGAGGAAGCACCTACATCACCAGCGCATGACATGGCAGACCGGCCACCTCGCGGCCGCGACAAAGAGGCCTCTCGGCCCTCCACCCAAGCCATGCCCCGACGGCACTCAACTAAGGCACGGGAAAATGCGCCCGACCTGCGAGACATACTGGAGGATAAGGCAAGACAAACAAGATCGATCTACGGATCTCGCAGGCGCCCTACGGCATGTGACAATGATCTTCACTCCGGATACAACAAATCCGGCCGGGCCGAACACAACAGACATAGCTCTTCCGAGCTGCGTTGTGATATATCCCAGTACAGAGGCGCCGCACACCCGCTATGCTTCACGAATGAAGTAATGGATCATAAAATCCCAGAGGGTTTCAAACCCGTAAACATCGAATCATACGATGGCACAACAGATCTGGCGGTATGGATCGAGGATTATCTCCTTCACATCCACATGGCACGCGGCGATGATCTACACGCCATCAAATACCTCCCACTCAAACTTAAAGGACCGTCCCGGCATTGGCTTAACAGCTTGCCAGCAGACTCAATCGGTTCTTGGGAGGACCTGGAAGCCGCATTCCTCGACAACTTCCAGGGCACTTACGTGCGACCGCCGGATGCCGACGACTTAAGCCACATAATTCAGCAGCCAGAGGAATCGGCCAGACAATTCTGGACACGGTTCCTAACAAAGAAAAACCAGATAGTCGACTGTCCGGACACAGAGGCCCTAGCAGCCTTCAAGCATAACATCCGCGACGAGTGGCTTGTCTGGCACCTAGGACAGGAAAAGCCGAAATCCATGGCAGCCCTCACGACACTCATGACCCGCTTTTGCACGGGAGAAGACAGCTGGCTAGCTCGTAGTAACAACTTATCAAAGAACCCTGGTAATTCGGATACCAAGGACAAAAGTGGCAGGACATGTCGGAATAAGCAAAAGCGCCGCGTTAACAGCGACAGCAATGAAGACACGGCAGTCAATGCCGGATTCAAAGGCTATAAATCCGGTCAGCGGAAAAAGCCATTCAAAAAGAATACTCAGGGCCCGTCCAGTTTGGACCGAATACTCGATCACTTGTGCCAGATACATGGCACCCCCGAAAGGCCAGCCAATCACACTAACAGGTATTGTTGGGTGTTCAAGCAGGCAGGCAAGTTAAGGGCCGAAAACAGAGACAAGGGGCTGCACAGCGACGACGAGGAGCCCAAGCCGCCGAACAACAATGGACAGAAGGGCTTTCCCCCACAAGTGCGGACGGTGAACATGATATACGCAACCCACATTCCCAAGCGGGAGCGGAAGCGTGCGCTATGGGACGTATACGCGATAGATCCAGTCGCCCCAAAGTTCAACCCATGGTCCTCCTGCCCGATCACTTTTGATCGAAGGGACCATCCCACTAGCATCCGTCATGGCGGCTTCGCCGCATTGGTTCTCGACCCAATCATCGACGGATTTCATGTCACAAGAGTCCTCATGGACGGTGGCAGTAGCCTAAACCTGCTTTATCAGGATACAGTGCGGAAAATGGGCATAGATCCCTCAAGGATTAAGCCCACAAGAATGACCTTTAAAGGTGTCATACTAGGTGTAGAAGCCAACTATACAGGCTCAGTAACACTTGATGTGGTCTTCGGATCCCCAGACAATTTCCGAAGCGAAGAGTTAATCTTCGATATAGTCCCGTTTCACAGTGGCTATCACGCCCTGCTCGGACGAACCGCATTCGCAAAGTTCAATGCGGTGCCGCACTACGCATATCTCAAGCTCAAGATGCCAGGCCCTCGAGGATTAATTACGGTCAACGGAAACACCGAATGCTCCCTCCGTACGGAGGAGCATACAGCGGCTCTCGCAGCGGAGGTACAAAGTAGCCTTCTCAGGCAATCCTCCTGTCCGGCCATTAAAAAGCCAGACACTGCCAAGCGCGCCCGGAGTAACCCACAGCAGGACCACCTGGCACACTCTGAGCAAGCATAGCAATGCGGCCCCAACCCCAGCTTTCGCGACATAGCGAAACCAGTACCTCGCGTACATAACTACGCCCTTGAAATACCATGGGCACAGGGGAAGGGGCACAATAACGGCACGCCCAAAATACGGCTTAAAACGTACTAGGGGCTGCCGGATTCTTTTTTTAATTTTTTCTTACTTTCAGGACTCCATACTTCGGACGACCTGTTCGGCAATTCGACTGCCGCACAAACGATGCAAGATCCAGGGAGGCAGACAAACCATGCCGCATTATGGAACTCCCAGGTGGTCTCTGTTACGAGCGGTATACCTGTTTTAAATACAATTCCGCGGCCTGCCCCTGGTCAGGATATACTGAATAGTCCAACATCTTTTTGCTTATCGCACTACTTGTATCATTGGGCTTTGATAAATAGCCTCTCTATAAATAATGCATAGCTTTTTGTCTATTTTCTGCATTACTCTCTTTTATATATGTTCATTAATGACATGTTGCACCCGTACACTGTGGTACGGCAAGTACGCCAGGGGCTTCAGTACCCTTTAATATGGTGTGAGAATTCCGTACACTTTCACAAGTGCGGCACCCCGAACTTATAGCACTATATGCATCGGCTCCGAATCATGATTTGGGTCAATAGTTGGGTTTGCCCGGCTCCTATGTTTTGGTGCCTTACATTCCGCTATATCGGATAAGGTAGAACTAGGAGAACCACTGCGATTGTGCCCCGGTTGAGCTGGGTTAAGCACCTCAGTGGAGAAAGCTAAGACTGACTGTCATGATGAGGCGAGAGACCGGTCGCTGTTCGAGAGGTTTTTTGAGTCCCTAAAGACTTATGCCGCTTCGAGCGAGGAGCCGGATTTGTCTGGCCAAGGCGTGGATAGCGCCCCGAACTCGGTCTTCCGAACTAGGGGCTTCGCCGAAATTTAAAATTATAAAGTTCTATGGCTAAGTGAGAGTGTTCAAGCATTATAGTCCGATTGCCTGGTTCGTTGTGCTGAGCGCCTCCCTCGAAGGACCCAACTATGGGAAAAAGAGCGCTCAGGTTTATCCCGAACACCCCAGGACTAGTGGCATGGGGGCAGAAGCCGACGACTGGCCATCTCTCAATTTTTTGATAAACGGCCACATGGAAAATAATATTTTAAATTCAACAAGCATTGCTTAAGCGCCTATGAACAAGCTTTCAGCGCACAGGATAAAAACGAGCGAGTTTATTCAAAAATTACATCCTTGGTACATTCATCCGCCACAAGGCGGGCACCCGCAAGAACATCCTTGTAATAGTTCTCGGGCTTGTGATGCTCCTTCCCCGGCGGCGGACCGTCCTTCACAAGCTTCTCACCGTCCAGCTTACCCCAGTGCACCTTTGCACGGGCAAGGGCCCAACGGGCACCTTCGATGCAGACAGAGCGCTTGATGACCTCGAGCCTTGGACAGGCCTCCACCAGCCGCCGCACCAGCCCGAAGTAGCTCCAAGGCAGAGCCTCTCCGGGCCACAGCCAAACTATGAAGCCCTTCATGGCCTGTTCGGCCGCCTTGTGGAGCTCGACCAGCTGTTTCAGCTGGTCGCTCAAGGGCACAGGGTGTCCGGCCTCAGCATACTGAGACCATAACACCTTCTCCATCGAGCTGCCCTCTTCAGCTCGGTAGAATGCGGCGGCGTCGGATACGCTGCGGGGAAGATCTGCGAATGCCCCTGGAGAACTCCGGATTCGGGTAAGTAACAAGTAGTTTACTTTTATATTTCTGCTTTGCATAAAGAATGCCTTACCCGCTACTATCTTCTTCATCTCCTCCAACTCTTGGAGGGCCTTTTGGGCTTCGGCCTTGGCAGACTTGGTAGTCTCAAGGGCCTCCGCGAGCTCGGACGCTTGGGTCTTTGACTCAAGCTCCAAACTCTCATGTTTTTTCATGAGAGCCTGAAGCTCTTGCTGCACCTCGCTGACCTGAGCCCCAAGTTTCTCTCGCTCGGTGCGCTCTGCGGCCGTTTTCTTTTCGGCCTCGGACAACGCCTGCTTGAGGGTCGCCACCTCAGTCGTGGCCCCTATAATAAGCAGTGCAATCCTGTTATTTTTTGCAATCACGCCTCTCTATAGGCACTTTTTCTGTAAGGTATTTCCTACCTTCTTTTTCCTCGAGCTGCCACTTGGCAAGGCCGAGCTCTTGCTCGGTCCGCTTGAGGTCCTGTTTCAGGACACCCACCTCCGCAGTCAGTGCAGCGGTGGATAGCAGCGAAGCCTGCACATGCATATTGACTCTTTATTGTTAGACTCCTGCGAAATTTACTAGATCCTCTATTCGGCTTTTCTTTCCGAATGCCAAACAGAGCATCAGGGGCTACTGTCTATGCGGTACTATTTTTATATATTTTTACTTACCTCGAAGCCTGTTAGAAGGCTAGCGCAAGCATTAGTCAGTCCACTCTTGGCGGACTGAACCTTCTGGATCACCATACTCATGATAGTACGGTGCTCCTCGTCGATGGAGGCGCCGTCAAGCACCTCAAGCAGATTGTCCGGCACCTCCGGTTGGACGGAGGCTGCCGGCTCAGAAGGCTTGCTCCTCTTGGAAGGAGTTCGCCTACCGTGGTCCGGAACTGTTGAAGATTCCGGCGCGGTGCACGGCACAAAGCCGGACTTCGAGCCCTGGGGGTTCTTGTCCCCTTTACTCCTGGGGTCCGGGAGGTCGCCTTGCGGCTCCTCCAGGACCACCTCCTCCTGCCCCGGAGCTTGTCGCGATGCCACTTCGGCGTCGTCTGCAGTGCGGGGGGAGACAGCGGGCGGGACTGAGTTCACGTCCGATGAGCCAAGGAGCCGCCCGACGATTCGTCGAATTCGGCCCAGGGTGGACTGCATAATTACATTCGACATTAGGGAAAGTTGTGCAACAAAGGAACATCATGAGTTATTCTGATATTCGAACTTACGATTTTGCCGGACGCTTGGCCCTGTTTGGCCACTCCTCTTTCCCTCTTCGGCATTGGGGGCGTAGTCCGGCGGAGGGGTCTTCCTTTTCCTAGACCCCTCGGCCTCCCCCGTTGGGGCGGCCTTCCTCTTCTCTCCTCCCTCCGCTGGGGGAGAGAGTTTTCTTCTTCCTCCTCCTCGTTTTCGTGGGAGGAGGGCGTCTCAGACTCGTCAGATGACGAGTCCGACACCACCACATTACGGGCACTCTTTCGAGTCCCCGTGGCCTTCTTCTTCTTGGCCTTCTTCTCCGGCACCACATAAAGCGCTGGAACCAGCAGCTTCACCAGGAGAGCAGGGGCTGGGTCTTCGGGCAAGGGAGCCGGACAGTTAATCGATCCGGACTGCGCCTGCCAAGCCTGTCAAAGGTGAGGGAGTTTAGATCCCGCATAGAGTCAAACTATGAAAAAACTTAACATCCTGTAAAAGGTGAAAATAGCTTACCTCGCTAGCGTGACGCTGCGAGCTGTATCCGCGGTCCTCGGAAGCGGATGTGGGAGCCTCGGCGCCTTTGGTTAGCACCTTCCAGACGTCTTCATACGTCGTGTCGAAGAGCCTGTTAAGGGCTTGGTGCTGCGCTGGGTCGAACTCCCACAGATTAAAGTCCCGTTGTTGACACGGGAGGATCCGGCGGACGAGCATAACCTAGACTACATTGACGAGCTTGATCGGCTTTCTCACCAGGGACTGGATGCATGTCTGCAGTCCGGTCACCTCTTTTTCATCGCCCCACGACAGGCCCGTCTCTTTCCAGGACATAAGCCGGGTGGGGCGTCCGGATCGAAACTCGGGGGCTGCGATCCATTTCGGATCGCGCGGCTCGGTGATGTAAAACCACCACAATTGCCACCCCTTCAGGGTCTCCACGAAGGAGCCCTCGAGCCATAGGACGTTGGCCATCTTGCCCGCCATGGCGCCTCCGCACTCCACCTGGCTGCCGTGCACCACCTTGGGCTTGACGTTGAAGGTCTTGAGCCAGAGGCCAAAATGGGGGCGAATGCGGAGGAAAGCCTCGCACACGACGATAAACGCCGAGATGTTGAGGACGAAGTTCGGGGCCAGATCATGGAAATCCAGGAAATAGTAAAACATGAGCCCCCGGACAAATGGGTGGAGTGGAAAACCCAGTCCGCGGACGAAGTGGGGAAGGAATACTACCCTCTCATGGGGCCTTGGGGTGGGGAGAAGCTGCCCCTCCTCAGGAAGCCGGTGCGCGATGTCTTTGGACAAGTATCCGGCCTTCCTTAGCTTTTTGACATGGCCCTCCTTGACGGAGGAGACCATCCACTTGCCTCCCGCTCCGGACATTGCTGAAGAAGGTTGAGGTGGGAAGTGCGGGCTTGGGCGCTGGAGCTCGAGTGCGCAGGAGATGGATAGGCAAAGGAGGAAGAAGGCGTAGGTAAAAAGGTGGATCCTTATCCCCTTATATGGGCGGATGCGATTGTGCGTCCCCACCAGCCTAGTAAAACTCGCTTGCCTCCCAAGCGCCGGGATAAGTGGCGCGGTTGGATTACCCACATCCGTATTGATGAGAATCCCGTAAAGGGGGTACACGATCTCTGCTTTAATAAGACGTGCCAAGGAAACCGCCTCGCAAAACATGCTGAGGTGGAAAAGTAAAAATGATTCGAGTAAAGGACTTGGCTGTAGTGTGATGACGCACTGCGGAATACGTCGGCAGATTTGGTTTGTGTCAATATTATTCTCTCTATGGCAATATGTGGAAACTTATTTTGCAGAACCGGACACTACTCTTGGTGTTTACAATCTTCTATGAAGGACTTGGAGGAGGAACCCGCCTTGCAATGCCGAAGACAATTTGCGCGCCAGACTCGTGGTCATTGAAGCCTGCTTCAGGGGCTACTGAGGGAGTCCTGGATTAGGGGGTGTTCGGGTAGCCGGACTATACCTTCAGCCGGACTCCTGGACTATGAAGATACAAGATTGAAGACTTCGTCCCGTGTCCGGATGGGACTTTCCTTGGCGTGGAAGGCAAGCTTGGCGATGCGGATATTCAAGATCTCCTACCATTGTAACCGACTCTATGTAACCCTAACCCTATCCGGTGTCTATATAAACCGGAGGGTTGTAGTCTGTAGGCAATCAACTCCATACACAACAATCATACCATAGGCTAGCTTCTAGGGTTTAGCCTCCTTGATCTCGTGGTAGATCTACTCTTGTACTACCCATATCATCAATATTAATCAAGCAGGAGTAGGGTATTACCTCCATCGAGAGGGCCCGAACCTGGGTAAAAAACATCGTGTCCCTTGTCTCTTGTTACCATCCGGCCTTGACGCACAGTTCGGGACCCCCTACCCGAGATCCGCCGGTTTTGACACCGACAATCACCTACATAGATCTTGCATGATCGTAGGAATATTTTTGAAATACTATGTTCCCCGACAGCGGCAGAAGTAGTTCACAACGGGTGCGGTGGGACAGGCTACGTTCGCGTGGGGTCGAGGGCGCGAGCAGAGGCGGCTACGGGACGCGGTCAGGGTTTCCAAAGGCGGCCATGAGCGCGGTCACACGACGGGGAGCACGAGCTCCGGTGGTTTCGGACGCGATGGTGTACGACGTCTATGGCAATGGATACGAGGGGTAAAAGAGGGGAATCGGGCGAGGGCTCACCGGGGAGGCACACGACGGCCGGACAAGAGGTTAGGAGCAGCAGAGGCGATTAAGTTGATGAAGAGGTCCGGCGGTGTCCGAGGAAGAAGAAGAAGAAGTGGGCGACGCCGTTGGATCCCCGGGGTGTTGATCCGGTGGTTCAAGTGAAGCAGTGGACCACGACAGTCCTCCTGGACTCGTCGGCGTCGCCGGGTAGTGGCTACGGCCATCGCCATGGCGATGACGCGGCGACGGCAGCGAGTGGTCGACCTCGGGAGAAGGGAGCGTGGGGGCGCGAGTTGGGAAAGTGGTGGCCTAGGGTTTCGGTGGGGTGTGGGGGTGCCCTTATTGGTCAAAGGGCTGCTGCTATCTCTCCCCTCTTCCAGCTTAGTTTCATCCTCTCCCCTCTTCCAAGTTCAACTCTATTGTGTGTAAATGTAGGGCCTCTTTGATGCATAGGATTTCCGAAACATAAAAATAGGAAAAAGTTGGGATTGGAGTGGCATGTCATCTTGAATCCTACATGATGGTATAAGTGTTTGATTGTGCAAAGGAAAAACGTAGGATTCTTTCAAAGATGTTTGAGTGGATGGAAAATTTCCTATGAAATCTAGTGCAAATAAATCCTATGAAAAAATTCCTATGGTTTCCAATCCTACGAATCAAATAACCCACTTGATGTAGGATGGAACCCTAGATGGCCGATCTTTCACGAAAGGAGCGGATCCTGTGATGAACAGGAAGAACACGAGGGGGAAACGAGGGGAATCACGAGGGGAAACACGAGATAAACACTAAAACCCACAAGAATGATCACACATGTGCTAGATCCTCGAAACACAAAGAGATACAAGATCCAAATCGAACAAAGGACGATACATAGGGCAACCGGTTCTTCTCCGTGAGGAGGTCTTGATGGGGCCACTGCTACCTCTTGAGGACTACGTTGCTTTTCCCTTGAAGAGGAAAGGGTGATGCAGTAAAGCCATGTAGGTATTTCCCTCAGTTTTTGAGAGCCAAGGTATCAATCCAGTAGGAGACCACGCGTGAGTCACCTCGTACCTACACAAACAAATAAGAACCTCACAACCAACGCGATAAAGGGGCTATCAATCCCTTCACGGCCACTTGCAAGAGTGAGATCTGATAGAGATGATAATAATAATAATAAGATAAATATTTTTGGTATTTTTATGATATAGATTGAAAGTAAAGAATGAAAAATAAAATATATGGGAAACTTGTATGATGGAGAATAGATCTGGGGGCCATAGGTTTCACTAGTGGCTTCTCTCAAGAAAGCATAAGTATTACGGTTGGTGAACAAATTAATATCGAGCAATTGATAGAAAAGCGAATAATTATGAGAATGTCTAGGCATTATCATGTATATAGGCATCACGTCCGTGACAAGTAGACCGAAACGATTCTGCATCTACTACTATTACTCCACACATCGACCGCTATCCAGCATGCATCTAGAGTATTAAGTTCATAAGAACAGAGTAACGCCTTAAGCAAGATGACATGATGTAGAGGGATAAACTCATGCAATATGATGTAAACCCCATCTTTTTATCCTCGATGGCTACAATACAATATGTGTCGGTTCCCATTCTGTCACTAGGATCGAGCACCGCAAGATTGAACCCAAAGCTAAGCACTTCTCCCATTGCAAGAAAGATCAATCTAGTAGGCCAAACCAAACTGATAATTCGAAGAGACCTGCAAAGATAAACCAATCATACATAAAAGAATTCAGAGAAGATTCTAATATTGTTCATAGATAAACTTGATCATAAACCCACAATTCATCGGATCTCGACGAACACACCGCAAAAGATTACACCAAAAAGATTTCCAAGAGAATCGATGAGAACTTTGTATTGAGATCCAAAGAGAGAGAAGAAGCCATCTAGCCACTAGCTATGGACCCGAAGGTCTGAAGTAAACTACTCACACATCACCAGAGAGGTCATGGAGTTGATGTAGAGGCCCTATATGATGAATGCCCCCTCCGGCGGAGCTCCGAAAAAGGCCCCAAGATGGGATATCTTGGGTATAGAAGGTTGCGGCGGTGGAAATAGGGTTTCATGGTGCTCCTGGATGTTTGCGGGGTATATGGATATATATAGGAGGAAGAAGTAGGTCGGTGGAGCAACGAGGGGCCCACGAGGGTGGGGGGCGCGCCCAGGGGGTCGCCGCGCCCCCTGCCTCGTGGCCTCCTCGATTATTTCTTGATGTCCACTCCAAGTCTCATGGATCACGTTTGTTCCAAAAATAATGCCCCCGAAGGTTTCATTCCGTTTGGACTCCATTTGATATTCCTTTTCGGCAAAACTCTAAAATAGGCAAAAAAAACAGCAATTTGGGCTGGGCCTCCTGTTAATAGGTTTGTCCCAAAAATAATATAAAAGTGTAAAATAAGCCCATTAACATCCAAAATAGATAATATAATAGCATGGAGCATCAAAAATTATAGATACGTTGGAGACGTATTAGCCGCCCAAGAGGGGGTCTTGAATCCAAGGTGGATCTTCTCCGAAGAGGGGTCGCGGTCTCTCTCGTGGAGTAGATCCGACATGGATGAGCGAAGCTCTATCTCTCAAATGAGCTATCACAACACTAACCCTAACTAGAAGGAGGTGGGAGGGTATATATAGTCTAAGCCACGAAGGGGTAAGTGGGAAAGAGGGATACATGGGCCCTTGGCCCGTTCACCCTGCGCAGACAGGCGCCGGATCTTCGGCCTGGGGGCCGGATGTCCGGGGCTTCGCGACGGGTCGGATGCCTGGGCTGGCGGGGTCGGTTCCAGACGCATTCAGTGATGGAGGGGCCGGATTTCGGGGCTGGAGGGGCCAAATGTCCGGGGGTTCGGGAGGAGCCGGATGTCCGGGATGATGGCCGGATGTCCAGGCTGCGCTGGACCTTTGCGGTGCTCTCTGGATGGCTGATGCCGGATTTCTGGGGGTCGGCCCGGATGTCTGGGCTAGAGCCGGATGTCCGACCGCTGTAGCAGCTGGCCCTTCTTCCTTCTCCTTCCTTCACTTCTGTGCACGCTTGGTGTCGGTGTCAAAATTGGTGGATCTCGGGTAGGGGGTCCCGAACTGTGCGTCTAAGGCGGATGGTAACAGGAGGCAGGGGACATGATGTTTTACCCAGGTTCAGGCCCTCTTGATGGAGGTAAAACCCTACGTCCTGCTTGATTTATTCTTGATGATATGAGTATTACAAGAGTTGATCTACCACGAGAACGGAGAGGCTAAACCCTAGAAGCTAGCCTATGGTATGATTGTATGTTGTCCTACGGACTAAAACCCTCTGGTTTATATAGACACCGGGGGGGCTAGGGTTACACAAGGTCGGTTAGAAAGGAGGAGATATTCATATCCGTACTGCCTAGCTTGCCTTCCACGCCAAGTAGAGTCCTATCCGGACACGGGACGAAGTCTTCAATCTTGTATCTTCATAGTCCAACAGTCCGGCCAAAGGATATACTCCAGCTGTCCGGAGACCCCCTAATCCAGGACTCCCTCAGTAGCCCCTGAACCAGGCTTCAATGACGATGAGTCCGGCGCGCAGTGTTGTCTTCGGCATTGCAAGGCGGGTTCCTCCTCCGGATACACCACAGAAGAGTTTGAATACGAGGATAGTGTCCGACCCTGAAAAATAAGTTCCACATATGACCGTAGAGAGAATAATATTTCCACAAATCTAATCTGCTGACACGTTTCGGCAGCATGACATCACGCCATGGCCCGGTAATTATTCGAACCGTTTTTCCTTAACCAGCCCCACACATAACGCGAGGCGGTTTCTTGACACGTCTTGTCAAAGCAGAGACCGTGTTCCCCTTATTACGGGATTCTCATCAATACGGTCGTCGGTAACCCAACCGCGCCTAGGACTCCTAGATTTTAGGCAAGTCCCAAACGGCCACGAGGAGGACGCTTGATATTCACCCTCTTTATAAAGGGACAAGGCTTTTACTTTTTCCCTCCCATGCTCAATCGAATCCTTCCCCCGCCTCGAGTTCTAACACCCGAAGCCCAGGTCAGGTGCTTCGGACCTTCAATCATGTCGGGGTCCAGCCTCCAGGGCCGGTGGATGCCCTCCTCCGTCACGGAAGAGGATATCAAGAAGTTGAGGGAGGCAAGATACCTGACCGCCGAAGTTTCGCATCGGCTGCCTGCCCGAGGGCAGGTCGTCCCTACTCCTGAACCCAATGAAGACGTCGTGTTCATCTCCCACTTCCTCCGAGGACTAGGCCTCACTCTAGATCCCTTCGTTAGGGGTTTGATGTTCTATTACGGGCTAGATTTCCACGATCTAGCCCCGGATTCCTTTCTCCACATCTCGGCATTTATTGTCGTATGTGAAGCCTTCCTCCGCATTACCCCTCACTTCGGCCTGTGGCTCAAGACCTTTGATGTGAAGTCGAAGACGGTCGAGGGGCAGCATGCAGCGTGCGGAGGTGCATTAATAAGCAAGATCGCTGGAGCTCCATGTCCAAAGGTTTCCTTTCCAGAGGTGTCCGGATTATGGCAACGGGAGTGGTTCTACGTCACCGCTCCCAGAAGTGCCAAGTGGGTAGCTTCCCCCGCCTTTCGCTCGGGCCCTCCACCACAACTGATGTCATGGATCAGCAGGGGCTGAGCTGGGGTCCAGCCAAGGATGTGCCCATACTGCAGAGCCGCATCCGAGATCTCTTCAAGGGAGTTTTTAGTTTGGTTATGGTAGTGAAAGTCATGCTGGTTCGTCGAGTCCAGCCTTGCAAACACCGGGCCCTCCGTATGTGGGAATTCAACCCAGAAGGATCGCGCACTATCCAGAAATTCCTCGGCCTAACGCACGAGGAGTTGTAGAAGTTGTTCTTCGGACCCCAAGCAGAGTGTCCGGACACTACCGAGGACGAGGGCCTAAGCAGCAACCGCACCGCAGCCCAAGTAAGTAATCCCACGGACGAACACACCGTCTTTTTATTTATCATGACATCATTCTGAAGAGTCGCTCTTTGACCAGGACTGGATAGCAAAGGTGAAGATGATCCGGTGTTCGGCCCCCCTTCCTGAAGGCTTGGACAATCCGGTGTTGGAAAAGATGCTCGAGCCAGCACCCTTCCCGGTGACCTCAAAGGAAGATGAAGGGGGAATAAAGAGGGCGAAAGCAGGCCTCCACCGCTACCTATTCCAACCGAGGGAATGAGCGCCTCCATGAGGGAGGATAACCAAGGGGAAGAATCTGACGTTCCCTCGCCCCGGGGGAGGAAGAGGACTACCTCTGAAGATCCGGAAACCAACGTTTCCAAATGGGAGAAGAAAACTTCACCAGAGGGTCCTCCCTCGGAGGGTGCTCTTGCTGCACAAAGTCCGTGAGGGGATCAGCCCTCTAACAAGCTGTAAGTAATCAAAAAGTACTTAGTAGTGAAGATATACTACCTTACCTTTGAGGAAAATGACCAAAGCTTTTATCTTGCAGTTCGGATCTTAGCCCTTCTCAGCAGAGCTCGTCTTCGGGGGATCTTCTTCCGGAGATGATGGAGAGCGAAAAGCCTCCCTCGGATTCCCCGGCTCAAGAAGCAGGCAACCTTGAAGTGTCGCCGCGGAGGGTCACTCCGGATCCGGTGAGGCTAGAAGATAATCCTATGGTCCCCTCAAGTCCCCAGTATCCGGCTCTTGAAGAGAGCAACCAAAAGAATCCGGCACCGTCTGGTATGCGGTCGGACGCACTGAGGGATCTGCTAAAGCGAACCACTATCTCAGAAGAGCACCATACATTGATGGGTACGGTGATTGAAAGGATTTCATCCGTCGAAAGCGGGTTGCATGAAGCCTTTATGAGTCTACTGACGGGCTTTGAGGTACATGAAATGATATACATTTGTGATAGTACCGCACA
This sequence comes from Triticum urartu, assembly GCF_003073215.2. Classification (NCBI taxonomy): domain Eukaryota; kingdom Viridiplantae; phylum Streptophyta; class Magnoliopsida; order Poales; family Poaceae; genus Triticum; species Triticum urartu. The sequence continues at coordinate 644,202,500 of NC_053028.1, read as the reverse complement.
TTTTTAGGTGTGCCCTGTGTAGATAGTAGCCCCTGAGACTCTGGTTGTCGTCAAGAATGGTGGTGAACAGAGGATCATAGTCCCAGGTAATAACCAGACCGCATTTATGTGCAGGTGTCTGAAGCTCCGGTGGCTAGCCGGACTGGTGGGGTTGCCAAACTAAAGCGGCGACTGCATGCGGTGGATGCCGACATCAATCTTGTTAACAAGCGGCTTGACGAGGCACAAGGTAGGTGATGTTTATAGTGAATGTCACATAGTAAGAGCAGCGTGATGCTAGTATCTTTAATATGTTGTGACTGCAGATGGAGCTGCCACCGTGGAGACCCTGCGGGCGGAGCTTGGCCGAGCCAAGGAGCAAGCAAGGAGTAGTAATGCGGCCGCTTTAAAGGCGGCCGAAGAGTTGAGAGCCGAGAAGGCCACACATAGTGAGAGCAAAGAGAAAATGGCCAAAATGGCTGTGAAGTTAAAAGACACTGCCGACCGCTGCCAGTTTCTTGAAGAAGAAAACCGGGCGAAGGCTACGGACCTCGAAAAGGCCACAATGGCGACCAAAGACACCCGCTCTACAATGAGAGAAAAGAAGGAGGAACTGCATGAAGCCGGGGACATTGTGGCTGGGAAGCCCTTTATGCTGCGGAGGAAGTTCGGAGATCCACGGTATGCCCCTCTGGATCGGTTGTGGAGTTCGGCCGGCGCATATCTGGAACTGGCGGCGAGCGCTGTCAATGCGGCCGAATACTTCCAAGATCAAACAGATCATGAAGTGGACAAGCTATTCTGGTCACCATTTAACGTTCCAGAGCATCCGCTTCCATTGACTGATCAGCTTGCCGAATGGGCCGAACTCAATAGATTGTCCGGACTCGCCATGAGGTCTGTCGTGGATCATCTGTGGCCGGAAAGGCCAAAGCCGAACATCTATTTTAGCTTGGTGCAGCAGTTCCTTGGTGTGGTGCCACGCATTAATGTGATGAAGAGGTCGGCATGCATAGAAGGCTCGCGGATGACCCTTGCCCATGTCAAAACATACTGGGCGAAGATGGATGCCACCACTGTCGCGGCGCGGGGTTCGGCCATAGGCCGAGTGGCTGTCGAGCACTATTTTGAAGAAGTTATTGAGGGAGCTCGTTCGATAGAGGCCCAGTGCTCGAAGAATGTTATGTTTGAGTGACATGTATTCCCATTGTAAAAACAACGTTTTATTGAATTTATCAAGGCTGTATTTATACTTTTGCCTGAAAGTATTGTGATGCCTCATGTGCGGCCGTTTATGTATACATGTATATAACCTGAAAGATTGCAGTCGTCGGCTTCAGCCCCCACGCATATAATGCGGAGGTGTTCGCAGAAGACGCGTATTCACACTTAAATCCAACGTCTTGGTCCTATTAAGGAGGTGATAGCGCAGCGAACTAGGCAACCGGACTATAATGCTTTAACACTTTCACTTAGCCAAAGGAGTTTGACAGTGGGGCTACTATATAGCCCCTGGTGGCTCCGCACTCATCCGGATTCGGGGTGCGTACATGCCTGGCTGGGAAACGGCCCTTCGTTAATGCGGAGGAATCTCGAAGATTCCAATAGGTCATCGAGTGGTTGACCAGTCTCACGCTATATCATGACAGTCAGTTTTCAGCTTTCTCTACTGAGGTGCTCGTCTGGATGAACCAGGGCACGATCGCAGTAGTTCTCCTGGTGCCGCCTTAGCCGATAGAGCGGAACGTAAGGCAGCAAAACACAGGAGCCGGGCAAACCCAACATTTGACCAAAGACATGATTCGGAGCTGATGCATATAAGGCCAAACTCACGATGCCGAACACTCCCTAAGGTATTCGGTCTTTTATGGTGTAAACCGGGCCTAAACAGTGCCCTTTGTAATAAGCCCCTGGTGTCCAGGTACATGCATTATTCTGATGTGGCCACATGCCAAGATGTCAGCATCCTTCTCAATTGTACTGAGAATTCAAGGGATGTGTAGCAACAAGAGACAGTAAAAAAGGTTTACGCAGGGTCTTAATCTAAAAAGAATCCTTGGAACGGGTCCCTGCTGCATGTCTGCGCCTGTGTCTCCGTTGTGCTGTATCCTGGATGGGTGTAGCACGTTGGTCATCTGTAAAAGAGAGGAACTTAGTTGAAAAGTTGTCGCACAAAAAGGTAGGTTATACTAAAGAAACCATGTACAATGCAAGATGAGTAAGATTGAGCCTAATTGCCACTTGTTTGCGCATGTTGAGCCCCTTGTATTTTACTAGGGGTATGGCCATCAAACCTGTATTAATTACATATAGCTACGCTGGACTCGTCTAACCACGTCCGTGGTCTTAACGACCTGTCAAATGCTTGAGTTGGTGAGGCCGTTTAGTGTGCGGCTGCCAAGGTGGCCACACTATCTTCGGCACTCAAGGAACGCTCAATATTTCCATTTACTGTGATGATGCCGCATGGACCGAGCATCTTAAGCATGAGGGAAGCGTAATGCGGTATTGCATTAAAGCGAGTGAAAGCTTCATGTCCGAGTAGTGCTTGATAGCCACTTTGGAACAGAGCGATGTGGAAGGTTAAATTTTCACTGCGGAAGTTATCGGGGAAGCCGAATATAACCTCTAGTAGCAGGGAGCCCTTGGAATGAGCCTCTGACCTAGCGTTACTCCTTTAAAGGTAGCATTGCTGTGGCAAATACTTGTTGGGTCTATCCCCATTTTGCGGACTGTATCCTGATATATCAGATTGAAACTGCTGCCGCCGTCCATCAGGACTCGTGTGAAGTGGTATCCGCCAATTATTGGATCTAATACCAAGGCAGCCCATCCTGCATGCCGGATACTTGCCGAGTAGTCCCGATGATCGAAGGTGATCGATTGAGACGACCAGTGGCGGAGCTCCGCGGTGATAGGCCCTGGGGCATGTTTCTCTAAAGGTGTTGCTTTGTTTCTCCCTTTTATCACGTGTAAGTTTTGACTTCTGGTGGGAATTTGTTCTGTTCCCCTGTGCTTTGCTTGCGAGGCTCGTCCTCGTCTTCACTTTGTATATCCTGCCCCTTGTGTTCGGCGTTGAGCTTGCCGGACTATTTGAAGACCCAACATTCTCTGTGCGTATGATTTGCAGGTTTATCAGGGGTGCTATGGATCTGACATATTTGGTCCAGAATTTTGTTTAGGCTGGACAGTTCATCTCTGTTGCCTTTGGAGGGCGGCGTTTGTTGACATGGTCGGGAGCTTCTGAATCCGGCGTTTACCGCCGTGCTCTTCGGGTTGTCTTCTTTATTCCGGCGCTTATTCTTGTTGCGTCATGATTTCCCGTTTCCATCCCTTACTTCGGATGTACTTGGGTCGCTGGTGCTGCATCAGGCTAACCAGCTGTCCTCGCCCGCGCAAAAGTGGGTCATGAGGCTTGTTAATGCTGCCATTGTTCCCGGCTTTTCTTGACCGAGGTGTCTGGCAAGCCATTCGTCTCGAACACTATGCTTGAAAGCTGCTAAGGCTTCGGCATCCGAACAGTCGACTATTTGGTTCTTTTTAGTGAGCAACCTGTTCCAAAGTTTTCGGGCTGACTCACCGGGCTGTTGAGTTATATGACTTAAATCGTCTGCATCCGGTGGTCGGACATATGTCCCTTGAAAATTTGCCCGAAAGGCATCTTCGAGCTCTTCCCAGCTTCCGATGGAGTTTTCGGGGAGGCTTTTAAGCCAGTGCCGAGCTAGCCCTTTGAGCTTGAGGGGTAAGTACTTGATGGCGTGGAGATTGTCTCCTCGAGCCATATGGATATGGAGGATGTAGTCCTCAATCCAGACCCCAGGGTCTGTTGTTCCGTCGTACGCCTCTATGTTTACGGGTTTGAATCCCTCTGGAAATTCATGGTCCAGCACCTCGTCGGTGAAACATAGGGGGTGTACGGCACCCCTGTATTTGGGTGTACCGTGGTGTTCGAATGTTTGTTGTGTTGCATTGTATGTTGGAGCGCGCTTGCGTGGTCCATAGATGGATCTGGTTGCGCCGTCCTTTTGATGCGAGCCCTTACGCGGATCGCGTACTGGTTTATGTGCGGCGTCGTTTGCCGCTTTATGTGGGCTATGAGGTCGTCTATCCGGCCGGATGGCCGTTTTATTTTTTAATTGTGGAGGATCTAAGGCCTCCTCATAGAATTCAGGTAGCAACTTTCGCTTCGGATAGCTCTTGGTGTGGCGATTACTACCGTACTTCGCTGCAGTGTTGAGTACTTCACTCCATTTGATTTTGAGTGTGTCTTGTGCAACCTTGAGCCTTTGCTTCTGTTTTTTCAGACTCCTCGCAGTGGCAACCAGCCTTTGATGGGCATTCTGTTGCTCCGGGTGCCTGTCCGGTGTGATGTCGTCCGGACTGTTATCTTCGACGGGGTTGGGTTGTTCGGCTTGGTTTTTCGTGTTGCCGTGGTCGGGCAATGGTTCACCCTGCTCTAAAGCTGGGTCTATATGATCGTTATTTCTGCCGAGGCAGGATTTGGAGTGGCGTTTACGCTGCCGCTTTGACTGCTTCTCGAGGGAATAACCCCTCGCTACATCCTTCCATTCCTCGTCGTCATTTTCTTTGGGTGTGTCCACCATGTATACATCATGTGATGAAATGGGCGTCCAGTGCCCTGTGGGCGGTGGTTCCTGTTTGTCTCCTGCATCGTCATCCATACCGTTAATGTTTTCGGAGTTGAGGTCCAGCATGTCGGTTAGGTCGTCGACAGTGGCTATTAAGTGGGTGGTGGGTGGGCTGTGAACTTCTTCGTCATCCGCATCCCAATCCTACCGAACATAGTTCGGCCAGGATTCTCCTGACAAGGAGAGAGACCTTAATGAGTTCAGTATGTCGCCAAAGGGCGAGTGCTGAAAAATATCCGCGGAGGTAAACTCCATGATCGGCGCCCGATCGGATTCGATAGGCACGGACGCAGGGGTTCGGAGTCCGTGGCCGGAGAAGGATCCGGCAGTTCGGCAACACGGCTCTCGTGAAAGGTAAGGTCGATATTCCGTTCGATCGCCGCTGAGTATACGGCCTCCGTGGCGGGGTCTATCCACCCGTCCACGGATGGCGCAACTGGTTCCGAATTGAGGGTCGGAGTGGTTGCCGGTGCGATCTTCTGAACACTGTCCGATGGTAGAGCTAAATTGTACTCACCATGGCCGTGTGGCGCACAAGGCAAGGGCTCGAACCCGTCGAAGATCAAGTCTCCGTGGATATCGGCCGTGTAGTTTAAGCTTCCAAACCTGACCTGGTGGCCAGGGGCTGTAAGTGCATCTAGTGCCGCCCCTAGTTGGTTTTGGAGTATTGACGACAAACCTAGTTGAGGGACTAATGTGTTTGTGAGAATTGCAGGATAACACAGGTAGAAGTCCCTCATTGATTCGGTTTTCCTACCAGAGATGACCCCTAAAAATGTATGAAGACATTGAAGTCAGAGGTGGTATGTGAAGACATTCACATTGAAGACTATGATAAGAGAAGACATCGCGTGAAGACTATGGAGCGCGAAGACTTAGCAGTTTCGTCGTTCTGTGTTTTTCTTTGTTGAGTCATAGGAACCACTGTACTGTTAAGTGGGGTCCAAGAGAACCAGTCAGAATGACTGAAGTGATGCTTAACCAAAATCCTATGTCTTCGAGTGAAGACTATGAGAGAAAATCTTGTCCAGAGTTGGATAAGTCAGCTTTGCTTGTAGTCCAAGTAAAGTTGTCGTGTGTGTTTGAAATCTGACCGTTGGAACACGTGTCAGTTCCTTAGTGACCAAGGGTCATTTCGGACAAATCAGGTCGGGTTGCCCAGTGGCTATAAATAGCCCACCCCCTACAACCATAAACGGTTGGCTGCTCAGAGTTAGAGTACGGCTTTTGTCGTTTGAGAGCAACCCACCTCGAAGCCTTTGAGAGAGAATTCCTTGCGAGGATAAAGCCCTAAACACCCAGAGCCAAAGAGTGTTAGGCATCACTTAAGTCTTCCTGTCTGTGTGATCTGAAGACTTATTACACTTGAGGACCGTGAATCCTCCAGCCGGTTAGGCGTCGCGTTCTGAGCATCCAAGAGTCATTGTGGATCGCCGGTGAACAAAGTCTGTGAAGGTTTGGAAGTCTACCTTGAAGACTTACTAGAGTGATTGGGCGAGGACTGGGTGTCCTTAGCTCAAGGGGAATAAGGTGAAGATGAGGTCTTCTGAGTTGAATCTCAGCCTCCCTAACCAGACGTACAGTTGTCACAGCAACTGGAACTGGTCCAACAAATCATTGTCTTCAACGAGTCACTGGTTTCATCCTTCCCTTCCCTTTACTTACTGTTGGTCCTTGTGAAGTCATTGTATGATTGCATTATCTTTTGTCTTCACTGAGTGACTGCTTGTTCTGATTGGCTTCACAATATCTTCCTACCTGATCTTTACTGCCTAGCTGTTATTAGTCATTGTGCTTTCAGTTCATTGAATACTTGACTATGGTTTGCCTAGTGTAGTCTACCTTCCGCTGCATGGTAATAGGTTTATTTCTATTGTTTGTCTTCAAAACTTCCATGTTTTGAAGACTTTAATAAAAATCGCCTACTCACCCCCCCCCCTCTAGTCGATCACTAGCACTTTCAATTGGTATCAAAGCAAGGTACTCCCTTGTTCTGTGTGATTCGGTTTAACCACCTGGAGTTTTAGCTATGTCGACTGCAGGGATAATTAATGTCTCCGCTGCATGCCCCGTCTTCGATGGAACTGAATATCCCAACTGGAAGAATAAGATGCGCATGTGTCGGAGTAATTGGGCACGGATACCCCGAAGACGGCAAGATGATATTTCAAGACATCGGGGCTGGCAAAGCCCCTCAGTCCGACTGCCCAGCCGGCTGCCGACTACGCCAACCAGCCGGCTGCCGACTGCAGCCGAAGCGACATCGACAACACCCCGACGTGGCGACCATACCGCGGACGAGACGGCTGTACCTCGATGACATCATGTACAGTGTCACTTGTCCCCTGGCACTATTTATGAAGTGACCCAGGGGACAAGCATGACATGCACCATGCCTTACCCATGCCTACCCACATAGCTTACATAGTAAGCTAGCCCACACTATAAAAGGGGCACTCATCCATCCATCCAGGGGGATGGACACTCACACACACTCACGGCCGCAAGCCACGGCCATACCTGGCCGGCCACTAGCATACCACATACATGCATTTACCAAGTCAGATACCTATGGCACTGATCCCAGATACAGCTCCAGGAGCACTTTGTACTGCCTGATGTACACCCCAGATAGATACACTCAGACATGCAGCAGTAGGAGTATTATCTCTCCGGAGAGCTCCGAAGCTGGGTAAACCACCGCGCGCTACTCGCATACCCGCTGCCGGGCCTATCAACAGCAGTCTTACCCACACACTAAGCCCTTGTGGCATCTGTCGACTCGCAAGCCCCCCGTGAGAAATACCACGACAGTTGGCGCCCACCGTGGGGCGGTACTTTGCTACCACGCTGCTGCTGGTTTCGCTGTCCGGGCGGGACCCTTTTTTCTTCGTCGCCTCCACCGCGGCGTCGCGCCATCTCTCCGGTAGCGCTCGGGGGCTCGACATCGACCCGCCCCTGGAGCGGCCGCGAGGGGTGGCGCGTCCTCGCCGTCGGCCTCTCCGTCTTCGCCGCCGCGGCGTCGCGCCGTCTCTCCGGTAGCGCTCGGGGGCTCGACTTCGACCCGCCCCCGGAATGGCCATGAGGGGCGGCGTGACCTTGCCGTCGGCCTCGCCTTCTTGACCACCACCGTTGCGACGCCGGCTGCTCGTCCGCGCGTGCGCCGCGCGCGGGACCTCGTTTTCGGTCGACCGTGACCGTCCACGCGCCGCTCGCGCCTGCTTTCCTCCGCATTGCGCCTTGCTCCGGCCTCCATATATCATCTACAAGCTAGCTAGATGCATCAGTCAACAATGGTAAAGCCATAGCCATACACAACGCCCGACTCCATCAAGCGGCGCCTGCGCCCGTTATCTCCGGCCGCCATCACGCATCCCGCGTCCCTCGCGCATGCATCGACCCAGGCTGCACGGCCCGCCAGCGCCACGTCGCTGCACCGTATCCGCGCCCAAAGACCCTTCGCGCTCCTCCGCTCCGCCCGGCGGTTGGACCGGCTCGGCCTGCTCTGCCCCCGCACGTCCTAGTCGTCCCGGCGCTCGGCCCCGCCCGCTCGCGGCTGGCTCCGCCTCGCCGCGCCGGCTGCTCCACACCGTCGGGTCGGACCCGTCTGCGGCTGCCTCCGCTGAGCCCGCGTGCTCTGCCGGCTTCCCGTGCCTGCCGGCTCATCCCGCGCCGGCCTCGCCCATGCGCCCGCGTCGCCCCGCCTTGGCCTTCGCCTAGGCCGGCTCCGACTCCCGCGCGGCCGCTCGCCAGCACGGCCGCAGCCGGCTCCGGCTCCCACCGGCTTCAGGTCGCCTCCCCAGGTCCGGTCGGCTCCGCCTGCCGCCTACACGCCGGGCCGGGTCGCACGCCCCCGCTACCGACTCCCGGGTCAAGCCCCGTGGCCGGCTGTTCCCCACGGCCCGCTCGGCCGCCTCCGCTGCAGGCCGAGCCAACTCGTCGCACCCGGCTGCATCCTCGCACGTGTGCCGGCCCGCCTGCTGCTCACTGGCCGGCTCCTGGCGCTCCGGCTCCGCCTCCTCGCGCCCACAAATCCACCGCGGTCGTCCGCCTCCGCCTTCCCGCCGCCTGCGCCACTCCACACCCGGCAGCCGGCTCTTCCCGCGCCGGCCTCGCCCCTGCGCCCGCGTCGCCCCGCCTTGGCCTTCGCCTAGGCCGGCTCCGACTCCCGTGCGGCCGCTCGCCAGCACGGCCATGGCCGGCTCCGGCTCCCACCGGCTTCGGGTCGCCTCCCCAAGTCCGGTCGGCTCCGCCTGCCGCCTACACACCGGGCCGAGTCGCGCGCCCCCGCTGCCGACTCCCGGGTCGAGCCCCGTGGCCGGCTATTCCCCACGCGCCCCCGCCAGGTCCTGCTCCAAGCCGCCTGCTGTGGCCGGTTCCTGGAGGAAAGAAGCAAAAAAAAGAGAGGGGGGGCCGGCTGTCCAAGTCAAGGGCCGATTGCCCACAGCCGGCTTGGTGAAAAAAAAGAGAAAAGAGAAAAGAAAAGGAAAACAAAAAAATGCGTCCGACTGCCAGATATGCGTCCGACCGTTGGCTACCTAGCCGGCTACAAAGAGCCCGACTGCCGTGTCGGGGTCCGCCCTTCAGCCGTCTGAAGAAGAAAAAGAAGAAGACAAGGTAGTTGCCGGAAGATCCGGCCCGACTGCTCAGCAGTCGGCCCGAATCTCGGGGGCTACACCCAGCGGGTGCGCTGACGCGCCCCCGCGAAGAAGAAGACAAAGTAGTTGCCGGAAGATCCGGCCCGACTGCTCAGCAGTCGGCCCGAATCTCGGGGGCTACACCCAGCGGGTGCGCTGACGCGCCCCCGCGAAGAATGCAGACAAGAGAAGAGTTTTGTCCGGCTGCCAGCAGCCGGCAGAAGAAAGGGCGTTGCAAGACGCCTCGCCGCCTGGCCGGTCGAGCCTGACCGGCCGGACCCCCTCGAGCACCCGGGGGCTAGGCTACACCCAGCGGGTGCGCTGACGCGCCCCCGCGAGAAAGAAAAAGGTAAGTTGCCGGAAGATCCGGCCCGACTGCTCAGCAGTCGGCCCGAATCTCGGGGGCTACACCCAGCGGGTGCGCTGGCGCGCCCCCGCGAGAAAGAAGAAAAGGTAGTTGCCGGAAGATCCGGCCCGACTGCTCAGCAGTCGGCCCGAATCTCGGGGGCTACACCCAGCGGGTGCGCTGGCGCGCCCCCGCGAGAAAGAAGAAAAGGTAGTTGCCGGAAGATCCGGCCCGACTGCTCAGCAGTCGGCCCGAATCTCGGGGGCTACACCCAGCGGGTGCGCTGACGCGCCCCCGCGAAGATGAAGACAAAGTAGCTGCCAGAAGATCCGGCCAGACTGCTCAGCAGTCGGCCCTACACCCAGCGGGTGCGCCGGCGCGCTCCGCAAGCGCTCAGTCGCGCCGGCTGTCTTCAACAACCGCGACTACACGAAAATCAATGTGAGCCCCTCACCCACATATTTTTGCAGTACGCAAGCACGGATAACCCCGAGCGATGCTCGGGGGCTGTCTCCGCATTTTATTACAGTAGCATCACTGTTTGCCCTAGCGCCAGCCAGAGTTGGCCCGGGGGCTGGCCGCTTGGCCTGAGACGTTAGCTCCCGCAGACGGCTTAGTACCGTGCGCGGTACCAAAGGCCCACTCTTAGTCACAGACCGCAGAGCGGCTGCCGACTAGCAAGAGTGAACGCTGGAGGCCACCCATGCGAAAAACGCCTGGGAAGAAAAACGTTCGGGCGACCCGGCCGTTTTCCTTTACAAGTATCTACTCGGTGGAATCTGCTCCCAGACTCTGAGTACTGTACACTCCACTTCGCGGCCCACTCTCAGCCACAGACCGCAGAGCGGCTATTCGGCAAGCAAGAGCACAAGCCAAAAAGCGGAGGGAACACGAAAAAGATTAAGGGGGCTCGGACGAAACCGAGTCGGCACCCTCCGCATAAAACTTGCAATACTAAAAGCAAGCATATGATATATTTGCGTGGACTAACTTTGTCCTTTTTTATGATCATTTCCATGAACATTTGCCAAAAAACCTCCGCCTAACTTTGCCAAGTTGCCCGGAGGCTTGGGGGCTACTGTCGGAGTAATTGGGCACGGATACCCCGAAGACGGCAAGATGATATTTCAAGACATCGGGGCTGGCAAAGCCCCTCAGTCCGACTGCCCAGCCGGCTGCCGACTACGCCAACCAGCCGGCTGCCGACTGCACCAGCCAGCCAGCTGCCGACTGCAGCCCGAAGCGACATCGACAAGTCCCCGACGTGGCGGCCATACCGCGGACGAGACGGCTGTACCTCGACGACATCATGTACAGTGTCACTTGTCCCCTGGCACTATTTATGAAGTGACCCAGGGGACAAGCATGACATGCACCATGCCTTACCCATGCCTACCCACATAGCTTACATAGTAAGCTAGCCCACACTATAAAAGGGGCACTCATCCATCCATCCAGGGGGATGGACACTCACACACACTCACGGCCGCAAGCCACGGCCATACATGGCCGGCCACTAGCATACCACATACATGCATTTACCAAGTCAGATACCTATGGCACTGATCCCAGATACAGCTCCAGGAGCACTTTGTACTGCCCGATGTACACCCCAGATAGATACACTCAGACATGCAGCAGTAGGAGTATTATCTCTCCGGAGAGCTCCGAAGCTGGGTAAACCACCGCGCGCTACTCGCATACCCGCTCCCGGGCCAATCAACAGCAGTCTTACCCACACACTAAGCCCTTGTGGCATCTGTCGACTCGCAAGCCCCCCGTGAGAAATACCACGACAGCATGCATCTTGAAGCCATTGATGTCAACCTATGGTATGTCGTCAAGAATGGCATTCCCAAGGCTGGTGAAGGTGTCACCGCTGCTGATGTCAAGAAGTTCGTTCAACTGGACTCCACTGCCAAGAACATCATCTGTGGTCATCTGACCAAAGGACAGTATGGCCGCGTGAGTGCTTTGGAAACATCTAAGCTAGTCTGGGACTGGCTCTCCAAGGTCAATGAAGGCGTCTCAACCGAGAGAGATCAGAGAATCAGTGTCCTTCACAACCTCTTCAACCGCTTCAAGAGAAATGACAATGAGAATGTCCAGCTCACGTTTGATCAACTCACTGACATCACAAATGAGCTTCAAGCTCTCGGCGCCACTGAGATCACCAAGCATGAAGTCGTCAAGAGACTCCTGAGATCACTTGACAGCTCGTTTGACACCCTAGCCCTGATGATTCAAGAACGCCCTAACTTCAAGACACTCGATCCGTCTGACATACTTGAGAGGCTCAACACACACGAGTTTCAGCTTTCTGAGAAAAGAGACATCTACGGTCCTAACTATGGGCGAACTCGTGCCTTGAAGGCAAAAGTTGTCTCCTCATCTGAAGAAGCATCTGACAGCAGTTCTGATGATCCTGAAGACATTGGAAAGGAGCTTGATATGCTTGTGAAGAAGTTCCAAAAATACACCAAGAAGAAAGGCTTCAGAAAGTCTTCACGATCAAGCTCAAGGAATGATGAGGCTTCTGCTCATGACTACAAGAAGAGAACATGCCACAAGTGCAAGAAACCTGGCCACTACATCTCTGAGTGTCCGCAGTGGGACAATGAGAACAAGAAGAAGAGTGAGGAGTATGACTCTGACGACAAGAAGAAGAAGAAGAAGAAGAAGAAATACTCAATGTCTTCTATCAAGTCTTCCTCAAAGTCTTCATCACACAAGAAGAGCTCATCTGGCAAGGCACGTGCGTTTGTTGGCAAGGAAATGGATTCAGAGGAGGAGTCCACTTCTGAGGAGGCGGAGGTGGAGTCTGAGGAGGAGTCCGATTCTGGCGTTGCGAGTCTGGCTACAGCATACGTTGCCAAGTCCATCTTCAACACTGAAGACAATGACTTCATCACCGACACCGATGCAAATGACAAGGACTACTCCACTCCTACCTACTACTTCATGGCACGCGGTGCCAAGGTAAACACACGCACTACTCACTATCAAACATCTAGTGAAGATGACTCTGATTGTGGTTCCAAACCCAGCTACAAAACACTTGCTAAAATTGCAACTAAACAACAGAAAGCTAGGAACATATTCAAAAACTGTTAGACAAAAGCGATGATCTGTTAGACGCTGAAATGACTCGATCCCAGTCCTTAATTGAAGACATAAAAAATCTTCACGTTAAGTATGAGGAACTTGAAAGTCGTCATGAAACGCTCTCAACAACTCATGAAAAGCTTTCCTATCATTATCTTCAAAGGAAGAAAGATCTTGAGAAATTGAGAGCGGCTCATGAAGATTTTCAAAAGGAAAACGAGTCACTACGCGCCGAACAGATCAGTTCAGCTCAGGAAGGATTTGAACCATCATGTCTTAAATGCATCGAGTGTGACAACGCTGCTTCTGTTGTTGGGTGTTCTAATACTGCTACTATTGCAATATCTTCAACTGTTGATGTGGTAACTAACCCCTCCTCTGAGGATACCACTGCTATTGCTGATGAGAATGCTAGGTTGAAGACATTGCTTGAAACAGGGATGTACAAAAGTCTCAAAGGGCATCAGACACTATGTGATGTCCTCAAAAGGCAGATCCTGAGCCGAAACCCTAGGAAAGAGGGTGTTGGGTTCGAAAGGAAAATGAATGCTGATGGCTCTTACTCGAAACCTGAGTAGTACCCCAAAACCACATGGGTTGCTGCAAAGGGACCTTCAGTGGATCCATCCACCCTATCTGGCGTCACTTGTGCTAATCCCATTGTTATTGATGAATCCTTTGATGCAAACTATAAATTGTTTAAGAATCAGAAGGGTGAAGTGTTTACCAGGTATATTGGTACTAACTGCAGGAATGGACCGCCTATGAAGAAGGTCTGAGTGCCGAAAAGGTGTTTGGAGAATCTTCCTGTGAATGTCATCATGACACCACAGGTGAAGAAGACAAACCCCAGACCACAGGCTTCATACGGTCCAAAGGCTTCATATAGACAGAGGACTCACCTGAGTCGCACTAACGCAAATGTCTTGCAGGGAAGCCATACTCAGGCCTGTGAATATGAGCGTGTTTCATCAAGCCTCCATGTTCAGACCAAGAACTATTCTGCTTATTTTTATGAGTACTATTGTCCTCCAGCAAGACTTTTTGCTAGGGCTCCAAAGCCAAAGTTCTCAGATGCTGCACTTAGACTCATTGCTTCGAAGCCACCCTTGAAGATGTGGGTGGCTAAGAAAGCTTAACTCTCTTTTGCAGGGAAAGGTCTCCAGCCAAAAACCAAAATCGTCTGAAGCTATTGCTAGGGACCTTAAACATCTTGTAGGGCGCAAGATCAAATGCCCAAATGGTCTTATTATGTACTTTGTTCCTGAGTCGCTTGCTACTTGCCCTATCAGTCCTAATATCGATCTAAGCTTTCATAATCCACTTGCTCGTCAAATGTTTATGCTTCACAATTCTCTTCGTGAAGCCTATCCCCCTAACTGCACTATAGGGTACGACACCAGCTGCTTCAGAATGATTATTGATAGTGGGTGTACTAATCACATGACCGGCAAGCGAAGTCTTCTCATGGACTCAACTTTACGTCCATCTTACAAAAGTCGCATCACATTTGCTGACACTGGTAAAAGCAAGGTATTGGGTCTAGGTAGAGTTGTAATCTCAAAGGATCAACACATGGATAAAGTCATGCTTGTTGAATCCCTTGGTTTCAACTTAATGTCTGTCTCAATGCTTTGTGATTTAAACATGATTGTCATGTTTGGAAAATATCGTTGCCTTGTTCTAATGGAATCTGACAAGTCTCTAGTGTTTGAAGGGTATCGGAAAGATGATTTGTACGTGGTAGATTTCTCAGCAGGACCACAACTTGCCGTATGTCTTCTAGCAAAAGCTTCGGAATGCTGGCTCTGGCACCGAAGGCTAGGGCATGCTGGCATGAGGAACCTCCACACCCTTGCAAGGAAGAAGCATGTCATAGGCATCGAGGGCGTCAAGTTCAAGACGGATCACTTATGCGGTGCCTGTGAAGCAGGAAAGATGACGAGGGCCAAGCATCCCTCGAAGACAATCATGATAATGACTCAACCCTTCAAACTGCTCCACATGGACCTTTTTGGTCCAACTCATTACTCAACTCTTACTACTACTGCTTGTCTCTATGGCTTTGTCATTGTTGATGATTATTCAAGATATACATGGGTGCATATAATCCTCTACAAGACTGAAGTGCGGGATGTCTTCAGACGCTTCGCCAATCGAGCCATGAACTACTATGGCGTCAAGATCAAGCACATCAGAAGTGACAATGGCACTGAATTCAAGAACACTGGCCTAGATACATATCTTGATACTTTGGGCATCACACATGAATTCTCAGCTCCGTACACGCCACAGCAGAATGGTGTCGTGGAACGCAAGAACAAAACACTCATTGAGATGGCCCAGACAATGCTTGATGAATACAAGACTCCAAGAAAGTTCTGGCCTGAAGCCATTGATACTTCATGGCATATCAACCGTGTTTATCTTCACAAGCTTCTGAACAAGACATCCTATGAGCTCCTTACTGGCAAGAAGCCAAATGTCAGTTACTTCAGAGTATTTCGTGCTAGGTGCTGGATCAAGGATCCACATCACACTTCAAAATTTGCACCAAAAGCACATGAAGGTTTTATGCTTGGATATGGAAAGGATTCGCACTCCTACAGAGTCTTCAACATTTTTCACTATAAAGTGGTTGAAACAGTGGATGTGCGGTTCGATGAGACTAACGGCTCACAAAGAGAGCACCTGCCAAACGTGCTAGATGAATTTCCATCCAGTGAATCAATCAAACTTATGGGAACTGGAGAAATCATACCATCTGAACCTCAGCCCAAAGAGGAACTTATCATCTCCGCACCTGATCAAACTGAAGACAATGCTCAGCCTGAAGACAATCCTTCTAACGATGACAATGATCAGCAAGAGCAAAATCCTCGTCCTGTACATCCTCATGTTGCAAATGAAGTACAGATTGAGAAAATAATTGATAGCATCAATGCACCAGGTCCACTCACTCGTTCGAGGGCAACACAGCTAGCAAATTTCTGTGGGCACTTCGCATTTGTCTCAATATTTGAACCCAAGAAAGTTGAAGAAGCCTTCATGGAACCTGAATGGATTCAAGCTATGCAAGAAGAGCTTCAACAGTTTGAGCTGAATAATGTAGGGGAACTGGTTAAGCGTCCTGATCCTCGCAAGCACAATATGATAGGCACCAAATGGATATATCGCAAAAAGTAAGATGAGCATGGTCAAGTTGTCAGAAACAAAGCTCGTCTCGTTGCTCAAGGGTACACTCAAGTTGAAGGGATTGACTTCGATGAAACATTTGCTCTTGTGGCTAGACTTGAAGCCATACGCATACTGCTGGCCTATGCAAATCATCATAACATTTGTCTGTATCAAATGGATGTGAAGAGCGCTTTTCTCAATGGCAAGATTGATGAAGAAGTGTATGTTGCACAACCGCCTGGCTTTGAAGATCCAAAACATCCTGACATGGTGTACAAGCTCAATAAGGCACTGTATGGCCTCAAACAAGCCCCTCAGGCTTGGTATGACACACTCAAAGACTTCCTGAAGAGCAAAGGCTTCAAACCTGGTTCCCTCAACCCCACTCTCTTCACAAAGACATATGATGGTGAACTGTTTGTGTGCCAAATATATGTGGATGACATTATCTTCGGCTGCACCAATCAGAAATACAGTGAAGAGTTTGGATATATGATGCAAGAGCAATATCAGATGTCCATGATGGGTGAGCTGAAGTTCTTCCTTGGTCTTCCAATACGTCAGCAACGCAACGGCATCTTCATATCTCAAGAGAAGTACCTCAAAGATTGCCTGAAGAAGTTTGGAATGCAAGATTGCAAAGGCTACACGACGCCAATGCCAGCCAAACATCATCTGGGTCCCGACGACAATGGTAAAGAGTTTGATCAAAAGGTATACCGCTCCATGATTGGTTCTTTACTTTATCTATGTGCATCTAGGCCAGATATTATGCTTAGTGTTTGCATGTGTGCTCGATTCCAAGCGTGTAACACCCCGGATATGATTTACCCAATATGTAATCCAACTCTTGCCGTTTCTGGCGTTAAGTTATTTTATTTTCTCGAGTTCGGGTTTTTGTCTCCGTGTGTTCTTGTTGTTGTCTTGCATCTCATATCATGTCATCATGTGCATTGCATTTGCATACGTGTTCATCTCATGCATCCGAGCATTTTCCCCGTTGTCCGTTTTGCATTCTGGCGCTCCATTCTCCTCCGGTGGTCATTTCTACCTTTCTTTCGTGTGTGGGGATTAAAAATTTCCGAATTGGACCGAGACTTGCCAGGCGGCCTTGGTTTACTACCAGTAGACCGCCTGTCAAGTTTCGTACCATTCGGACTTCGTTTGATGCTCCAACGGTTAACCGAGGGACCGAGAAGGCCTCGTGTGTGTTGCAGCCCAACACCCTTCCAATTTGGCCCAAAACCCTCTCCATCATCTAGAGCGTTCGATCACGATCGTGTGGCCAAAAACCGCACCTCATTTGGACTCTCCTAGCTCCTCCTATGCCTATAAATAGGTCCTCCCCCGAAATTCTCGCGCAAAACCCTAGCCCCCTCTCTCCCCTCACCCGCCGGACATCTTTCCCGCCGACGGACGTGTCCGCCTGCGGCGTCCGCCGCCACATGGCAGCCGCCCATTCGCCGCCACATCGCGCCCACATCGCCACTGCCCACCACCGCGCCGGCCTGCCCGGGCCCAGGCGGGGCCCTCCCGGCCCGGCTCCCGTGCGACGCCGCCCGCGCGTGCCTCCTTCATCTCCGGCAGAGCCCCGCCGCCGCACGCCATCACCGCCCGAGCTCCGGCCAAGCTCCGTCACCGCCCCGCTCTGGCGACGCCGACCTCCACCGGCCCGCTCCTCGCCGCCCAAGTCCGCCGTGCACCACCATCCTCGCCGCACCCATCGACGCCGGCGAGAGCTCCAGCTAGCTCTGGTCGGCCCTTCCCCGGCGACCCCTCCGGCGAGCTTCCTCCTTCCGGCGAACAGGTCCCCGACCATCCTCAAGCGCCGCGCCGCTACAGTGTCCAGATCCAGATCCAAAATACCCAAGATCCGGTTGACTTTCTCTCCACTCCCCGTATTTTTTTGCCATGTTCATCGTGTCGTAACTTTGCATCCGTAGATCCGTTTTGGGCATATAGCATATCAAAATGTTCATCTCAGAGAGCACATCTTTTCATCTCATTGCATCATTTTCATTTGAGTTCATCTTGATGCCCGAAATGCTGTTGGAAGAGTGCTATTTGAGATAATTGTCAGATCTGCTGCTCCCAAATGGCTATTTGTCATTTTTGCCATGATTAATGTGTGCATGATATGCCCCTGAGCTCTACATAAGTTTTGTTATATGCTTTGCCATGTTTCCAGAGGTGCCATCCATGTATTTTTGTGATGTGTGTGGTGACTAGCACAAGCTTGCCACGTGGACATTCGTTAATGCTGATTTCAGGGACTTAGCAATTCCACTAAGTCCTTGATCCGTTTCTTATCAATATGCCATATGTTCATGTTGTTTCCTAGTGATCCGTGCCTCTTTTGAGGATGATCAGTATGGATGTTTTGTTAATCTTGTAGTGCTTTATCCATAAATGTCTTTGTTTGCAATTATGGAGCACCCTATCTTGAGTCAATCGAGCTCTACTTTTGCTATTTCGTGAATCTGGTCAGATTGTCTACTTGTTAGCGATTTTGCCGAGGGTGTTGTAGTTGATCCGTGCATGCTATGTTATTTTTCTGGCCATGTCTAGCTTGTATTATGTGTCTTCTTGATGGGTGCATGCTTAGATTGTCATGCCTTGCTCTGTAGATTGTTGCATTTAGATGGCTACTTGTTGTTTATCGCAGACCGGTGCCATATTTGTTTTTCTTGCCATTTCCAAACCGTGTTTCCGATTCCGGTGATCTTTATATCGTTTTCAAGCGAGATCATCTCACCTTTCCAGTGGCACACTTGGATTTCCAAGTTGAGCCCAGGGTCAATCATTCCTTGTCAAATCTTGCATATGCATCCCATCTCGCATCCCGCATAGCATACCATATTTGCATCATGTTGCTTGAGTTTGTGCACGTGGTTGATTGCGTTCCTTTTGCTTGTTTGTATTGTTTGGGTAGAGCCGGGAGACGAGTTCGCTAACGAGGTGCCCGTTGAGTTTGCTTTCGAGGATCCAGTCAACTCTGACAACTTTGCAGGCAAGATGATCATACCCTCGAAATCACTTCTATCTTTGCGTTGCTAGATGCTCACTCTTTTGCTATGCCTATGCTATGATGCCTACCACTTGCTTATCATGCCTCCCAAATTGCCATGTCAAACCTCTAACCCACCATGTCCTATCAAACCGTTGATTGGCTATGTTACCGCTTTGCTCAGCCCCTCTTATAGCGTTGCTAGTTGTAGGTGAAGATTGGAGACCGTTCCTTGTTGGAACATTATTTACTTGTTGAGATATCACTATATTATCTTATTATCTCAATGTATCTATATACTTGGTATAGGGTGGAAGGCTCGGCCTCTCGCCTAGTGTTTTGTTCCACTCTTGCCGCCCTAGTTTCCGTCATATCGGTGTTATGTTCCCGGATTTTGCGTTCCTTACACGGTTGGGTGATAATGGGAACCCCTTGACAGTTCTCCTTGAATAAAGCTTTTCCAGCAATGCCCAACCTTGGGTCATCTTATTTAAACCCCCCCCCCCCCCGGGCCAGTGCTCCTCTGAGTGTTGGTCCGAACCGGGCAGCCTGCGGGGCCACCTCGGGGAAACTCGAGGGTTGGTTTTACTCGTAGCTTGACCTATCTGAGTGTGCCCTGAGAACGAGATATGTGCAGCTCCTATCGGGATTTGTCGGCACATTCGGGCGGTGTTGCTGGATTTGTTTTAACTTGTCGAAGTGTCTTGTAGAACCGGGATACCGAGTCTGATCGGAATGTCTCGGGAGAAGGTATATCCTTCGTTGACCGTGAGAGCTTGTCATGGGCTAAGTTGGGACTCCCTTGCAGGGATTTGAACTTTCGAAAGCCGTGCACGTGGTTATGGGAAGATGGGAATTTGTTAATGTCCGGTTGTAGATAACTTGAACCTTAACTTAATTAAAATGAATCAACTGTGTGAGTTACCGTGATGGTCTCTTCTCGGCGGAGTCCGGGAAGTCAACACGGTGTTGGAGTAATGCTTGTCGCAGGTTGTTCTCTAGCTATTCGATCGTGCATTGCCTTCTCTTCTCGCTCTCATTTGCGAATAGGTTAGCCACCATATCTTGCTAGTCGCTTGCTGCAGCTCCACATATTTTTACCTTGCCTTACCTATAAGCTTAAATAGTCTTGATCGCGAGGGTGCAAGATTGCTGAGTCCCTGTGGCTCACAGATTACTTCCAAACCAGATGCAGGGCCTGATGACTCCGTTCCAGATGACGCGCTTGAGCTCAAGTGGGAGTTCGACGAGGACTCACACCGTTACTATGTGTCTTTCCCTGATGATCAGTAGTGGTGCCCAGTTGGGGCGATCGGGACCGTATCGCATATTGGGTTGGTCTTTTATTTTGGCACCATAGTCAGGCCATGAGTGATTGGATGATGTAATGCTATTTATGTACTTTGTTTGACGTGGCGAGTGTAAGCCAACTATGTACCTTCCCCTTTTATTGTTTATATTACATGGGATGTTGTGAAGATTGCCTAACTTGCGACATTGCTTTCAATGCGGTTATGCCTCTAAGTCGTCCTTCGACACGTAGGAGATATAGCCGCATCGAGGGTGTTACAAGTTGGTAATCAGAGCCTTCCCCGACCTTAGGAGCCCCCACTGATTGATCATTTTTAGCAGCCGAGTTGAGTCTAGAAAAAAATGTTTTGAGTCATTTAGGAATTATATATCAGAGAGTTTAGGAATTCTTTTTACTCCCCAGTCCCTTCATCGCTCTGGTAAGGCATCCTGACGTACAGTTTTGACTCTTCTCTTCTCAAATTTCACTAAAAAATTAGGATCACGCGGGTATCTTGGAATCGTTCCGATGGATTTGTGACGAGAACATTGTTCTTGGTGCCTCATGTCATTTAGGGGTTGTGGCAGTGTCCCGGGGAGTTGAGCTCCGAGGTGTTGTCGTCACAATTTTATCGTTGTAGTTCTGGAATACCTGAGTTTAGTACGCCGACATTGAAAATCTCTTTTATGCAGTTGTTGGTGAGATAACCTCGACGCCACCCAGTACTGGGGCGGGAGTTCGGGAGTATTGCCATAACTTGTATAACTGATGCTTTTCGAAGGTTGAGGTAGATGGTTTCCGAAGTTTTTCTCGGTTATGTGTTGAAGGATGGATACAGCTGGATGTAGGATTTGCTAGATTTGGGTGAGATATTATGCTTCCCCTGGATCCCCAACACCTGATTGCATAACTGGAAAGGTTCGGGAGTTTCATAGGTGGGAATTCTTGTAGCTCTAGTTCTTCTTCCACGGATATTTGGTTTGAGATTGCGATTTCTTACCGAGTATTCGTTCTTGATCCGTACCTTGTTGATTTTTTCCTCTACCTAAATTCTAAGTGGCTTCTCAATGTATGGATATGTGACCATTTCAAGTGGAATACATTCGTTCATTTTGTTCGGATGTGAAGACTATATGTTGCAATTTCATCCCGCTTGATTCAGCTTCTTTTTATTTGTCAATGTGCTAATGGATGTCACCCTCTTTAGGATGGCTCCCGCTAAGGGCAGCAATCAGAATCAGAATCAGGATCCGCCACCACCTCCCCCTCCTTCGGAGGCATGGCAAGCTGTGATGGACGCAACCAATGCAAACACGCAGTTGATCATGCAAATTCTTCAAGAGCGCAATCAAGCGAACCAAGGCAACCAAGGCAACAATCAGAATCACTTTGCTACAGTCAACCAGTTCCTTGCTAACGGGCCAAAGACCTTCAGCAATTGTGTTGAGGCAACTGATGCTGACGATTGGCTCGTGGACTTGTGCAAGCATTTCGAGTGCAGTAACGTCGGGCCTGAGGACTTTGTCAAGTTCGCTTCCTTCCAACTCAAAGACCAAGCTACAGAATGGTTCCAGCAGTACAAGGATTCCAGAGGTGGCCGTGTGATTACCTGGGATGAATTCCGTCAAGACTTCAAAGCTCATCATATTCCTCAGAGCGTGGTTGAAAGCAAGCGTGAGGAATTCCGCAACCTGAAGCAAGGCTCTTTGTCTGTCTATGACTACAACAAGTTATTTCAGAAGCTCGCCCGCTTTGCTAAGTAGGACGTCCCTAACGAGAAGAGCATGATATACAAGTTCAGGGGTAGTCTCAGAGAAGAAATCCAGCTAGCTCTTGTTCTCTTTGAGCCCTTGAGGTACGATGAGTTCTACAACATGGCATTGAAGCAAGAGGCTGCCCAACTGAGGTGTGATGCTTCCAAGAAGCGAGTCAGAGATGCTACTCCTTCTTCCTCTACTCAAGTGGCCAAGCAGCAGAAGTATTGGCTTCCTCCTCCTCCGTTCCATCAGCCGTATCAGAAGAGCAAAGGTGGCAGTGGATTCCCACCCACCCAACCCTGGCTTTCAGAACAAGACTTCGTCTCAAGCTCCAAGATCGAGTGCTTCGTATCACCGTCCGCTTTCAGAGGTCACGTGCAACAAGTGCCAACAGAAGGGTCACTATGCCAACAAGTTCTTCAACCAGAGGCGTCTCCCTCCTCCTCCTCCTGTGAGATCGGCAAGTACAGCTGTGGTCAAGCATAACCCCAAGCACGCCAAGGTCAACTTGATGAATGCAGCTCAGGCAGAGGACTCGTCAGATGTCATCATGGGTAACCTTCCTGTTAACGATATTCCTGCAAGAGTTCTTTTTGACACTGGTGCATCGCATTGTTTCATGTCAAAGCCATTTTTTACCAAGCATGAATTCGTTTCTTCTCATTTGGGCAAACAAATGGATATCGTTTCTCCTGGCAAATGCTTGAGTGCAAGTCTGGAGGTTCCAGATGTTACTATTACTTTGGGTGACTATAAGTTCTTGTCTTCTCCAAATGTTCTTGGTGACTCGGATATTGATCTTATTCTCAGAATGGATTGGCTTTCTTAGCACAAGGCGCATCTTGATTGTGCAGCCAGGCAGATTCAATTGACTCATTCGTCTAAGGATGTTATTGTCTTTGCCGCTCGCGATGATACAATCCGTCTGTTTTCTCTCAATGAGAAGGGTGAACTGGATGCCATCTCTCAAATTCCAGTCGTTTGCGAATATCAAGACGTCTTTCCAGAAGAGCTTCCAGGAATGCCTCCGCACCGGCCAGTTGAATTCGTCATCGATCTTGAGCCTGGCACGGAACCAGTGTGCAAGCGTCCTTACAAGCTCGGACCTGAAGAGTTGAAGGAGTTGAAGAAGCAACTCGATATTCGAGAACGAATGGGTCTCATCCGACCTAGTTCTTCTCCGTGGGGTTGTGGAGTTCTTTTTGTGAAGAAGAAGGATGGAACGGACCGACTTTGTGTTGACTACCGACCATTGAACAAGAAGACTATCAAGAACAAATACCCACTTCCCAACATCAACGAGCTGTTCAAACAACTCAAAGGTTCCCAATTATTCTCCAAGCTTGATCTCCGTATGGGTTATCACCAGATTCGAATCCGTGAGCAAGATATTCCCAAGACGGCTTTCAGGACAAGCTATGGTTCATACGAATACACTGTCATGTCTTTTGGCCTCGTCAACGCTCCTCCGACTTTCTCTCGCATGATGAACTTCATTTTCAACGCCTACACCAATGACTTCGTATTGGTCTATCTCGACGACATTCTGGTCTTTTCGAAGAACAAGGAAGATCATGCCAAGCACTTGCGTTTGGTGCTTGATAAGCTCAGGAAACACCAGTTCTACGCCAAGTTCTCAAAGTGCGAATTTTGGCTCGATGAGGTTCTTTATCTTGGGCATATCATCTCTGCCAAGGGCATTGCGGTGAATCCTGAGAAGGTGTCTGCAATTGTGAATTGGGAACCACCTCAGAACGTGAAGCAACTCCGTAGCTTCCTCGGTCTCGCAAGCTACTGTTGAAGGTTCGTTGAGAACTTTTCAAAGATCGCAAAGCCTCTCTCAAATCTTCTCCAGAAGCACGTCAAGTATGTTTGGTCTCTGGAATGTGACCTCGCTTTCAACACTTTGAAAGAGAAATTGGTCACTACTCCAGTTCTGAATCCTCCTGATGAATCCAAACCGTTCGAGGTCTTCTGCGATGCCTCTCTCCAAGGTCTCGGTGCAGTGTTGATGCAAGAGAATAAAGTTGTGGCTTATACCTCTCGCCAGTTGAAGCCCAACGAGAAGAACTACCCCACTCATGACCTCGAGTTGGCGGCAGTTGTGCATGCTCTTTTGACTTGGAGACATCTCTTATTGCGAAGAAAAGTGGATATCTTCACTGACCACAAGAGTCTCAAGTACATCTTCACTCAGCCTAATCTCAACCTCAGGCAGACTCGATGGGTCGAAATGATTCAAGAGTATAATCCGAGTATCGAGTATACTCCAGGCAAGGCCAATGTGATTGCTGACGCTTTGAGCAGGAAGGCTTATTGCAACAGTCTGATTCTCAAGCCTTATCAACCCGAGCTTTGTGAAGCTTTCCGCAAACTCAATCTGCAAGTTGTTCCTCAAGGTTTCCTCGCCAACCTTCAAGTCTCTCCTACCTTGGAAGACCAGATTCGCGAGGCTCAACTTCTTGATGCTATGGTGAAGAAGGTGAAGACTGGGATTTCCAAGAGCCAACCCAAGTACAAGTGCTACCGCCTTGATGACAAGGATACTCTCTTCTTCGAGGATCGTATTGTTGTGCCCAAAGGTGACCTTCGTAAAGTGATCATGAACGAGTCTCACAATTCACTCCTCTCCATCCACCCTGGGAGCACGAAGATGTATCAGGACCTCAAGAAGGCTTATTGGTGGACTCGAATGAAGCGCGAGATTGCTCAGTTCGTGAACGAGTGTGATGTCTGCAGAAGAGTGAAGGCAGAACACCAAAGGCCAGCTGGTCTCCTCCAACCTCTTGCCATTCCAGAATGGAAGTTTGACCACATTGAGATGGACTTCGTGACTGGGTTTCCAAAGTCCAAGCGTGGCAATGATGCTATATTCGTTGTCATCGACAAACTCACTAAAGTGGCTCACTTTCTACCTATCAAAGAGTCTATCACTGCAGCTCAATTGGCGGAGCTGTATACCTCTCGGATTGTCTCGCTGCACGGTATTCCACAGGTGATCTCTTCAGACCGTGGTAGTATCTTTACCTCTAAGTTTTGGGATTCCTTTCAGAAGGCCATGGGCACCAACATCCGCTTCAGCACAGCTTTCCATCCTCAAACTAGCGGTCAAGTCGAGTGTGTCAATCAAATTCTTGAAGATATGCTCAGGGCTTGTGTGATCTCCTTCGGCATGAAGTGGGAGGATTGTCTTCCATTTGATGAATTCTCCTACAACAACAGTTTTCAAGCAAGTTCAGGCAAGGGCCCATTCGAAATTCTGTATGGCAGGAAGTGCCGTACCCCTCTCTACTGGTCTGAAACCAGCGAACGTCAACTTCTGGGAAATGACTTAATCACAGAGGCAGAGGAAATGTGCAAAGTCATTCGAGATAACCTCAAAGCAACCCAATCGCGCTAGAAGAGCTACTATGATAGTAAGCACCGTGATTTGGCTTTCGATATCAGAGATCATGTTTACCTCCGCGTCTCTCCAATGAAAGGTACTCGTCGCTTCGGTATCAAAGGGAAGCTTGCCCCTAGATACGTGGGACCTTTCAAGATCGTCAGCAAGAGAGGCGATCTCGCCTATCAACTCGAGCTTCCTTCAAATTTTGCAAATGTGCATGACGTGTTCCATGTCTCTCAGCTCCGCGAGTGCTTCAAGACTCCTGAACGCACCGTCAACTTCGAAGACATTGAGCTCCAAGAAGATCTCTCTTATCGTGAGCACCCCATTGCTATTCTTGAAGAGGCTGAACACAAGACTCGCAATAAGTCAATCAAATTCCTCAAAGTCAAGTGGTCACACCATTCCGACTGTGAAGCCACATGGGAACGCGAGGACCACCTCCGTTCTGAGTACCCGGCGTTCTTCCAGTCCTAGATCTCGGGACGAGATCCTTTCGTAGTGGTGGAGTGTTGTAACACCCCAGATATGATTTACCCAATATGTAATCCAACTCTTGCCGTTTCCAGCGTTAAGTTATTTTATTTTATCGGGTTTGGGTTTTTGTCTCTGTGTGTTGTTGTTGTTGTCTTGCATCTCATATCATGTCATCATGTGCATTACATTCGCATACGTGTTCGTCTCATGCATCCGAACATTTTCGCCGTTGTCCGTTTTGCATTCTGGCGCTCCGTTCTCCTCTGGTGGTCATTTCTACCTTTCTTTCGTGTGTGGGGATTAAACATTTCCGAATTGGACCGAGACTTGCCAAGCGAACTTGGTTTACTACCGGTAGACAGCTTGTCAAGTTTTGTACCATTCGGACTTCGTTTGATGCTCCAACGGTTAACCGAGGGACCGAGAAGGCCTCGTGTGTGTTGCAGCCCAACACCCTTCCAATTTGGCCCAAAACCCACCAAAACCCTCTCCATCATCTAGAGCGTTCGATCACGATCGCGTGGCCGAAAATCGCACCTCATTTGGACTCTTCTAGCTCCTCCTATGCCTATAAATAGGTCCTCCCCCGAAATTCTCGCGCAAAACCCTAGCCCCCTCTCTCCCCTCACCCGCCGGACATCTTTCCCGCCGACGGACGTGTCCGCCCGCGGCGTCCGCCGCCATGTGGCAGCCGCCCATTCGCCGCCGCGTCGCGCCCACATCGCCGCTGCCCACCGCCGCGCCAGCCCGCCCGGGCCCAGGCGGGGCCCTCCCGGCCCGGCTCCCGCGCGCCGCCGCCCGCGCGTGCCTCCTCCATCTCCGGCGGAGCCCCGCCGCCGCACGCCATCACCGCCCGAGCTCCGGCCAAGCCCCGGCGCCGCCCCGCTCCGGCGACGCCGACCTCCACCGGCCCGCTCCTCGCCGCCCAAGTCCGCTGTGCACCACCGCCCTCGCTGCGCCCATCGACGCCGGCGAGAGCTCCGGCTAGCTCCGACCGGCCCTTCCCCGGCGACCCCTCCGGCGATCTTCCTCCTTCCGGCGAACAGGTCCCCGACCATCCTCGAGCGCCGCGCCGCTACAGTGTCCAGATCCAGATCCAAAATACCCTAGATCCGGTTGACTTTCTCTCCACTCCCCGTATTTTTTTGCCATGTTTATCGTGCCGTAACTTTGCATCCGTAGATCCGTTTTGAGCATATAGCATATCAAAATGTTCGTCTCGGAGAGCACATCTTTTCATCTCATTGTATCATTTTCATTTGAGTTCATCTTGATGCCCAAAATGCTGTTGGAAGAGTGCTATTTGAGATAATTGTCAGATCTGCTGCTCCCAAATGGCTATTTGTCATTTTTGCCATGATTAATGTGTGCATGATATGCCCCTGAGCTCTACATGAGTTTTGTTATATGCTTTTCCATCTTTCCAGAGGTGCCATCCATGTATTTTTGTGATCTGTGTGGTGACTAGCACAAGCTTGCCAAGTGGATTATACGCACTCTCGCCCTTCCACCATTGCTAGCCTCTCTTGTGGCGTGCAATTTTCGCCGGTAGCATATCACCCACCATTACCTTCCTCAAAACAGCCACCATACCTACCTATTATGGCATTTCCATAGCCATTAAGTCCTTGATCCGTTTCTTATCAATATGCCATATGTTCATGTTGTTTCCTAGTGATTCGTGCCTCTTTTGAGGATGATCAGTATGGATGTTTTGTTAATCTTGTAGTGCTCTATCCATCCATGTCTTTGTTTGCAATTATGGAGCACCCTAGCTTGAGTCAATCGAGCTCTACTTTTGCTATTTCGTGAATCTGGGCAGATTGTCTACTTGTTAGCGATTTTGCCGAGGGTGTTGTAGTTGATCCATGCATGCTATGTTATTGTTCTTGCCATGTCTAGCTTGTATTATGTGTCTTCTTGATGGGTGCATTCTTAGGTTGTCATGCCTTGCTCTGTAGTGAGTGCATCGAGCTCGTAAACATGCCTACTTGATATCTGATTTGCATGCTCCAGTTTTTCTCTAAGTCTGTGATCTGTTTAAGTTTTTGCCATGTTCACATGCTTGCAATTGTATTTTTCTGATCCCTTTTGGCTCAAGGTCACTAAGGGACTTTTGTTAAGCTCTTTGAGTAGCTCCATGCCATGCTTTACTTTGCCATGTTCAAGCCCTGTAGCATACAGTTTTCATGCTCCAAAGTGTGATATCTGATCTGAAATTCCAGACAAGTGTTAATTTCACTAGGTCTGAAATCTGTTTACCAATTGCACTTTTGCCATGCTTGTTTGAACCTGTTAATGGATGAATTGGCCGTAGCTCAGTGTTCATCTTTTGTTAAGCTTCATGAATGGATCCCTGCCATGTATTTTTTTGCCATGTTTGGGTAATGTGGCATGTTTAGCTTGTTGCATTTAGATGGCTACTTGTTGTTTATCGCAGACCGGTGCCATATTTGTTTTGCTTGCCATTTCCAAACCGTGTTTCCGATTCCGGTGATCTTTATATCGTTTTCAAGCGACATCATCTCACCTTTCCAGTGGCACACTTGGATTTCCAAGTTGAGGCCAGGGTCAATCATTCCTTGTCAAATCTTGCATATGCATCCCATCTCGCATCCCGCATAGCATACCATGTTTGCATCATGTTGCTTGAGTTTGTGCACGTGGTTGATTGCGTTCCTTTTGCTTGTTTGTCTTGTTTGGGTAGATCCGGGAGACGAGTACACTAACGAGGAGCCCGTTGAGTTTGCTTTCGAGGATCCAGTCAACTCTGACAACTTTGCAGGCAAGATGATCGTACCCTTGAAATCACTTCTATCTTTGCTTTGCTAGATGCTCGCTCTTTTGCTATGCCTATGCTACGACGCCTACCACTTGCTTATCATGCCTCCCAAATTTCCATGTCAAACCTCTAACCCACCATGTCCTATCAAACCGTTGATTGGCTATGTTACCGCTTTGCTCAGCCCCTCTTGTAGCGTTGCTAGTTGCAGGTGAAGATTGGAGACCGTTCCTTGTTGGAACATTATTTACTTGTTGGGATATCACTATATTATCTTGTTATCTCAATGCATCTATATACTTGGTAAAGGGTGGAAGGCTCGGCCTCTCGCCTAGTGTTTTGTTCCACTCTTGCCGCCCTAGTTTCCGTCATATCGGTGTTATGTTCCCGGATTTTGCGTTCCTTATGCGGTTGGGTGATAATGGGAACCCCTTGATAGTTCGCCTTGAATAAAGCTTTTCCAGCAATGCCCAACCTTGGTTTTACCATTTGCCACCTAGCCTCTTTTTCCCTTGGTTTCCGGAGCCCGAGGGTCATCTTATTTAAACCCCCCCCCCCCAGGGCCAATGCTCCTCTGAGTGTTGGTCCGAACCGGGCAGCCTGCGGGGCCACCTCGGGGAAACTCGAGGGTTGGTTTTACTCGTAGCTTGACCTATCTGAGTGTGCCCTGAGAACAAGATATGTGCAGCTCCTATCGGGATTTGTCGGCACATTCGGGCGGTGTTGCTGGATTTGTTTTAACTTGTCGAAGTGTCTTGTAGAACCGGGATACCGAGTCTGATCGGAATGTCTCGGGAGAAGGTATATCCTTCGTTGACCGTGAGAGCTTGTCATGGGCTAAGTTGGGACTCCCCTTCAGGGATTTGAACTTTCGAAAGCCGTGCCCGCGGTTATGGGCAGATGGGAATTTGTTAATTTCCGGTTGTAGATAACTTGAACCTTAACTTAATTAAAATGAATCAACTGTGTGAGTTACCGTGATGGTCTCTTCTCGGCGGAGTCCGGGAAGTCAACACGGTGTTGGAGTAATGCTTGTCGCAGGTTGTTCTCTAGCTATTCGATCGTGCATTGCCTTCTCTTCTCGCTCTCATTTGCGAATAGGTTAGCCACCATATCTTGCTAGTCGCTTGCTGCAGCTCCACGTATTTTTACCTTGCCTTACCTATAAGCTTAAATAGTCTTGATCGCGAGGGTGCGAGATTGCTGAGTCCCTATGGCTCACAGATTACTTCCAAACCAGATGCAGGGCCTGATGACTCCGTTCCAGATGACGCGCTTGAGCTCAAGTGGGATTTCGACGAGGACTCACGCCGTTACTATGTGTCTTTCCCTGATGATCAGTAGTGGTGCCCAGTTAGGGCGATCGGGATCGTTTCGCATGTTGGGTTGGTCTTTTATTTTGGCACCGTAGTCGGGCCATGAGTGATTGGATGATGTAATGCTATTTATGTACTTTGTTGGACGTGGCGAGTGTAAGCCAACTATGTACCTTCCCCTTTTATTATTTATATTACATGGGATGTTGTGAAGATTGCCTAACTTGCGACATTGCTTTCAATGCGGTTATGCCTCTAAGTCGTGCTTCGACACGTAGGAGATATAGCCGCATCGAGGGCGTTACAAAGCGGCACCAAAGGAATCGCATCACTTAGCTGTGAAGCAAATTCTCAGATATTTGGCTCACACCCCAACACTATGATTATGGTATCCAAAGGGCTCAGAGTTTGATCTGGTTGGATTCTCGGATGCTGATTATGCTGGTGACAAGGTGGATCGCAAGTCTACATCAGGCACATGTCATTTTCTGGGACGATCACTTGTATGTTGGTCTTCAAAGAAGCAGAACTGTGTATCTCTCTCCACTACTGAATCTGAATACATTGCTGCTGGATCTTGTTGCGCTCAGCTTTTATGGATGAAGCAAACACTCAAAGACTATGGCATTCATCTGAAGCAAGTGCCACTCTACTGCGACAACGAAAGCGCCATCAAGATTGCCAACAACCCATTTCAGCACTCAAAGACAAAGCACATTGAAATTCTTCATCACTTTCTCAAAGATCATGTTGTGAAGGAAGATATTGATATCATACACGTCAACACTGAAGAGCAATTGGCAGATATCTTCACCAAGCCCTTGGATGAGAAGAGGTTTTGCAAGTTATGGTGTGAGCTAAATATCTTGGAATCCTCAAATGTCCTGTGATCAGGCACACATCCTAACACTTATGCATATTGATGACTTAGATGTGCAACACACGAAGTAAAGTATATCTTCAATCAATGAAGACTTACATTCTAAGTGTGAATACATTAATGTGGAATTTGGCTTCGGAGCGCCATGATAATTGTGCGCCATGTCTGGGTCTAATACTTCCTATACGGTGGGTAACGCCACCACCAAATTTTTCTGTTTGAAGTGTTTCACTCATGGCGTTACGTTTGGTATGTCTTCACATTTGGTTTGGCTTCAATCTCAACTTGTCTTCATGATTATCTTCACTATGTTGATTTGATTGTCTTTCTCATATATATATATATATATATATATATATATATATATACTGGTGTTCTGTCCTCTACAGCATTCACTTATAGCTATGTCTTCTTGTTGAATCTTTTGAATTAAGCGAATGTGATCGGACCCTATCCTCTCTATGCTTTCTATCTCAAACTCTATCTCTCCAAATCATATGCATTCTATTGAAACTGTCGAATATCTTCTCTGCGTCCTTGTCAGCAGAAGATACAGAGACAAACATTAAGTCTGTTTTCAATGCTAATTCCTTCACCTGAAACCCGGAGAAGTGGGAATGACCAACCGACAATCCAGGCGTGCGTGGGAACATGAAACAACCTCCGATATGTTGCATGATAGCCACGTGCCCTTCCGATGTGAATCGCCAGGGGCACCTGTGTAATAACACTGTGCCATCCCTGTCCCTATAAATACACGCCTCACCACAGTCATTATCCTTTCTTCCACTCTCGCACAAACCCTAGCGCCACCGCTAGCCCTCGACGACGCCAGCAACGAAGCACTTAGCTGCTGCGACCTCACCGACGCCGTCTTCACGCTGGCCACGGACATTGTCTTCTCCGCCGTCGCCATAGGTGTCCTCCATCGCCAAGTTAGGGCACAGGCGATCGAACTGCTCGGCCTCCTCTCCCACTCCGTCTAGCAGTTCTTCGTGTCGTAAATAAAACTTCCTTTTTATGGCCCCTTTAATCCTATGGATTCATCACTTTCTACCACAAGCAGTTTCTGTTCACACAAGTTGGATCTATTTCATACTGCATCTCATAATATGCCTAGTATGTTGACTTATGCTTCACAAAGTAGTTAGATTCCTCACTTGTACTTATTCGTGGATTCGTACAAATCTGGAACCAACTCTCTATCTATGAGTGAATGTCTTCGCACTATGAGGTCAATGTCTTCTAAACTGATTTCTCTTTAAAATCTTCTAAGAATGCATATGACCTCTTCCCCTTCCCTCGCACCTTAATGCTGTCACAGGTACATGTCCGTGGGAGAATCCCTTGGTTCTCATAGTCTGCATTCATTTGCAGAATTCTTACAGCATCATATAAATTCTCCCGAAGCCAGTTCCTGTTTGACCAGCAAGCGGAAGCCTTTGAAACCTTTGAACGTGTTGAAGCCATTCAGTTTGAAGTTCATGGCTACAGAGAAATCAGCAAGGAAGGGTGGCAGACAGCGTCGAGGGGGAACATCAAGAGATCTGCCTGATGACCTCTCAGAGCTATACAAGACAGATCCAGAAGAGGATTACAATCAGCGAAAGACACGAATCCAATGGATTCGAAGATACTGGGTTGAGCAATGGTTCAAGTACAGGTTTGTGACCCAGGAATATGCTGAGAAAAATGCCATCAAGCGACCATGGGGAGACATCCTATACAGAAATCTTCAACCCAGGTCCAGAGATGAAGCCATTGAACAAGGCTTCTATCCCTGCATGGTCTGTGGACCACAGTCTGTGGATGCAGACCCATCGTCATTGCTATGGTGTCGTGACGACAATCTGTTCAAGCGCAACTTCCAGTTTGCCAAGAATTCGGCTAAGCAAAACAAGAAGTCATTGGGACTAGACTTCAACCCTGGTCCTTCTGCTCCCCGTGTCGATGGCACCCGCGAAGCTGAACCCAATCTTGTTGGGCCCTTCTACAACCTGGAAGGTCTCATCACTCATATCATGGTTCAAGGGACAACCGTGGATGAGCCTGCAGATGACGCTGAATCTGATGAAGCGCCTACACCGCCGAAGCCAAAGAAACTGAAAAGCCTAAAGCTTCAAAGCCTGCTCCTGCACCAAAGGTCTTATAGGCGAAGCCACTGGCTACTGCACCTCCTGAAGACAGTGTACAGTCTAAAGATCTATCACACATCTCCAAGAAGACTGAGATGAGAAAGAGTACTGATCAGGCACTGACTGCTGCTGCTATTCTACGCAATTACGCCATTGATCTCTCCAGTGATGAAGATCTTGCAGATGACGCTCTTGAGCAACTGATCAAGAGCAAGGAAGAAGTAGAGATCTTCAATGATTTGCCTCTCTTTGATGTGGCAATCATCCATAACTTCATCGATGAGTGGTTTGACACGCCCAACCTCAGCTTTGAAGATCTGCAGCTTCCAATTGGCCTCAGTGTCGCCTTCACTGGCGCCATTGCTTCTGAGCTCACTCTAGCTCAGCGCATCGTTGAACTGAAGCAAAAGATCGACTATGAGAAAGCTCAGTTCAAGAAGCACATGGCCAAGCTCAGCGTGCAAGATGTCAAAAACTTCAAGATCATGCTGCACGAGCTCAAAGAAGCCTTTCTCAAGAAGCGTGAAGAAGCTAAAGGTTCTCGTGAGCGCATGAAGAGCCTGGCTGACAAGTGTGTGCAAGCCTACAATGAGGCTGAGAAGCGCAAGGCTCTTGGTCGTCCTGGCATCGACCCCAGAATGGCTGCAAAGAAGAAGAAGCCCTCAACTGACCAATCTGCACCTTCAAGGCAGGAAGAACCTCGCATAGTCTTCCCAAGCAGCATGACTAGCTCGAAGCCAAAGGTCAGGTCAACCACTTCAGAACTGAAGAAGACGAGGACTGCCGAGGCTGAAGCCAGAAAAAGGAAAAATCATGAAGCTTATGATGTCGCTCCCTCTAAGAAGAAGCGCAAAACCAAGAAGGATCGGGCTGCTCCCACAGAGCCCTTAGTTGTTGAACCTATCTCAATGGTTAGCCCTGCATCTGAACACCACGAGCGCCAACTGATTGTTCATGAGCCTACTTCCACAGAGGCTCATGAAGCTGAAGACATTCCAGCAGTTGATCCCACCGCTGCTGAAGACATTGGTCACCATGACAATGTTCAAGATGATGAAGTCCTTCCTCAGATCGAGCACCAACTGGTATCATCGCCTGTGCTCACGCACAGCGAACTCATCAGCATTGGTCGTCCTTTGACGCCAACTGCTCAGGATGCATCGTGGGCTGATCACCCACAGAGACAAGACACTCCAAGCTCTCCCCAACCGCAAGCAACCCCATCAGTGCAAGAAGAGGATGACTTTGAGGCCCAGCCAACTCCATCTTCACAGGCGTCGCCAGCGCTACGCAGGCTTCGCAAAGGACCAAGGCCCCAAGTCCCTCTTTCGAGCGTTTCAGAAGGAGAAGTGCACCACCAATCTATTGCCCGTCAGGTGTTTCCATATTCCACTCCTACTGTGACTGTCTCCGAATCCGAAGCCAAAATGGCTGAAGATGTTCCGGCTGCATCAGCCAATGAAGAAGAAGCCCCAAGAGTTGCTACACCCACGTCTCACCAAGATGTTGTTCTCGAGGAGAACGTGACCGACCCTCCAGCTTCTGAAGTGGAGGTTGAGAATCTTGAGGCTGCCACCACCAACACAAATGAAGTCAATGACGTAGTCATGGATGAAGCAAATGTGGAGCCTGCACCAACCAATGTGCCAGAGGCCAATGAAGCCAATGATGCACCTGCAACAGATGTGCAGCCTGACGCCTCTGTTGATGCCACTGCTCCTGTTCCACCACCAAGGCCACACACTATCGAGCAAGCATTCAACTATGGCCAACTTGTCACTGTCAAATGGCCCTTTCTGACTCCTCCGCCTGCTGCTGGTCCTCAGTTTGACTATCCCGTTGAGCACAGGCCTCATGTTCAAAAGCCAATGCCAAGGTTGCCCAGGTTTCCAGGTACTGCATCTGCACCCGAATCTTTTAATATCAATGGCTTCAAGGCACACAACACCTTCTTTGATAGCGCCAAGAACCCCTACACCAAGGCAAGAATATCTTCTGATCGGTTCTGGAGCTATCAGCAGCGCAGTTATTACTCATGCATTCTGTACAATCAAGGTCGCATTTTCCCACATATGCGTCTTGACACTGAAACCATAACTGGTCTGCCTTGTTTGGAAGAAGCTCTGGATTGCTTCAGAGAGTCTGGCTTGCTGCAGTTCGTCACTGATAAGGAGCACTGGAATGAAGAATTGCTGCTCCAATTCTATGCCACTCTTCATATCCGTGGCTACAACAGGGATCCGAAGACTTGGGTCCTTGAGTGGATGACAGGCAATGTTCATCATGAAGCCAAAGCCTTTGATATCATTGAGCTTACTGGCCTGCCCACTCCAGGAGATCTGTATGAACCTGGTTGTCATCTTCACAGTGCTGCTATGGAAAACATCTTCCACAAGCCTGAGCCCAATATGAGTCAGATGCTTAGCATGATGAAGCCCTTGCCTCCAGATGCTGAATATCCTAAGGAGTTCTTTGTTGAAGACCTTGAGTATCTGCCACGTACTATCTATCACATCATAAGGCAAACTCTCTGGCCCATCAAAGGACATTCTCCACATGCCAAGCTAGAAGGCGCAATGAAGACGTTGGTCTTTCATATTCTTCATGGCAAAAGCTTCAATGCACAAGACTTCTTCATCCGCCAACTTGCTGCCTCTGGATCTGATCTCTTTGGCTTGAAGTTTTACGCTCCATGGATTATGCGGCTGATCAAACTACACTCAGCTATCACCTATCAGCCCTCTGCTCACAATCATCGGATCTTTCTACCTGACGTCGATATGTCAGTTGAAGCCATCTATCCAGAGCCTGCCAAGGAGCCCCTTAGTCTTCAAAATGCTAAGAATCAAAGCTTCTCTCAAAACATTGAAGGAGTTCAAGCAGTCACTCGTGTTTATCCTCTGGCTGGTACTACACGTGCACCTCATCGTGCCCTCACTGAAGCCACTGAAAGCACCATTGCACAACGGCCCAAGAAGCAATCCCGTGTTCTCAATGACCGAGAGCTTCTGGTTTCCCTTCATCAGAAACAGGATAAGCATCATGACTGGCTGAAGCGCCAAATGCAAAGCCTCTTGGTGGACGTAATCAGGATTCGCAACCTTGCCACCAAGAATGCCTCTGTTGCCCATGAAACCTGTCGACGTACATGGAAAGGGCTGATGCTTATGTGTTCTGAAGATGATCTTCAAGAGGATAGCTTCTCTGAACGCTTCAAGTTTGACTCAACACCTCCAAGAAGGACTGTACTGCGACGAACTCCGTCTCTTGAAGACTCTGAGTTCTCCTCCTCTGCTGCAATAGTTAATGCACGTGTCATCGATGATGAAGA
Source organism: Triticum urartu (assembly GCF_003073215.2). NCBI lineage: Eukaryota > Viridiplantae > Streptophyta > Magnoliopsida > Poales > Poaceae > Triticum > Triticum urartu. The sequence goes on along the minus strand of NC_053028.1, from coordinate 644,166,243 downwards.
CGATGCTACTTCACCGCCCCCTACTTCTGCACGCATCAGCACTGCTCTGAGTTCGTCTGCACCGCCTAACAACACCGACAACCCTGCTGCTTCACCAACTCCTCACGAGGACGAGTAGGTGCTCTATGTCTTCAAACCTTTTTGGTCCTTACTGACAAAAGGGGGAGAAGCATATGAGTTTGATAGTCTTCAAGCGGGTTCATATGGGCGGTAGTTTTATATTTTGCCTAGTGTTTACAACTCTCGCATTTTGATACATTTGGTTCTTTGAGTTGTAACACTCAAACTCGATGGTCGTCTGCTACTTATTTGCTTTTCTGTGGTGCGATGATAAATTCCGCATGTGCGACGATAAATTCCGCACTTAGATCATTTTGACGTCCATTTTTCATTATGCATGTCATTATCATCACATACTTTTCATGCATGATGAATTGTCATCATAAGTTGAAGAGGATCTCCACAAGTACAACCTGCCATGTGCATTTGCATACCAAAAGCAAATTACTTATATGCACATCTTCAGGGGGAGCCTTTGCCACTTATGAAGACAATAACCTATCCTATACAATTTCACATATTATATTCCCCGTTGAAAACTTGAACTAGTTTGTCATCAATCACCAAAAAGGGGGAGATTGTAAGTGCATCTAGTGCCACCCCTAGTTGGTTTTGGAGTATTGACGACAAACCTAGTTGAGGGACTAATGTGTTTGTGAGAATTGCAAGATAACACAAGTAGAAGTCCCTCATTGATTCGGTTTTCCTACCAGAGATGACCCCTAAAAATGTATGAAGACATTGAAGTCAGAGGTGGTATGTGAAGACATTCACATTGAAGACTATGATAAGAGAAGACAACGCGTGAAGACTATGGAGCGCGAAGACTTAGCAGTTTCGTCGTTCTGTGTTTTTCTTTGTTGAGTCATAGGAACCACCGTACTGTTAAGTGGGGTCCAAGAGAACCAGTCAGAATGACTGAAGTGATGCTTAACCAAAATCCTATGTCTTCGAGTGAAGACTATGAGAGCAAATCTTGTCCAGAGTTGGATAAGTCAGCTTTGCTTGTAGTCCAAGTAAAGTTGTCGTGTGTGTTTGAAATCTGACCGTTGGAACACGTGTCAGTTCCTTAGTGACCAAGGGTCATTTCAGACAAATCGGGTCGGGTTGCCCAGTGGCTATAAATAGCCCACCCCCTACAACCATAAACGGTTGGCTACTCAGAGTTAGAGTACGGCTTTTGTCGTTTGAGAGCAACCCACCTCAAAGCCTTTGAGAGAGAATTCCTTGCAAGGATAAAGCCCTAAACACCCGGAGCCAAAGAGTGTTAGGCATCACTTAAGTCTTCCTGTCTGTGTGATCTGAAGGCTTATTACACTTGAGGACCGTGAATCCTCCAGCCGGTTAGGCGTCGCGTTCTGAGCATCCAAGAGTCATTGTGGATCGCTGGTGAACGAAGTCTGTGAAGGTTTGGAAGTCTACCTTGAAGACTTACCAGAGTGATTGGGCGAGGATTGGGTGTCCTTAGCTCAAGGGGAATAAGGTGAAGACGAGGTCTTCTGAGTTGAATCTCAGCCTCCCTAACCAGACGTACAGTTGTCACAGCAACTCGAACTGGTCCAACAAATCATTGTCTTCAACGAGTCACTGGTTTCATCCTGCCCTTCCCTTTACTTACTGTTGGTCCTTATGAAGTCATTGTATGATTGCATTATCTTTTGTCTTCACTGAGTGACTGCTTGTTCTGATTGGCTTCACAATATCTTCCTACCTGATCTTTACTACCTAGCTGCTATTAGTCATTGTGCTTTCACTTCATTGAATACTTGACTATGGTTTGCCTAGTGTAGTCTACCTTCCGCTGCATCATAATAGGTTTATTTCTATTGTTTGTCTTCGAAACTTCCATGTTTTGAATACTTTCATAAAAATCGCCAATTCACCCCCCCTCTAGTCGATCACTAGCACTTTCAGGGGCGTAACTTTCGATCTACTCCAGATGGCCAAGTGAGTTGGCCCGCAGTGCGAAGCCGCCGAATACGAAGATCTGTCCGGGGAGAAAAGTCTCACCCTGGACCGCATCGCTATCGATGATTAAAGGAGCCATCAAGCCTAATGGCAATGACACAGAGGAACTCTCAATGAAAGCACCAATGTCGGTGTCAAAACCAGCGGATCCCGGATAGGGGGTCCCGAACTGTGCGTCTAAGGCAGATGGTAACAGGAGGCAGGGGACACGATGTTTTACCCAGGTTCGAGCCCTCTTGGTGGAGGTAAAACCCTACGTCCGGCTTGATTTATTCTTGATGATATGAGTATTACAAGAGTTGATCTACCACGAGATCGGAGAGGCTAAACCCTAGAAGCTAGCATATGGTATGAGTGTATGTTGTCCTACGGACTAAAACCCTCCGGTTTATATAGACACCGGGGGGGCTAGGGTTACACAAGGTCGGTTACAAAGGAGGAGATATCCATATCCGTACTGCCTAGCTTGCCTTCCACGCCAAGTAGAGTCGTATCCGGACACGGGACGAAGTCTTCAATCTTGTATCTTCATAGTCCAACAGTCCGGCAATCCGGAGACCCCCTAATCCAGGACTCTCTCACTTGGCCTTGGTCCTTGGGCTCTCCATGGTCTCCTCGGGTGTACCTGAGTATGCACAAGGTCCACGCTTGAAGTAGCATCCATGTCTTACGTGCGGAAAGGGAAGATTCGGAAAGGAGCGAGTTCACCTTAGGTCCAAAGGTGTATGCTGGAGTGTACATGGGGATGATCGTAGGATGGTCCACATCATCTCCCCTCCCCTGGGAAAGATCCGACCTCAGATCGAAAACCTCATCACCATGGAAACGGTTGCCGTGGACGGACGTGTAGTTGGACGAAGTGGAAGACATGGCGCAATCCAAGGACTCCAAGGTGTCTCCGGAGTGGTACACATGCAAAAAGAGCAAACACAAACGGCACTCGGAAATACAATGGTTAGAACACAAAGTGTCCATCATGTAAGAATGAGTGCGACAAGATTGATCATGACAAGGTGCATGAAGCTTATCCAAAAGATATGGAATAGTATGCAAAGCATTCATGGGAGCAAAAACATTCATTATGCACACAAATGTGTTGTGAATATGATCAATGCAACCATGGTGCAAAATGATGTCATAGTGAGACGGTTTATCAATAGCATGAATATGGTAATGGATGCTCAATGTGATGTATCATGCAATTGATGGTAGGCAATAAGATCATGATGTATGAATATGCCATCAAGGTATATCACAACAAATTTGCTAAGGAAATGCACAAGCTCATATATCATGGATGACATAGAAGGACAAGGTGCAACAAGGCAATCATAATATGAGTCAATCCATGCATAAGATGCAAATTTTTCGTGTGTATGATATGTCCATTGAGCATGACATGTGTGAGCACAATCAACAAATATGGAGGTGTTGGAGTACCAATGCTCGATGTCGTGGCATGAGTGGAGGTTCAAAGGTGCATCCAGTAACTCCGAGCGCTCCTCAACTTGAAGGTCCATGGGTTCCATCTCTAATGTCGGTCCTCCATCCAATAGATGTAACATGTAGACAAGAAGGAGGAGACAACAATGAAAGAATGACCCGTCCAATATGCTTATTTGAAGATGGCTCAAAGGGAAGGAGGTCACCTTTAGAAATGTCCGAAGGATGTTGGAGTTGCGCATCTTGTATGCCTTCACATAACCAATATGTCTCGTGATGGTACCACCTTGTGAATCCTTCAAAAGGAAAGAACATGACAAACACTCGCAAAAACAAATGAGGTTAGCGGAAGTGCAAAACCTATCATTCGGGTGGTAAGATACCTAACAAGTGTATGCATCATGCTCATCATAAGAAAGGACAAGGGAGCATTTCATAGTATGGAGGCATATGATGCAAGAACAACCAAATACAATAGGCTTAAGTAAACAAGCATGCATCACAAGTAATATGTCCAAGTCTCCGAGATCGATAAGCATAGATGCAACAATTGGAGGCAAGCGACAATGAACAAGATGTATCATGTGAGAGGCATGAACATATATGTATTCAACCCAAGAAAGCGAGTAAGAATGGAACATGGGTGATGTGACAAAGCAATAAATCATAGTGATCAAGTCAAGCAAGCTAGTGGTGCAAAGATGCAACGTACTAGGAGTAATCATGGCAAGCATGTCATGTGTGCAAATGGTGGGCATACATAATGCACATGACATATCACAAGTATGGAAGCAAGATATGAGCAAAATATCATCAATGTATTGGTGAGAGGCCATATGTAAATAGCAATGGGACATCATGACTCTCCCAACACAACAAGCAACAATAGCATGAGGCACATGATAAACATGGCAATAGCAACAAGGATCTCCACCAAACATGCAAATACACATAGGAGTCGTAAAATGGTGAATCATGGGTAGATGCAAGCAAGGGTCACAATTGCATGGCAAAATTATGTAAAGATGTATAACATGCAAAGTGAACAAGATACAATGGGCATAAAGTAACAAGTGATATATAGCCCATAGCCGTGTGAGAGGCGAGTAAAAGAGATGTGCGTATTCGTTGCGCGGAGAGAACGATGGGAAGGATAGTTCAAGGGATCCCAAGTCATCTTTGCTCCCAAGAGCTCGTTTCGTCAACTCATCGGATTGTGAGGTTGACGATTGTTCATGAGTACCTACACAAAACAAAGAGAAAGGGAAAATTGTGTGTGTGTGGTATATGTACACATCATCCATCATGAAGCACATGTGCTTGTGTTCGTTAGCACAAAATATCCAATGCTCAAATAAATGTGATGCGTGATATAGAAACATGTCATCCATCATGAGAGATTTGTTATTATGTAGAGCATAATGGAGACTCAAATTGTGTAATGCATTGTTGGGTTTCGTAGTAATTTCAAAAAAATTCCTACGCACACGCAAGATCATGGTGATGCATAGCAACGAGAGGGGGAGAGTGTGATCTACGTACCCTTGTAGATCGACAACGGAAGCGTTAACTTGGTTGATGTAGTCGTACGTCTCCACGGCTCGACCGATCAAGCACCGAAACTACGGCACCTCCGAGTTCTAGCACACGTTCAGCTCGATGACGATCCCCGGACTTCGATCCAGCAAAGTGTCGGGGAAGAGTTCCGTCAGCACGACGGCGTGGTGACGATCTTGATGTACTACTGTTGCAGGGCTTCGCCTAAGCACTGCTACAATATTATCGAGGACTATGGTGGAAGGGGGCACCGCACACGGCTAAGAATATGATCACGTGGATCAACTTGTGTCTCTAGGGGGTGCCCCTGCCTCCGTATATAAAGGCTCAAGGGGGGGAGTGCGGCCGGCCAGGAGAGGCGCGCCAGGAGGAGTCCTACTCCCTCCGGGAGTAGGACTCCCCCCTTTCCTAGTTGGAATAGGATTCGCGGAGGGGGGAAAAGAGGAGAGAGAGGGGGAAGGGGGGTCGGCCCCCTTTCCTTGCCCTATTCGGACCAAGGGGGGGAGGGGCACGCGGACCATCTTTGGCCACCTCTCCTCTCTTCCACTAAGGCCCACTAAGGCCCATATACCTCCCGGGGGGTTCCGGTAACCTCCCGGTACTCCGGTAAAATCCCGATTTCACCCGGAACACTTCCGATATCCAAACATAGGCTTACAATATATCAATCCTTATGTCTCGACCATTTCAAGACTCCTCGTCGTGTCCGTGATCACATCCGGGACTCCGAACAACCTTCGGTACATCAAAATGCATAAACTCATAATATAATTGTCATCGTAACCTTAAGCGTGCGGACCCTACGGGTTCGAGAACAATGTAGACATGACCGAGACACGTCTCCGGTCAATAACCAATAGCGGAACCTGGATGCTCATATTGGCTCCTACATATTCTACGAAGATCTTTTATCGGTCAGACCGCATAACAACATATGTTGTTCCCTTTGGCATCGGTATGTTACTTGCCCGAGATTCGATCGTCGGTATCCCATACCTAGTTCAATCTCGTTACCGGCAAGTCTCTTTACTCGTTCCGTAATACATCATCCCGCAACTAACTCATTAGTTGCAATGCTTGCAAGGCTTCAGTGATGTGCATTACCGAGAGGGCCCAGAGATACCTCTCCGACAATCGGAGTGACAAATCCTAATCTCCGAAATACGCCAACCCAACATGTACCTTTGGAGACACCTGTAGAGCTCCTTTATAATCACCCAGTTACGTTGTGACGTTTGGTAGAACACAAAGTGTTCCTCCGGCAAACGGGAGTTGCATAATCTCATAGTCATAGGAACATGTATAAGTCATGAAGAAAGCAATAGCAACATACTAAACGATCGGGTGCTAAGCTAACGGAATGGGTCATGTCAATCAGATCATTCAACTAATGATGTGATCCCATTAATCAAATGACAACTCTTTGTCCATGGTTAGGAAACACAACCATCTTTGATTAACGAGCTAGTCAAGTAGAGGCATACTTGTGACACTCTTTTTGTCTATGTATTCACACATGTATTATGTTTCCGGTTAATACAGTTCTAGCATGAATAATAAACTTTTATCATGATATAAGGAAATAAATAATAACTTTATTATTGCCTCTAGGGCATATTTCCTTCAGTCTCCCACTTGCACTAGAGTCAATAATCTAGATTATACTGTAATGATTCTAACACCCATGGAGCCTTGGTGCTGATCATGTTTTGCTCGTGGAAGAGGCTTAGTCAATGGGTCTGCTACATTCAGATCCGTATGTATCTTGCAAATCTCTATGTCTCCCACCTGGACTAGATCCCGGATGGAATTGAAGCGTCTTTTGATGTGCTTGGTTCTTTTGTGAAATCTGGATTCCATCGCCAAGGCAATTGCACCAGTATTGTCACAAAAGATTTTCATTGGACCCGATGTACTAGGTATGACACCTAGATCGGATATGAACTCCTTCATCCAGACTCCTTCGTTTGCTGCTTCCGAAGCAGCTATGTACTCCGCTTCACATGTAGATCCCGCCATGACACTTTGTTTAGAACTGCACCAACTGACAGCTCCACCGTTTAATGTAAACACGTATCCGGTTTGCGATTTAGAATCGTCCGGATCAGTGTCAAAGCTTGCATCAACGTAACCATTTACGATGAGCTCTTTGTCACCTCCATATACGAGAAACATATCCTTAGTCCTTTTCAGGTACTTCAGGATGTTCTTGACCGTTGTCCAGTGATCCACTCCTGGATTACTTTGGTACCTCCCTGCTAGACTTATAGCAAGGCACACATCAGGTCTGGTACACAGCATTGCATACATGATAGAGCCTATGGCTGAAGCATAGGGAACATCTTTCATTTTCTCTCTATCTTCTGCAGTGGTCGGGCATTGAGTCTGACTCAATTTCACACCTTGTAACACAGGCAAGAACCCTTTCTTTGCTTGATCCATTTTGAACTTCTTCAAAATCTTGTCAAGGTATGTGCTTTGTGAAAGTCCAATTAAGTGTCTTGATCTATCTCTATAGATCTTAATGCCTAATATGTAAGTAGCTTCACCGAGGTCTTTCATTGAAAAACTCTTATTCAAGTATCCCTTTATGCTATCCAGAAATTCTATATCATTTCCAATCAGTAGTATGTCATCCACATATAATATCAGAAATGCTACAGAGCTCCCACTCACTTTCTTGTAAATGCAGGCTTCTTCAAAAGTCTGTATAAAACCAAATGCTTTGATCACAGTATCAAAGCATTTATTCCAACTCCGAGAGGCTTGCACCAGTCCATAAATGGATCGCTGGAGCTTGCACACTTTGTTAGCTCCCTTTGGATCGACAAAACCTTCTAGTTGCATCATATACAACTCTTCTTCCAGAAATCCATTCAGGAATGCAGTTTTGACATCCTTCTGCCAAATTTCATAATCATAAAATGCGGCAATTGCTAACATGATTCGGACAGACTTAAGCATCGCTACGGGTGAGAAGGTCTCATCGTAGTCAATCCCTTGAACTTGCCGAAACCCTTTTGCGACAAGTCGAGCTTTGTAGACAGTAATATTACCGTCGGCGTCAGTCTTCTTCTTGAAGATCCATTTATTCTCAATTGCTTGCCGATCATTGGGCAAGTCAACCAAAGTCCATACTTTGTTCTCATACATGGATCCCATCTCAGATTTCATGGCTTCAAGCCATTTTGCGGAATCTGGGCTCACCATCGCTTCTTCATAGTTCGTAGGTTCATCATGATCTAGTAGCATGACTTCCAGAACAGGATTACCGTACCACTCTGGTGCGGATCTCACTCTGATTGATCTACGAGGTTCAGTAGTATCTTGTTCTGAAGTTTCATGATCTTTATCATTAGCTTCCTCGCTAATTGGTGTAGGTGTCTCAGAAATAGGTTCCTGTGATGTACTACTTTCCAATAAGGGAGCAGGTACAGTTACCTCGTCAAGTTCTACTTTCCTCCCACTCACTTCTTTCGAGAGAAACTCCTTCTCCAGAAAGTTTCCGAACTTAGCAACAAAAGTCTTGCCTTCGGATCTATGATAGAAGGTGTATCCAATAGTCTCCTTTGGATATCCTACGAAGACACATTTCTCCGATTTCGGTTCGAGCTTATCAGGTTGAAGCTTTTTCACATAAGCATCGCAGCCCCAAACTTTCAGAAACGACAACTTTGGTTTCTTGCCAAACCATAGTTCATAAGGCGTCGTCTCAACGGATTTTGATGGTGCCCTATTTAACGTGAATGTGGCCGTCTCCAAAGCATAACCCCAAAACGATAGCGGTAAATCAGTAAGAGACATCATAGATCGCACCATATCTAGTAAAGTACGATTACGACGTTCGGACACACCATTACGCTGTGGTGTTCCGGGTGGCGTGAGTTGCGAAACTATTCCGCATTGTTTCAAATGTACACCAAACTCGTAACTCAAATATTCTCCTCCACGATCAGATCGTAGAAACTTTATTTTCTTGTTACGATGATTTTCAACTTCACTCTAAAATTCTTTGAACTTTTTAAACATTTCAGACTTATGTTTCACTAAGTAGATATACCCATATCTGCTTAAGTCATCTGTGAAGGTGAGAAAATAACGATATCCGCCACGAGCCTCAATATTCATCGGACCACATACATCTGTATGTATGATTTCCAACAAATCTGTTGCTCTCTCCATAGTACCGGAGAACGGTGTTTTAGTCATCTTGCCCATGAGGCACGGTTCGCAAGTACCAAGTGATTCATAATCAAGTGGTTCCAAAAGTCCATCAGTATGGAGTTTCTTCATGCGCTTTACACCGATATGACCTAAACGGCAATGCCACAAATAAGTTGCACTATCATTATCAACTCTGCATCTTTTGGCTTCAACATTATGAATATGTGTGTTACTACTATCGAGATTCAATAAGAATAGACCATTCTTCAAGGGTGCATGACCATAAAAGATATTACTCATATAAATAGAACAACCATTATTCTCTGATTTAAATGAATAACCGTCTCGCATCAAACAAGATCCAGATATAATGTTCATGCTTAACGCTGGCACCAAATAACAATTATTTAGGTCTAATATTAATCCCGAAGGTAGATGTAGAGGTAGCGCGCCGACTGCGATCACATCGACTTTGGAACCGTTTCCCACGCGCATCATCACCTCGTCCTTAGCCAATCTTCGCTTAATCCATAGTCCCTATTTCGAGTTGCAAATATTAGCAAGAGAACCAGTATCAAATACCCAGGTTCTACTGCGAGCATTAGTAAGGTACACATCAATAACATGTATATCACATATACCTTTGTTCACCTTGCCATCCTTCTTATCCGCCAAATACTTGGGGCAGTTCCGCTTCCAGTGACCAGACTGCTTGCAGTAGAAGCACTCAGTTTCAGGCTTCGGTCCAGACTTGGGTTTCTTCTCTCGAGCAGCAACTTGCTTGCTGTTCTTCTTGAAGTTCCCCTTCTTCTTCCCTTTGCCCTTTTTCTTGAAACTAGTGGTCTTGTTTACCATCAACACTTGATGCTCCTTCTTGATTTCTACCTCGGCAGCTTTCAGCATTGCGAAGAGCTCGGGAATAGTCTTATTCATCCCTTGCATATTATAGTTCATCACGAAGCTCTTGTAGCTTGGTGGAAGTGATTGGAGAATTCTGTCAATGACGCTATCATCCGAAAGATTAACTAACAGTTGAATCAAGTGATTACAATACCCAGACATCTTGAGTATATGCTCACTGACAGAACTGTTCTCCTCCATCTTGCAGCTATAGAACTTATTGGAGACTTCATATCTCTCAATCCGGGCATTTGCTTGAAATATTAACTTCAACTCCTGGAACATCTCATATGCCCCATGACGTTCAAAACGTCGTTGAAGTCCTGGTTCTAAGCCGTAAAGCATGGCACATTGAACTATCGAGTAGTCATCAGCTTTGCTCTGCCAGACGTTCATAACATCTGGTGTTGCTCCAGCAGCAGGCCTGGCACCTAGCGGTGCTTCCAGGACATAATTCTTCTGTGCAGCAATGAGGATAATCCCCAAGTTACGGACCCAGTCCGTGTAATTGCTACCATCATCTTTCAACTTTGCTTTCTCAAGGAACGCATTAAAATTCAACGGAACAACAGCACGGGCCATCTATCTACAATCAAACATACATAAGCAATATACTATCAGGTACTAAGTTCATGATAAATTTAGGTTCAATTAATCATATTACTTAAGAACTCCCAGTTAGATAGATATCCCTCTAATCCTCTAAGTGATTACGTGATCCAAATCAACTAAACCATGTCTGATCATCACGTGAGATGGAGTAGTTTCATTGGTGAACATCACTATGTTGATCATATCTACTATATGATTCACGCTCGACCTTTCGGTCTCCGTGTTCCGAGGCCATATCTGTATATGCTTGGCTCGTCAAGTATAACCTGAGTATTCCGCGTGTGCAACTGTTTTGCACCCGTTGTATTTGAACGTAGAGCCTATCACACCCGATCATCACGTGGTGTCTCAGCATGAAGAACTTTCGCAATGGTGCATACTCAGGGAGAACACTTCTTGATAATTTAGTGAGAGATCATCTTATAATGCTACCGTCAATCAAAGCAAGATAAGATGCATAAAAGATAAACATCACATGCAATCAATATAAGTGATATGATATGGCCATCATCATCTTGTGCTTGTGATCTCCATCTCCGAAGCACCAACGTGATCACCATCGTCACCGGCGCGACACGTTGATCTCCATCGTAGCATCGTTGTCGTCTCGCCAATCTCATGCTTCCACGACTATCGCTACCGCTTAGTGATAAAGTAAAGCATTACAGCACGATTGCATTGCATACAATAAAGCGACAACCATATGGCTCCTGCCAGTTGCCGATAACTCGGTTACAAAACATGATCATCTCATACAATAAAATTTAGCATCATGTCTTGACCATATCACATCACAACATGCCCTGCAAAAACAAGTTAGACGTCCTCTACTTTGTTGTTGCAAGTTTTACGTGGCTGCTACGGGCTTAAGCAAGAACCAATCTTACCTACGCATCAAAACCACAACGATAGTTTGTCAAGTTGGTGCTGTTTTAACCTTCGCAAGGACCGGGCGTAGCCACACTCGGTTCAACTAAAGTTGGAGAAACTGTCACCCGCTAGCCACCTTTGTGCAAAGCACGTCGGGAGAACCGGTCTCGCGTAAGCATACGCGTAATGTCGGTCTGGGCCGCTTCGTCCAACAATACCGCCGAACCAAAGTATGACATGCTGGTAAGCAGTATGACTTATATCGCCCACAACTCACTTGTGTTCTACTCGTGCATATAACATCAACACATAAAACCTAGGCTCGGATGCCACTATTGGGTTTCATAGTAATTTCAAAAAAAATCCTACGCACAAGCAAGATCATGGTGATGCATAGCAACGAGAGGGGGAGAGTGTGATCTACGTACCCTTGTAGATCGACAACGGAAGCGTTAACTTGGTTGATGTAGTCGTACGTCTCCACGGCTCGACCGATCAAGCACCGAAACTACGGCACCTCCGAGTTCTAGCACACGTTCAGCTCGATGACGATCCCTGGACTTCGATCCAGCAAAGTGTCGGGGAAGAGTTCCGTCAGCACGACGGCGTGGTGACGATCTTGATGTACTACCGTTGCAGGGCTTCGCCTAAGCACTGCTACAATATTATCGAGGACTATGGTGGAAGGGGGCACCGCACACGGCTAAGAATATGATCACGTGGATCAACTTGTGTCTCTAGGGGGTGCCCCTGCCTCCGTATATAAAGGCTCAAGGGGGGGAGTGCGTCCGGCCAGGAGAGGCGCGCCAGGAGGAGTCCTACTCCCTCCGGGAGTAGGACTCCCCCCCTTTCCTAGTTGGAATAGGATTCGCGGAGGGGGGAAAAGATGAGAGAGAGGGGGAAGGGGGGCCGGCCCCCTCTCCTTATCCTATTTGGACCAAGGGGGGAGGGGCGCGCGGCCCATCTTTGGCCACCTCTGCTCTCTTCCACTAAGGCCCACTAAGGCCCATATACCTCCCGGGGGGTCCGGTAACCTCACGGTACTCCGATAAAATCCCGATTTCACCCGGAACACTTCCGATATCCAAACATAGGCTTCCAATATATCAATCTTTATGTCTCGACCATTTCGAGACTCCTCGTCATGTCCATGATCACATCCGGGACTCTGAACAACCTTCGGTACATCAAAATGCATAAACTCATAATATAACTGTCATCGTAACCTTAAGCGTGTGGACCCTACGGGTTCGAGAACAATGTAGACATGACCGAGACACGTCTCCGGTCAATAACCAATAGCGGAACCTGGATGCTCATATTGGCTCCTACATATTCTACGAAGATCTTTTATCGGTCAGACCGCATAACAACATACGTTGTTCCCTTTGGCATCGGTATGTTACTTGCCCGAGATTCGATCGTCGGTATCCCATACCTAGTTCAATCTCGTTACCGGCTAGTCTCTTTACTCGTTTCGTAATACATCATCCCGCAACTAACTCATTAGTTGCAATGCTTGCAAGGCTTCAGTGATGTGCATTACCGAGAGGGCCCAGAGATACCTCTCAGATAATCAGAGTGACAAATCCTAATCTCGAAATACGCCAACCCAACATGTACCTTTGGAGACACCTGTAGAGCTCCTTTATAATCACCCAGTTACGTTGTGACGTTTGGTAGCACACAAAGTGTTCCTCCGGCAAACGGGAGTTGCATAATCTCATAGTCATAGGAACATGTATAAGTCATGAAGAAAGCAATAGCAACATACTAAACGATCGGGTGCTAAGCTAATGGAATGGGTCATGTCAATCAGATCATTCAACTAATGATGTGATCCCATTAATCAAATGACAACTCTTTATCCATGGTTAGGAAACACAACCATCTTTGATTAACGAGCTAGTCAAGTAGAGGCATACTAGTGACACTCTGTTTGTCTATGTATTCACGCATGTATTATGTTTCCGGTTAATACAGTTCTAGCATGAATAATAAACTTTTATCATGATATAAGGAAATAAATAATAACTTTATTATTGCCTCTAGGGCATATTTCCTTCATGGAATGCATATGGTGCAAGCAATTATGGGAATCATGCAAAGTATTGAATGCATCAAAATCTCCTAATATGTATGAGGAAACTATGGGGGTCTCCTCATGAGCATTAGTGGAAACATCACACTGAGAATATTGACAACATCCAAAACAATGCATAGTTGCAACATGGTGATCATGGCATGGCATAGTAGATGAATTGCGCAAATCATGTAAAGGAAGCATGGCAATATCATCACATGAAAAGCAAAAGCCAATGACCATCATCTCGTCATCTATGCCATAAGTGCAAATGGGATTTATTGTAATGGGGGCATGCATAGCTACTATGTTGAGATTGAAATGATGCTATATGGGGGATCTCACTCATAGCATATGACAAGTTCAATGGATTGTCAAACATGATGTGACCAAAGAATTTTCACATGATATCCTATGGAGCATAGCATCACAACTAGGCAAATCAACATGCTCATCATCATATTCATCATAAATAGGTAAGTCATGACATGAAGAAGTCACACTATCATGAAGCATGGGAATAGGTGGATCAACATCATGCAAGCAATCATTTGTGAGATAGTCCACTAGTGGGACAAGAGAAGCACCATCACCTATGTTACCTTTGGAGCATCGCTCATGTGTTGTAGGTGAGGTGTCAAAGACGAAGTTGTGGTTATCTTCATGTTGATGGAACCATGTGGGGGTGCATCTTCTTCCATCATGGCCATTGTCGTCGTTGAAGGTATGGACTCGTCGAGGATAGGCGTGTCCTCATGTAGGAGACCTAGCACCAAAGAAGAAAACACACTCGGAGTAGAGGTTAAGTCATTAGAAATCATAGTGGCCTCACATGCCGTGTCAACTACCTCACTCACTAAGTGTTGTGGCTCACTCACTCCCTCTCGGATGCTCTCACTCATATGGTAGGTGGAGTCACTCAAATGGCTCTCAAACTCACATAGGATGTGTGGCATGCTCTCAAGTGTGGGGCTAGTGGTGGTCACACTCATCCTCTCATAGGAAATGCTCTCAATGTCATGTATGGTGGAGTCACTCATGTGGTGGTGGCTCTCCTCACATGGCAATTGGGGCATCTCTTCATATGTGGGTGTCGGAGAGATGTAGGTACAAATGTCTGCATTCTTAATCATGTCGTAGTCGTAGCCGTGGATGAAGGCCGAAGATGGCACATCATCACTCTCCTCCAAGACCAAAGATAAGGTCTCATCTGCGGTCTTGTAGCTTGACTCGGAGTATGAGTCCAATATGGGCACCATCTTCATGTTGTTGAAGAGGTTCATGCTCGTCGCCGTGGACGAAGGGGATGGTCCTTGCTCGACCTTCGTGTCATCGTCTTGATGTTGGAGGCCCATATGATGTGGCACCTCGTGGCTCGTCTCCATGACCGAAGGGAAATTCCCATGCTCGGCCATCTTCTTTGAGGGGCTTCCGAAGATGGAAGTCTCGCCCTCGCTCATAGGTGGTCACCTCTTTGTTGAAGATGTCGATGTAGGCGAACTCACGGGAAGTAGGCGAAGATGCCGTACGTCCGAAGGCGAAGATGCCTTGATAGCACTTGGTGAAGATGCCTAAGTGGTGGTGGTAGTAGCCGTCACTTATATTATAGAAATAGATGAACTCTCATGCGTCACTTATATTATTTTGAGAGTCTTTCGAACAGCATGGTAGTTTGCTTTGGTTATGAAACTAGTCCTAATACGATGGGCATCCAAGAGGGATATAATAAAAACTTTCATATAGAGTGCATTGAATACTATGAGAAGTTTGATACTTGATGATTGTTTTGAGATATGAGGATGGTAATATTAGAGTCATGCTAGTTGAGTAGTTGTGAATTTGAGAAATACTTGTGTTGAAGTTTGTGATTCCTGTAGCATGCACGTATGGTGAACCGTATGTGATGAAGTCGGAGCATGATTTATTTATTGATTGTCTTCCTTATGAGTGGCGGTCAGGGACGAGCGATGGTCTTTTCCTACCAATCTATCCCCCTAGGAGCATGCGCGTAGTACTTTGTTTTGATAACTAATAGATTTTTGCAATAAGTATGTGAATTCTTTATGACTAATGTTGAGTCCATGGATTATATGCACTCTCGCCCTTCCACCATTGCTAGCCTCTCTTGTGCCGTGCAATTTTCGCCGGTACCATATCACCCACCATTACCTTCCTCAAAACAGCCACCATACCTACCTATTATGGCATTTCCATAGCCATTCCGAGATATATTGCCATGCAACTTTCCACCATTCCGTTTATTATGACACGCTCCATCATTGTCATATTGCTTTGCATGATCATGTAGTTGACATTGTATTTGTGGCAAAGCTACCATTCATAATTCTTTCATACATGTCACTCATGAGTCATTGCACATCCCGGTACACCGCCGGAGGCATTCATATAGAGTCATATTTTGTTCTAAGAATCGAGTTGTAATTCTTGAGTTGTAAGTAAATAAAAGTGTGATGATCATCATTATTAGAGCATTGTCCCAGTGAGGAAAGGATGATGGAGACTATGATTCCCCCACAAGTCGGGATGAGACTCCGGACGAAAATAAATAAAAGAGGCCAAAGAAGCCCAAATAAAAAAAGATAAAAGAGGCCATAAAAAAGAGAAGGCCCAAATAAAAAAATAAAAAAATGAGAGAGAAAAAGAGAGAAGGGGCAATGCTACTATCCTTTTACCACACTTGTGCTTCAAAGTAGCACCATGATCTTCATGATAGAGAGTCTCCTATGTTGTCACTTTCATATACTAGTGGGAATCTTTCATTATAGAACTTGGCTTGTATATTCCAATGATGGGATTCCTCAAAATGCCCTAGGTCTTCGTGAGCAAGCGAGTTGGATGCACACCCACTAGTTTCTTTTGTTGAGCTTTCATACACTTATAGCTCTAGTGCATCCGTTGCATGGCAATTCCTACTCACTCACATTGATATCTATTGATGGGCATCTCCATAGCCGGTTGATACGCCTAGTTGATGTGAGGCTATCTTCTCCCTTTTTGTCTTCTCCACAACCACCCTTCTATTCCACATATAGTGCTATATCCATGGCTCACGCTCATGTATTGCGTGAAGATTGAAAAAGTTTCAGAACATCAAAAGTATGTAACAATTGCTTGGCTTGTCATCGGGGTTGTGCATGATTTAAATAATTTACATGGTGAAGATAGAGCATAGCCAGACTATGATTTTGTAGGGATAGCTTTCTTTGCCATGTTTTTTTGAGAAGACATGATTACTTTGTTAGTATGCTTGAAGTATTATTATTTTTATGTCAATATTAAACTTTTGTATTGAATCTTATGGATCTGAATATTCTTGCCACAATAAATAGAACTACATGGATAAATATGTTAGGTAGCATTCCACATCAAAAATTATGTTTTTATCATTTACCTACTCGAGGACGAGCAGGAATTAAGCTTGGGGATGCTGATACATCTCCAACGTATCTATAATTTTTTATTGTTCCATGCTATTATATTATTTGTTTTGGATGTTTATGGGCTTTATTATACACTTCTATATTATTTTTGGGACTAACCTATTAACCCAGAGCCCAGTGCTAGTTTCTGTTTTTCCTTGTTTTAGAGTATCATACAAAAGGAAAATCAAACGGAGTCCAATTGACCTGAAACTTCACGGAACTTAATTTTTGGACCAGAAGAAGCCCACGGAGTATCGAAGTTGGACCAGGAGAGTCTGGGGCTGCCCACAAGGGTGGGGGGGCGCCCACCCCCTCTGGGCGCGCCCTCTGGGCGCGCCCCCTGCCTCGTGGACAGCCCGGAGATCCACCGACATACTTCTTCCTCCCATATATACCCATATACCCTAAAAACATCTAGGAGCACAATAGATCGGGAGTTCCGCCGCCATAAGCCTCCGTAGCCACCGAAAGCCAATCTAGACCCGTTCTGGCACCCTACCGGAGGGGGAATCCCTCTCTGGTGGCCATCTTCATTATCCTGGTGCTCTCCATGACGAGGAGGGAGTAGTTCTCCCTCGGGGCTGAGGGTATGTACCAGTAGCTATGTGTTTGATCTCTCTCTCTCTCGTGTTCTTGAGGTGGTACGATCTTGATGTATCGCAACCTTTGCTATTATATTTGGATCCTATGATGTTTCTCCCCCTCTACTCTCTTGTAATGGATTGAGTGTTCCCTTTGAAGTTATCTTATCGGATTGAGTCTTTAAGGATTTGAGAACACTTGATGTATGTCTTGCGTGGGATACCCGCGGTGACAATGGGGTATTCTATTGATCTACTTGATGTATGTTTTGGTGATCAACTTGCGGGTTCCGTGACCTTAGGAATCTATGCATAGGGGTTGGCACACGTTTTCGTCTTGACTCTCCGGTAGAATCTTTGGGGCACTCTTTGAAGTTCTATGTGTTGGTTGAATAGATGAATTTTAGATTGTGTGATGCATATCGTATAATCATACCCACGGATACTTGAGGTGACATTGGAGTATCTAGGTGACATTAGGGTTTTGTTTGATTTGTGTCTAAGGTGTTATTCTAGTACGAACTCTGGGGCTGTTTGTGACACTTATAGGAATAGCCCAACGGATTGATTGGAAAGAATAACTTTGAGGTGGTTTCGTACCCTACCATAATCTCTTCGTTTGTTCTCCTCTATTAGTGACCTTGGAGTGACTCTTTGTTGCATGTTGAGGGATAGTTATGTGATCCAATTATGTTATTATTGTTGAGGGAACTTGCACTAGTGAAAGTATGAACCCTAGGCCTTGTTTCAACGCATTGCAATACCGTTTGTGCTCACTTTTATCATAAGTTACCTTGCTGTTTTTATATTTTCATATTACAAAAACCTTTATCTACCATCCATATACCACTTGTATCATCATCTCTTCGCCGAACTAGTGCATCTATACAATTTACCATTGTATTGGGTGTGTTGGGGACACAAGAGACTATTTGTTATTTGGTTGCAGGGTTGTTTGAGAGAGACCATCTTCATCCTACGCCTCCTACGGATTGATAAACGTTAGGTCATCAACTTGAGGGAAATTTGCTACTGTCCTACAAACCTCTACACTTGGAGGCCCAACAACGTCTACAAGAAGAAGGTTGTGTAGTAGACATCAGTGGTCAAGCCTATGCGGAAGTTATGGTGGTGGTTGATGAATAAGCAATCATCCCTAAGTAGCCTAAACACCTTAGGAGACTCAAATCACAACTCAAACAACCACTGATGCTATGGGGATCAATATGGGTTAGGTTGTGGAAGTCGGTGGCGGTTATGCGGATGATATGGTGGAAGCCCTAGGCAAAGATGCCAAAGTTCCAAAAATTTGATGGAGTCAAATGGTGATGGTAGTATTTTTGTGGGAAGAGGGATGTCAAGAGATTTTCAACAAGCTAAAGAACGCAAAAATCGGACTCCGGATGAATTAGTTATGGACAAAACGGTGAAACGGGAAAACTGAAATGTATGGGGGCCGGATAGCTGGGGGTGTGTGTCCAAAACCGTGCAGATTTTGCGCTCCAGGAGCCGAATGTCCGGCTTGGAGCCCGGATGTCAGGCCCGATGGCCCGGATATCCGGCCTTTGGCCCGGATGTCCAGCCCGACGATTCCAGATCGGGATTTGGACTTCGAAACTCGATTTGGGGCGGAAATAGATGATTTTGGGGGCAAAATTGGAGTGATTTCGTGGATGGAAAGTGGGGAAACTTGGGGATATGCTAGATCTACTTGAAACCAAGCAAATCCAGGGATCAAACCAACAAATCACAAAAAAAAATTGGGGCTATTTTTATGGGGAATTTTTGAATTAGGGACAAAATCAACAAAAACAAGGCTAGAAACACAACGGGGAGACTCTGAAATCATGATCAATGTGGCTCTAGATACCAAGATGATATAGGGTGGAACCCTAGATGGCCGATCTTTCACGAAAGGATCGGATCCCGTGATGAACACAATGAACACGAGGGGGAAAATGAGGGGAAACACGAGATAAACACTAAAACCCACAAGAATGATCACACATGTGCTAGATCCTCGAAACACAAAGAAATACAAGATCTGAATCCAACAAAGGACGATACATAGGGTAACTGGTTCTTCTCCGTGAGGAGGTCTTGATGGGGCCACTGCTACCTCTTGAGCACCGCGTCAGTTTTCCCTTGAAGAGGAAAGGGTGATGCAGCAGAGCAGCATAAGTATTTCCCTCAGTTTTTGAGAACCAAGGTATCAATCCAGTAGGAGGCCACGCATGAGTCCCTCGCACCTACACAAACAAATAAACTCCTCGCAACCAACTCGATAAAGGGGTTGTCAATCCCTTCATGGTCACTTACAAAAGTGAGATCTGATAGATATGATAAGATAATATTTTTGGTATTTTTATGATAAAGATAAATAAAGATGCAAGTAAAATAAATGGCAAAGGAAATAACTAAGTACTGGAAGATTAATATGATGGAAAATAGACCCGGAGGCCATAGGTTTCACTAGTGGCTTCTCTCGAGAGCATAAGTATTACGGTGGGTGAACAAATTACTGTTGAGCAATTGACAGAATTGAGCATAGTTATGAGAATATCTAGGTATGATCATGTATATAGGCATCACGTCCAAGACAAGTAGACCGACTCCTGCCTGCATCTACTACTATTACTCCACACATCGACCGCTATCCAGCATGCATCTAGAGTATTAAGTTCAAGAGAACAGAGTAACGCTTTAAGAAAGATGACATGATGTAGAGGGATAAACTCATGCAATATGATATAAACCCCATCTTGTTATCCTCGATGGCAACAATACAATACGTGCCTTGCTGCCCCTACTTTCACTGAGAAAGGACACCACAAGAATGAACCCAAAGCTAAGCACTTCTCCCATTACAAGAAAGATCAATCTAGTAGGCCAAACCAAACTGATAATTCGAAGAGACTTGCAAAGATAACCAATCATACATAAAAAAATCAGAGAAGATTCAAATATTGCTCATAGATAAACTTGATCATAAACCTACAATTCATCAGTCACAACAAACACACCGCAAAAGAAGATTACATCGAATAGATCTCCACAAGAGAGGGGGAGAACTTTGTATTGAGATCCAAAAAGAGAGAAGAAGCCATCTAGCTAATAACTATGGACCCGAAGATCTGAAGTAAACTACTCACACTTCATCGGAGAGGCTATGGTGTTGATGTAGAAGCCCTCCGTGATCGATACCCCCTCCGGCGGAGCTCCGGAAAAGGCCCCAAGATGGGATCTCGTGGATACAGAAAGTTACGACGGTGGAATTAGGGTTTTGGCTCCGTATCTGGTAGTTTGGGGGTACGTAGGTATATATAGGAGGAAGAAGTACGTCGGTGGAGCAACATGGTCCCCACGAGGGTGGAGGGCGCGCCTGGGGGGGTAGGCGCGCCCCCTACCTCGTGCCTTCCTGGTTGATGTCTTTACGTAGGGTCCAAGTCCTCTGGATCACGTTTGTTCCGAAAATCACGTTCCCGAAGGTTTCATTCCGTTTGGACTCCGTTTGATATTCTTTTTCTGCGAAACTCTGAAATAGGCAAAAAACAGCAATTCTGGGCTGGGCCTCCGGTTAATAGGTTAGTCCCAAAAATAAAATAAAAGTGTATAATAAAGCCCAATAATGTCCAAAACAAGATATAATATAGCATGGAACGATCAAAAATTATAGATACGTTTGAGACGTATCAAGCATCCCCAAGCTTAATTCCTGCTCGTCCTCGAGTAGGTAAATGATAAAAACAGAAATTTTGATGTGGAATGCTACTTGGCATAATTTCAATGTAATTCTTCTTAATTGTGGTATGAATATTCAGATCTGAAAGATTCAAGAGAAAAGTTCAATATTGACATAGAAATAATAATACTTCAAGCATACTAACTTAACCAATTATGTCTCTTCAAAATAACATTGCCAAAGAAAGTTATCCCTACAAAATCATATAGTCTGGCTATGCTCCATCTTCACCACATAAAGTATTTAAATCATGCACAACCCCGATGACAAGCCAAGAAATTGTTTCATACTTTTAGTGTTCTCAAACTTTTTCAATATTCACGCAATACATGAGCGTGAGCCATGGACATAGCACTATAAGTGGAATAGAATGGTGGTTGTGGAGAAGACAAAAAGGGGGAAGATAGTCTCACATCAACTAGGCGTATCAATGGGCTATGGATGCCCGTTAATAGATATCAATGTGAGTGAGTAGGTATTGCCATGCAATGGATGCACTAGAGCTATAAGTATATGAAAGCTCAACAAAAAGAACTATGTGTGTGTGCATCCAACTCGCTTGCTCACGAAGACCTAGGGCATTTTAAGGAAGCCCATCATTGGAATATACAAGCCAAGTTGTATAATGAAAAATTCCCACTAATATATGAAAGTGATAACATAGGAGACTCTCTATGAAGATCTTGGTGCTACTTTGAAGCACAAGTGTGGTAAAAGGATAGTAGCATTGTCCCTTCTCTCTTTTTCTCTCATATTTATTTTATTTTATTTGGGCCTTTTCTCTTTTTTATGGCCTCTTTTTTTTAGTCCGGACTCTCATCCCGACTTGTGGGGGAATCATAGTCTCCATCATCCTTTCCTCACTTGGGACAATGCTCTAAAAATGATGGTCATCACACTTTCTTATTTACTTACAACTCAACAATTACAACTCAATACTTAGAACAAAATATGACTCTATGTGAATGTCTCCGCCGGTGTACCGGGATGTGCAATGAATCAAGAGTGACATGTATGAAAGAATTGTGAATGGTGACTTTGCCACGAATACAATGTCCACTACATGATCACGCAAAGCAATATGACAATGATGGAGCGTGTCATAGTAAACGGAAGGGTGCTAAGCTGCATGGCAATATATCTCGGAATGGCTATGGAAATGCCATGATAGGTAGGTATGGTGGCTGTTTTGAGGAAGGTATATGGTGGGTGTATGATACCGGCGAAAGGTGCGCGGTATTAGAGAGGCTAGCAATGGTGGAAGGGTGAGAGTGCATATGATCCATGGACTCAACATTAGTCATAAAGAACTCATATAATTATTGCAAAAATCTACAAGTTATCAAAGTGAAGTATTACACGCATGCTCCTAGGGGGATGGATTGGTAGGAAAAGACCATCGCTCGTCCCCGACCGCCACTCATAAGGAATACAATCAATAAATAAATCATGCTCCGACTTCATCACATAACGGTTCACCATACGTGCATGCTACGGGAATCACAAACTTCAACACAAGTATTTCTCAAATTCACAACTACTCAACTAGCACAACTCTAGTATCACCATCTCCATATCTCAAAACAATTATCAAGTATCAAACTTCTCATAGTATTCAACACACTCATAAGAAAATCTTTTTTTAATCTTGAATGCCGGACATAATTAAAGCAATTTACCATGCTGTTTTGTAGGACTCTCAAAATAATCTAAGTGAAGCATGAGAGAACAATGGTTTCTATAAAACAAATCCACCGACGTGCTCTAAAAGATATAAGTGAAGCACTAGAGCAACAACTATATAACTCAAAAGATATAAGTGAAGAACATAGAGTATTCTAAAAATTTCTGAATCATGTGTGTCTCTCTCAAAAGGTGTGTACAGAAAGGATGATTGTGGCAAACTAAAAAATAAAGACTCAAATAATACAAGACGCTCCAAGCAAAACACATATCATGTGGTAAATAAAAATATAGCTCCAAGTAAAGTTACCGATGGAAGTAGACGAAAGAGAGGATGCCTTCCGGGGCATCCCCAAGCTTTGGCTTTTAGGTGTCCTTAGATTATCTTGGGGGTGCCATGGGCATCCCCAAGCTTAGGCTCTTGCCACTCCTTGTTCCATAATCCATCAAATCTTTACCCAAAACTTGAAAACTTCACAACACAAAACTTAAAATAGAAAATCTCGTGAGCTCCGTTAGCGAAAGAAAACAAAACACCACTTCAAGGTACTGTAATGAACTCATTCTTTGTTTATATTGGTGTTAAACCTACTGTATTACAACTTCTCTATAGTTTATAAAATATTTTACTAGCCATAGATTTATTAAAATAAGCAAACAACACACGAAAAACAGAATCTGTCAAAAACAGAACAGTCTTTAGTAATCTGTAGCTAACGCAAGATCTGGAACCCTAAAATTCTAAAATAAATTGATGGCCGTGAGGAATTTATCTATTAATCATCTTCAAAAATAATGAACTAAATAGCACTTTCCAGATAAAAATGACAGCAATTCTCGTGAGCGCTAAAGTTTCTGTTTTTTACACCAAGATTAAAAAGACTTTCCCCAAGTCTTCCCAACGGGTCTACTTGGCACAAACACTAATTAAACACAAAAAACACAACCAAAACATAGGCTAGATAAATTATTTAGTACTAAACAGGAGCAAAAGGCAAGGAATAACAATAAAATTGGGTTGCCTCCCAACAAGCGCTATGGTTTAACGCCCCTGGCTAGACATAAAAGCGAAGATAGATCTAGGTATTGCCATCTTTGGTAGGCAATCCATAAGTGTCTCTCATAATAGATTCATATGGTAATTTAATTTTATTTCTAGGGAAGTGTTCCATGCCTTTCCTTAACGGAAATTGGAATCTAATATTCCCTTCCTTCATATCAATAATTGCACCAATCGTTCTAAGGAAAGGTCTACCAAGAATAATAGGACATGAAGAATTGCAATCTATATCAAGAACAATAAAATCTACATGCACATAATTCCTATTTGCAACAATAATAACATCATTAATTCTTCCCATAGGTTTCTTGATAGTGGAATCCGCAAGGTGCAAGTTTAAAGAGCAATCATCAAAATCACGGAAACCTAGCAAATCACACAAAGTCTAAGGAATCGTGGAAACACTAGCACCCAAATCACACAAAGCATAGCACTCATGATCTTTAATTTTAATTTTAATAGTAGGTTCCAAATCATCATAAAGTTTTCTAGGGATAGAAACTTCTAACTCAAGTTTTTCTTCATAAGATTGCATCAAAGCATCAACGATATGTTTGGTAAAGGCTTTATTTTGACTATAAGCATGAGGAGAATTTAGCACGGATTGCAACAAGGAAATACAATTTATCAAAGAGAAATTATCATAATTAAATTCCTTGAAATCCAAAATAGTGGGTTCATCGATATTTCATGTTTTGACTTCTTCAATCCCACTTTTAACATTTTGAGCATCAAGATCTAAAGACTCCGAATTTTTGGAACGCCTTCTAGGTAAAGGTGGTTCTTATTCAGTCCCATCATTATCAAGATTCATATTACAAAGCAAAGATTAAATATGGGACACATCAATACCTTTTAGATCTTCATCTTTGTTATCATGGAAACTAGAAGAACACGCTTTTATAAAGCAATCTTTCTTAGCACGCATCCTAGCGGTTCTTTCTTTGCACTCATCAATGGAAATTCTCATAGCTTTGAGAGACTCACTGATATCATGCTTAGGTGGAATAGATCTAAGTTTCAAAGAATCAACATCAAGAGAAATTCTATCAACGTTCCTGGCCAACTCATCAATCTTAAGCAATTTTTCTTCAATCAAAGCAATGAAATTCTTTTGCGAAGTAATAAATTCTTTAATATTAGATTCAAAATCAGAGGGCATCTTATTAAAATTTCCATAACAATTGTTGTAGGAGTTACCATAATTATTAGAGTAATTACTAGGATACGGCCTAGGATTAAAGTTCCCTCTATACGCGTTGTTACCAAAATTATTCCTACCAACAAAATTCACATCCAAAGACTCATTATTATTATCAATCAAAGTAGACAAAGGCATATCATTAGGATCAGAAGAAACACTGTTATTAGCAAATAATTTCATAAGTTCATCCATCTTTCCACTCAAAACATTAATTTCTTCTATCGCATGCACTTTCTTATTAGTAGATCTTTCGGTGTGCCATTGAGAATAATTAACCATAATATTATCTAGGAGTTTTAGTAGCTTCTCCTAAAGTGATTTCCATAAAAGTGCCTCCCGCGGCCGAATCTAAAAGGTTTCTAGAAGCAAAATTCAATCCGCCATAAATTTTTTGTATAATCATCCCTAAATTCAAACCATGTGTAGGGAAATTACGTACCATTAATTTCATCCTCTCCCAAGCTTGTGCAACATGTTCATGATCAAGTTGCTTAAAATTCATAATATCGTTTCTAAGAGAGATGATATTAGCGGGAGGAAAATACTTAGAGATAAAAGCATCTTTGCACTTATTCCATGAATCAATACTATTTTTGGGCAAAGACGAAAACCAAGCTTTAGCACGATCTCTAAGCAAAAAAGGAAATAGCTTCAATTTAAGAATATCATTGTCCACATCCTTCTTCTTTTGCATATCACACAAATCAACAAAATTGTTTAGATGGTAGCGGCATCTTCACTAGGAAGGCCGGAAAACGGATCTTTCATGACAAGATTCAACAAAGCAGCATTAATTTCACAAGATTCAGCATCGGTAAGAGGAGCAATCGGAGTGCTAATAAAATCATTGTTGTTGGTATTAGTAAAGTCACACAATTTGGTATTATCTTGAGCCATCGTGACAAGCAAGCAATCCAACACACAAGCAAACAAGAGACGGGCAAAAAGAAGCGAATAGAGAAAGAGGAGGGGGACGGAGAGAGAGAGAGGGCGAATAAAACGGCAAGGGTGAAGTGGGGGAAGAGGAAAACGAGAGGCAAATGGCAAATAATGTAATGCGGGATATAAGGGTTTGTGATGGGTACTTGGTATGTTGACTTTTGCGTAGACTCCCCGGCAACGGCGCCAGAAATCCTTCTTGCTACCTATTGAGCACTGCGTTGGTTTTCCCTTGAAGAGGAAAGGGTGATCTAGCAGAGCAGCGTAAGTATTTCCCTCCGTTTTTGAGAACC
Organism: Triticum urartu; assembly: GCF_003073215.2. Classification (NCBI taxonomy): domain Eukaryota; kingdom Viridiplantae; phylum Streptophyta; class Magnoliopsida; order Poales; family Poaceae; genus Triticum; species Triticum urartu. The sequence goes on along the minus strand of NC_053028.1, from coordinate 644,139,641 downwards.
AAGGTATCAATCCAGTAGGAGGCCCTGCACGAGTCCCTCGCACCTACACAAACAAATAAACTCCTCGCAACCAACGCGATAAAGGGGTTGTCAATCCCTTCACGGTCACTTATGAAAGTGAGATCTGATAGATATGATAAGATAATATTTTTGGTATTTTTATGATAAAGAGAAATAAAGATGCAAGTAAAATAAATGGCAAAGGAAATAACTAAGTATTTGAAGATTAATATGATGGAAAATAGACCCGGAGGCCATAGGTTTCACTAGTGGCTTCTCTCGAGAGCATAAGTATTACGGTGGGTGAACAAATTACTGTTGAGCAATTGACAGAATTGAGCATAGTTATGAGAATATCTAGGTATGATCATGTATATAGGCATCACGTCCAAGACAAGTAGACCGACTCCTGCCTGCATCTACTACTATTACTCCACACATCGACCGCTATCCAGCATGCATCTAGAGTATTAAGTTCAAGAGAACAGAGTAACGCTTTAAGCAAGATAACATGATGTAGAGGGATAAACTCATGCAATATGATATAAACCCCATCTTGTTATCCTCGATGGCAACAATACAATACGTGCCTTGCTGCCCCTACTGTCACTGGGAAAGGACACCGCAAGATTGAATCCAAAGCTAAGCACTTCTCCCATTGCAAGAAAGATCAATCTAGTAGGCCAAACCAAACTGATAATTCGAAGAGACTTGCAAAGATAACCAATCATACATAAAAGAATTCAGAGAAGATTCAAATATTGCTCATAGATAAACTTGATCATAAACCCACAATTCATCGGTCTCAACAAACACATCGCAAAATAAGAATACATCGAATAGATCTCCACAAGAGAGGGGAAGAACTTTGTATTGAGATCCAAAAATAGAGAAGAAGCCATCTAGCTAATAACTATGGACCCGAAGGTCTGAAGTAAACTACTCACACTTCATCGGAGAGGCTATGGTGTTGATGTAGAAGCCCTCCGTGATCAATACCCCCTCCGGCGGAGCTCCGGAAAAGGCCCCAAGATGGGATCTCGTGTATACAGAAAGTTACGACGGTGGAATTAGGGTTTTGGTTCTGTATCTGGTAGTTTGGGGGTACGTAGGTATATATAGGAGGAAGAAGTACGTCGATGGAGCAACGTGGGCCCCACGAGGGTGGAGGGCGCGCCCCCTACCTCGTGCCTTCCTGGTTGATGTCTTGACGTAGGGTTCAAGTCCTCTGGATCACGTTTGTTCCGAAAATCACGTTCCCGAAGGTTTCATTCCGTTTGGACTCCGTTTGATATTCTTTTTCTGCGAAACTCTGAAATAGGCAAAAAAACAGCAATTCTGGGCTGGGCCTCCGGTTAATAGGTTAGTCCCAAAAATAATATAAAAGTGTATAATAAAGCCCAATAATGTCCAAAACAGGATCTAATATAGCATGGAACAATCAAAAATTATAGATATGTTGGAGACATATCAGCCGCCCAAGAGGGGTCTTGAATCCAAGGTGGATCTTCTCCGAAGAGGGGTCGCGGTCTCTCTCGTGGATTAGATCCTATATGGATGAGCGAAGCTCTATCTCTCAAATGACCTATCATAGTGCTAACCCTAACTAGAAGGAGGTGGGGGAGTATATATATTCTAAGCCATGAAGGGGTAAGTGGGAAAGAGGGATACATGGGCCCTTGGCCCGTTCACTGTGCGCAGACAGGCGCCGGATGTCCGGGCTGGGGGCCGGATGCCCAGGGCTTCACGAGGGGCTGGATGTTCGTGCTGGAGGGGCCGGATGTCCGGGCTGGCGGGGTCGGTTCCAGACACATTCGGTGATAAAGGGGCCGGATTTCCGGGCTGGAGGGATCGGATGTCCGGGGCTTCGGGAGGAGCCGGATGTCCGGGGTGATGGCCGGATGTCTGGGCTGCGCTGGACCTTTGTGGTGCTCTCTGGATGGCCGATGCCAGATTTCCGGGGGTCGGCCCGGATGTCCGGGCTGGAGCCAGATGTCCGACCGCTGTAGCAGCTGGCCCTTCTTCCTTCTCCTTCCTTCACTTCCGTGCATGCTTGGCCTTGGTCCTTGGGCTCTCCGTGGTCTCCTCGGGTGTACTTGAGTATGCACAAGGTCCGCGCTTGAAGTAGCATCGATGTCTTACGTGCGGAAAGGGAAGATTCGGAAAGGAGCGAGTTCACCTTAGGTCCGAAGGTGTATGCTGGAGTGTACATGGGGATGATCGTAGGATGCTCCGCATCACCACGTAGAAAAAAATACTAAGGATTAGAATCCTTCATATTTCCTTTGAGAATCCTTTGAACCAAAGTAGCCCGTAATGTTCATCAGGTTGGTCGTTACCAAAGAAGCTATCTCTGTTTCCATCTCATGTGATGGAACAGGTTCAACATTTTCTGCACATCAACTACACTACCTATATGATCTACCCCTTCAAGTATTTTTTCCTAATTCTTCACATAGTACATGTAATCACTAAGTCCACAACCCATGCACTCCCAATCAGGCACAGCATAGTCAAAAAGGATATGCCTCACTAGTAAATTCTTCTCACCACATATGCCTTGGAAATGAAACCTAATTTCCCACTTTGGGTCTAAAAGTGCTAGTGATCGACTAGAGGGGGGTGAATAGGCGATTTTTATAAAAGTCTTCAAAACATGGAAGTTTCGAAAACAAATGATAGAAATAAACCTATTACCATGCAGTGGAAGGTAGACTACCCTAGGCAAACCATAGTCAAGTATTCAATGAAGTGAAAGCGCAATGACTAATAGCAGCTAGGCAGTAAGGATCAGGTAGGAAGATATTGTAAAGCCAATCAGAACAAGTAATCACTCAGTGAAGCCAAATGGTGATGCAATCGTACAATGACTTCACAAGGACCAACAGTAAGTAAAGGGAAGGGAAGGATGAAACCAGTGACTCGTTGAAGACAATGATTTGTTGGACTAGTTCCAGTTGCTGTGACAGCTGTACATCTGGTTAGGGAGGCTGAGATTCAACTCAGAAGACCTCGTCTTCACCTTATTCCCCTTGAGCTAAGGACACCCAGTCCTCGCCCAATCACTCTGGTAAGTCTTCAAGGTATACTCCCAAACCTTCACAGACTTCGTTCACCGGCGATCCACAATGACTCTTGGATGCTCAGAACGCGACGCCTAAACGGCTGGAGGATTCACAGTCCTCAAGTGTAATAAGTCTTCAGATCACACAGACAAGAAGACTTAAGTGATGCCTAACACTCTTTGGCTCTGGGTGGTTTGGGCTTTATCCTCTCAAGGAATTCTCTCTCAAAGGCTTCGAGATGGGTTGCTCTCAAACGACAAAAGCCGTACTTTAACTCTGAGCAGCCCACCGTTTATGGTTGTAGGGGGTGGGCTATTTATAGCCACTAGGCAACCCGACCTGATTTATCCGAAATGACCCTGGGTCACTAAGGAACTGACGCGTGTTCCAACGGTCAGATTTCAAACACACACGGCAACTTTACTTGGGCTACAAGCAAAGCTGACTTGTCCAACTCTGAACAAGATTCGCTCTCATATTCTTTACTCGAAGACATAGGATTTTGGTTAAGCATCACTTCAGTCATTCTGACTGGTTTTCTTGGACCCCACTTAACAGTACGGTGGTTCCTATGACTCAACAAAGAAGAAAAAAGAACTATGAAAGATCTAAGTCTTCGCGCTCCATAGTCTTCATGCGATGTCTTCTCTTGTCATAGTCTTCAATGTGAATGTCTTCACATACCACCTTTGACTTCAATGTCTTCATACATTTTTAGGGGTCATCTCTGGTAGGAAAACCGAGTCAATGAGGGACTTCTACCTGTGTTATCCTGCAATTCTCACAAACACATTAGTCCCTCAACTAGGTTTGTCGTCAATACTCCAAAACCAACTAGGGGTGGCACTAGATGCACTTACAGGGTCATCCAAACTACCCCAAAAAATAAGTAAATAAGTCATCTAGTTCAATCTTCAGCGTAATATACTACAATTTACAATATTTCCTATAATATAACTACCCACAAGATCTCTAAAACTCTTCATCCGATTGCAAAATGCATATAACCGAAAACAGACAATTTTTTAGAGCTGTTTCAACTGGTTCAGAGAAGTAGCGAAATGTTCATGTTTTAGACAACAACTAGCTAGGTGCATACTAAAAGGTTCTAATTGATAGGGAAATTATCATGTTTTAATCTTTGTAGCCTTACCCCTAAATATCCAGCTACTTAACAGAAATCGATAGCTCTAACTATTTTATAGGGGAAAATGAGTTAACCATACCTAACGCCACGAGGAGAAGGAAGCTTTCGCCTGCCATTAGGTCTTCTTACAGTCATCGAAGGCAGGGGCGTTGTTGACAACCGAGGCACCTTCTGAGATGGTTGTGACTCCGGGTAGGAAACCAGCTGTGTTGCAAAGCTACTGCTCCCTAGCCAGTTGTCAACCTTCGATAACTCGCCGCCGCCATCGACGACGATACACCACCGTCGTTAGAGCATCTCCAGCCGTTGGCCCCCAGGAGGCATAAAAATCGCCGCCTGGGGGCGAGCCGGCGGTACAATCGGCACTGGGGGCGGTTGGGCGTCCACTCGTCACCCCCAGGTCGCCCTCAGGCGCCGATATTGGCCCAGTTTTTGGCCCACTTTCGGCGAATAAAGGCCCCATATGGACGAGAATCGGCCATATTCGGCGTAGTTCGTCGTGGGTCGGTGTTGAATTCTTAACATGAATTCTTTATCACATACTTCATCACAGAAAATCAAATAGTTCAACAAAATAGTGCAAGAACAAATAGTTTAATATAAATTATATAGTTCAACAAAAAAACTCATATTTCATCACACGTCACGCCCGGCGTCGCCCTTGAGGCTCCATAGGTGCTCCACCAGATCCTGTTGCAGTTGATGATGCACCTGTGGGTCTCGGATCTCCTGACGCATACTAAGGTCGGCAGTCCAGGTTGCTGGTAGCTGGTGATCAACTTCGGGTAGAGGACCCTGCCTGTAGTATGGTTCAGTGTCAAATACTGGCTCTTCCTGCTCGCTCTCGATGATCATATTGTGCAAGATGACACAGCAAGTCATGATCTCCCACATTTGATCTTTCAACCAGGTCTGAGCAGGGTACCGGACAACAGCAAATCGAGATTGGAGCACACCAAATGCCCACTCAACATCCTTCCTGCAAGACTCCTGCACCTTGGCAAAGTGGGACTTCTTGCCTCCTGGCACAGTGTTTGAGATAGTCTTCACAAATGTATACCATCTAGGATAGATGCCATCAGCTAGGTAGTACCCCTTGTTGTAGTGCCGCCCATTGACCTCAAAGTTCACCGGAGGAGAATGACCTACAATAAGCTTGGCAAAGACAGGGGAGCACTGCAGCACGTTGATGTCATTGTGAGTTCCTGGCATACCAAAGAAGGAGTGCCAAATCCAGAGGTCCTGTGTGGCCACCGCCTCAAGTACCACACTGCAACCGCCTTTGACGCCTTTGGACATCCCCTGCCAAGCAAATGGGCAGTTCTTCCATTTCCAATGCATGCAGTCGATGCTTCCAAGCATCCCAGGAAATCCTCTTGCTGCATTCTGTGCTAGGATCCGAGCAGTGTCTTCCGCATTGGGTGTTCGCAAGTATTGCGGTCCAAACACTACCACCAATGCCCGACAGAACTTGTAAAAACACTCAATGGTGGTGGACTCGGCCATGCGCCCATAGTCGTCGAGTGAATCACCGGGAGCTCCGTATGCAAGCATCCTCATCGCTGTAGTGCACTTCTGGATCGAGGTGAATCCAAGTTTGCCAGTGCAATCCTTATTGCACTTGAAGTAGCTATCGAACTCCCGGATAGAATTCACAATCCCGAGGAAGAGCTTTCGGCTCATCCGATAACGGCGCTGAAATGTTTTGTTGCCGTGCGGTGGAGCATCGGCGAAGTAGTCAGAGTAGAGCATGCAGTAGCCTTCGAGACGATGCCGGTTCTTTGCTTTCATCCGCCTCGGCGCCGAGCCACCTCGCTGCGGCTTTTCATTGCTCGCTAGCAGGGCGGCAAGCACCATGAGGTGTTCCTCTTCTGGACGTCGGCCTTGGCTTCCTCCTCCAGCAGCGCGGCGAGCGCTTACTCGTCGTCCGAGTCCATTGCCTAGGCAGGCAAATCGCCGAACACCTTGCGGGCGTGGTGGGCGCGTACCCCGCCGCTCGGCCGGAAACGGCGGGAAAAAACGCCCAGCTGCTGGCGAAGGGGCTGCCTCGGAGAAAGCTCTGTTCTTTTTCCGGCGAGAATGGGCTATCTAGCCACTACTAGGGAAAAGCCTAGCAGCAGCGCAGGTTTTGGGCCTATTAGTAGCGCGGGGGCCGGCGCTACTAATAAGGCGCTACAGCTAACGTATAGCAGCAGCGCGGGTGCCACCCGCGCTACTACTACATCCGTTAGTAGTAGCGTGGGTAAAAACCCGCGCTACTACTAACCCGCGGAATTTTTTTTCGAATTTTTTGCGCGAATTTTCAAATTTCTGAATTATTTTAACCTCTAATCTCTAATCACCCTCATCGCTGCTCAATTTAATCTCTAGTCACCCATCATCATTCCAAATCATCTAACTTCCCGGACGGTCACCCATCCTCTCACTACTCCAGCCTGAGCACGCTTAACTTGCGGGTTCTATTCTCCCTCGATTCTAAGTCTGCACTTGTTGTTTTCTTGACAATAGTAAGATGTCAATCCTATTAACCCTCGGGAGTTTAGCTTGAGCATGAAGTCACACATTTCGTTGTTTGAGTTTAAAACTATTATTCTAAAAAACAATAATTATTTAGTAACACTAATATTTCTTGAATAAGGAGTTTGACCAAAGTTTGACCACAGTTTGACCAGATTTGACCAAAATTCCAAAAAACTGAAATAATTGTTTAGTAACACTAATATTCTTGAATAATTATTTAGTAACACTAATACTTCTTGAATAAGTAGTTTGACCACAGTTTGACCAGATTTGACCAAAATTAAAAAAAAACTAAAATTTGAGCATAACTTTTTTTCCTTTCCTTTTAGAATTTGAGGATTCTAAAAATTTGCAAACAGGCCGTAGGCGGTCTCCATCGTATGCGGATTTTCGTGCTGAACATTTTGATATATTATACGTTTTTTCCTGACATCGTATGCAAAAGTTATAGCCGTTTTACATTTTCCCTACACTTTTTGCAAAACATGTCCAAATTTAAGTTTTTAAATTTTCCTAACTAGTAGATGTAGTAACATAACTACATCTCGAAGGATTTTAATTTTTGAAACATTTTGATATATTATACGTTTTTTTCTAACATCGTATGCAAAAATTATAACCGTTTTACATTTTCCCTACACTTTTTGCAAAACATGTCCAAATTTAAGTTTTTAAATTTTCCTAACTAGTAGATGTAGTAACATAACTACATCTCGAAGGATTTTAATTTTTGAAGTTTTTATCATTTTCTTTTGCTTTTTACAAAACCGAAAAGGCGATCCAGGGGAGGGGGGTAGAGTTTCAAAATGGGACCTTTAGTAGTAGCGAGGGATTTTACCCCTCGCTACTACTATGGCATGTCCCGGAGGGGCACGGTTGAGACCTCTTAGTAGTAGCGAGGGGTAAAAACTTAGTAGTAGCGCGGGTTTATAACCCTCGCTACTACTATGGCATGGCCCAGGGGCACGGTAGAGACCGCTTAGTAGTAGCGAGGGGTAAAAACCAGCGCTACTGCTATCAACTTAGTAGTAGCGAGTGTTAAAAACCCGCGCTACTACTATGGTATGTCCCGGGGGGCACGGTAGAGACCGCTTAGTAGTAGCGAGGGTAAAAAACCAGCGCTACTGCTATCAACTTAGTAGTAGCGAGGGTTAAAAACCCGCGCTACTACTACTTAGCCGCAGCGCCTGATTTTAAAGCGCGCTGCTGGTAAGATTCTGTGTATAGGCTTTTCCCTAGTAGTGAGCGGTGGCGGGCGGTGGGCGGCACCGGGATACAGCTGTTGGCGGCCGAGCGCGCGGGGGTGGGAGGCGAGTCGGGAAGAAAGACTTGACTTTTCGCCTAACGGCGTGGGCCAGCCGTGCTTTTTCCTTGCGCCGGAGCCCCGAGCGCCCCCCGGTATGCCGGGTTCGGCCTGCGATCGCTGGGCCGAAAAACAGGACGAACCGGTGAATTGGCGTCCTGGGGTGTGACTAGAGCGTTTTTTCGATGCCGGCACCGAAAAAATCGCCTGAGGCGGCTGTTGGGAACACGGCTGGAGATGCTCTTAGGATTCACCACCTCCATGGCCGCCGCCTAGGGCCGAGAATAATGAGCTGGGGAGAGTGAGCATCGTCGGGGAAAGGGAGACCGGGCCGACCGGGTTTGACCTGGTGCGACTAGGTTCAACCGCGCGTCGTGTCTAACAACCGTCAGGTGCTATCGTGACCCGTGTTGCCAACGTGGCCCTAACATGTGGGGCCACCTAGGAACCAGACATGTCATAATCGGGTTTTAACCCCCGAACCGACAACTAACTAAAAATGGTAGTTCTTAGCGAATTTTTGGTGTCCAACTAGGCTTTAGGACAGAATACAAAAAAATGTATTTTTCTAGGACACATACCTGTAAAAAAAATGTTAATTACTCCTCAATCCCTCCACCTAAACATTTTGATACTTTGGGGACTGAGAGAGCAAGGCTCGATCTACAACTTGACCAAATCAGTTCGTCTTCCCCACAAGATTTCTTCACCAACTTGTTACTCTTCGAGTTTGGTCTCATTGGCGGTTTGGGTTCCTCCGAAAGCTTTCTTGGTCGGGTTGTGCTCCGGAGATGTATGTAAATGTGTGGTGTTTACCTTCAAGAACAATCCGAGTGATTTGAGGCTCGTCCGTTGAGGTGGCTCAAAAAGAATGAGCCACTTGGTGGTGTTTTGAAGCCTTGGTGCCGGTGATAACTATGCCTGTGGGTGCTGCTTCACTCATGAGGTCGGCATTGTGGCCCTACCTCCCTGTGTCCGGGCTCCGGAAGAAAAATCCTAGTCCATCCTTTCGGACTCGATAAGGGTAACACTTTGCGTAGTTACCCTCTTGAAGATGTCGTCATGGAACTCATATACCCTCCAATCACAACACATCGACGTATCCTAGTGAGTTGCTTCTTCGACCCTCGCGTGAGGTGTCTTCGTCTCCTACCTTTTACACGTAACTTCAGTGCCGCCATTCTCGGTCCTCGCTATCTAGAAGGAGGATTGCGCTCCATGGCCTGGAGCAAGAGGGCAGACGGTTCCATGCGGCAATACCTAGTGTTCGGCGCAGCGACGTCGGATTGTTTTCAAGGAAGCACAATTTCGTTCCTGGTTGGTAGTCTCGGATGCCGTTTTTATTTCTCGAATGTCGTTTTTATCTTGACCTTCTTTGTAAGAGATATTTTTTCATCAACCTTGTATCGTTCAGCTTTTAGGCTTTATCAATAAAGCGGCCAAACCTGTTTCGTGGAGATTATTTAACCCTGAACAAGCATAGGATTAAGCTATAGCACATGTCGATGACCATGCAACGGCTGTCTTCTTGGGAGCAGCGGCACGCATGCACTAGGAGTCTGACTGACTGACTGACTGACAAGGCCGGCACTAGGATAAGAGCACGAGACTGAGATTTTTCCTTTTTGGCTGCAAAGGAAGGGAGAGAGAGACACCTCCCACCGGGGAGCCTCGTAGGGAGAGAAAGCCGAAAGCCGAGAGCGAATGCATGCCCTAGCTCGCTAGCTCGCCCGTCAGAGAGGACAACGCCATTGCCAGCAACTCCCTCTCTCTCTACACAATTCCCTTTCTCTGAAAGCTGCAGAAGAGAACAAGCACAAGAGCTCCAACCTCCGACTCGACCTCCGGGCGCGTGGGCCCCACCACATGCGATTTCTCAGCTCAGGTAGCGGATGGAGTGGATGATGGATGGGGGCCGTAGGCTGGCTGTAGCGTAGAGCGAGCTAGCAGTGCAGTGCAGACCAGACAGACAGCAGCCTGCGAGACAAAGTTCTTGTGCTTGGCTCGGCCTGGCCCCCAGGCATCGCCCGAGAAAGGCCATGGCATGGAGCTGACTAGCTAGCCTAGTGCAGCTACCTACCTAGCATACCTAGGGCTAAGGGCTGGCAATGGCATGCACGGCCGCCATCATCATCTGCCAGCTCTCCCAACAGATACCAGTATACCTTGTACAGTATAACTATCCACTACCTGTAGACGTATTATGGTACATAGACAGCGCATGTATGCGTGGTCTTGTCATGGATGAACAGGCGTGTATATCCTGTTGAAAGCTTTGGAGTGCACAGTTTCTCAGGAGATCATTCTCGCAAAATCAGCTTGTTCTAGTGGATTCAGTAGCATCGTACGTGTAGCAGCATCTACCCGTAGACGTGTTATACATACGGCTGCATGTATGCATGGTCATGTCATGGTTCTGTTCAACACTTTTTGGTGCACAGGTTCTCGAAAAAGCGTCGTGTATGCTTGATAGGCGTACACTTTTGAGCTTCATAGAAAAAAAGCGTCGTGTTAGAGCCAGGAACCAACGAACACATTCGGATTTTCTGTGTTGCTCCTAACTTCCAACTCCCAAGTACGTATTTTGTATTAAATCAGCGACACTTATTTTGGGACGAAGGGATTACCTACTTGTAAGTGCTAATAAGAAGTATGCATATACTACAGACATTGGGCTAGATATGCCTTAGAAATATCAGTATCATTTGCCTGATGAATGATTTTTTCTACCCAACAAGCTGATAGTATCTCCGCGGATGCGCACGGAATGTTGGCACTCTGGAAGAATCAGATACATGAGGTATAGTGAATGCTGATCAACACATTATGCATAAGCTGCTGTTCCTGAAAAACACAAACGCTCATCTCCAGGTATTGAGACAGTTATGTAGTTATGAGATAATTAGGAGAAATGCAACACTAGGATTTTCGGACGAAATGAACAAGACACCTGTCTTTTCTGAGAAATACATCAACCCCTGTGCTTTTTAAGCTAGTACAAAATTTCTATGTTAATAAATCGGTGACAGAACTAGTATGAGAGAAAAAAAAACAGAGATGTCTGTAGATGATAGGAGCATGAATCAATGGACAGCACATATAGGAGAAAAAGGAAACTTTTGGTCAAACAGAAAGTAGGAAACTGAAGCTCCACAACCATCATACATATGGCGTCATTTGCAGCAGCAGTGCTAACTGGACGTCACTAGGCCAGTAATCCTAAAGTGAATAAGATCAAACCCTCATACGTTTCAATGGGAAGTGCCAGCCCAGCACGGACAAAATTACAAAGTAACGGCCGACATGTATGATGCCTGCTTGCATGCTTCCACAACCATTAAAAGTAGGTATAGCAGGTCCAAACAAACAAAAAGACGCCCTCCAAAAACATTTTTGCTTACAGAAACGGAAACTGAAAAATGCTACTGCAAATAAACAGCATTCATGTTCAAGAGCTTCTGAGCTATGGTGGCCAGAAACAAGATCATCTGAAGAATTAGACTACTTGCTAGCTAGGTGTAAGATAATAAGCGTAGTACTAAAGAGTAAAATTAATGTTGCTTGTATGCTCTCCGAAATTAGAGTATGGTTTTTCTTCACCATTTCTATGAGCAAAAGGGAAACCAAGCATGAATCAAACATCACCATTTCAATGAGCAAACGGGAAACCAAGCATGAATCAAACATGACCATTTCTATGAGCAAAAGGGAAACCAAGCATGAACCAAAAATATTTTTCATCCAAGATTCAGCCTAGGATGCATAAACAGTAGGCAAAGAGAAACCGAGCAGCAGTTTTGGCCTTTGGGGACCAGAAAGGAAATAACAGCTGCAAATCATATCATACCAGCTCAAGCTCTTGAACAATTAGAATATCAAACTAATCTTTCTCAACACTCAAAACTCAAAGCCTTGCATATTCAACTAATGAGAACAACAAGAAATCAAAATATACAGGCATACCATGAAATACATCTATCTAGCTATCCGTGCGATCTATGCATCAAGGTATCAAGAGAATAAACGTTATACAAGTAGCTAGGCTAGACACACATGGAAATCAAGATGGGATCGAAGATAGAGATCGAGGGAAGCATGTATGTACGCATGCTTGGCTCCTTGCACGCCACCCACAGCATCCAATCACGCCGCGGGTTGGGCTACATGAGTGGCATACAGGGAGCCAGGCACGCACGCACGACGAGCTGATCGAGCCGATCAACCCATCGATCACACAAACAAACCTCCGCAAGAACTGTAGCCGACGAGGGATATGTCACCATCCATCAATAGCAGCAGCAGCGACCAAAATTGAAGCGGTAGAAACAAGAGAGAGATCTTGCTTGGGGGAACACAGGTACGTGGAGGAGGTAGACGACCGGAGGTTATGGTGGGATGCGGCGGCGGCGACCAGCGGGGGGAGCGGGGGGAGGTGGGTGCGGTGCAAGGAAAGGGAAGGGGGGAGGAGCTGGATTTTATAGAGGGGGAGGAGGAAGACTCTGGCTGATGTTACCTCCGGTCTACCGCCGGTCCACCAGACCCAACAACGGTTATTCTTTTGATTGTTTATTACTACTACTGGGAAATCAGAGGGAGTGGAATAAAGATCTGTACTCGGTGCTGAGACATGTGCATGCATTATATATTATGTGCATGGGTGGTTAACTAAATTAATGAAATCACTAAACTTTTTGCATCTTTACAGGGCACATAGTAATTGCACTATATATATGGACATTTATACACCACTCTTTCTCCACTTTACAGGTAGTATTGGTTTGTTGGTGCACTATAAATAATAATATTAGTAATTAGTAAGTGAAATACATAAATAGGGTATGTACTCCAAGCCAAGCAAAACAAAGCGGTGCACTCTCCTCGGCATGCCATCACCAACAACCGCCAATGATATTGAGAGACAGAAAATATCGCACTTAGGGCATTTTTAAGGCGGTCCCGCAAACAGCCTGCATCCGTCTAGGTCGCGTTGTCCAAATAGCCGGAGCCATCTAATGCGGACGTGTATTGGTCACAGAACGGTTCGGACGTAATTTCTCTTGCAAACGGAGATAAAAGTTGGGAGTTTTGCGGGAGTCCGGACACGCGAAACGTATGAATTCAACACCCCGGCCCACCCAAAGTAATTCCCGGACACCGCGACTCCATCCTCCTCATTTTCTCTCGTTCCTTCTTTCTCTCTTGCCTTCGTCGCCGCTCCAGCACCCCGGCCACCGCACCACACCCCTGTCGGAACTCTGCATCTCTGTCACCTCCAGGACTCCAGCAGGGCTCCACCCCGCTTCTCCTCCGTCTCCGTTTAACCCCTGTCCTCTGACCGTCCCACCAGGTACTATCTGCTACTGCTATTCTAACCATGCCCGACAACTGTTCGATGAATCGCCGGAGCTAAAGACACTTGTCCCTTCTTCTTTCTAGCAATGGATTCGGATTTGGAGCACTATACGAGCAGTTTTTTTGAGTCGTTTGATGAGCCACGGCTCGTCGGACGAGGAAGAGTACTCTAATGAGATAGCGATGATGTAGGCGGTCCTTGAAGACGCAGAGCATGCGGAAGAGCATGTTCTCAATTTCAAGGGCTCGATCAAGGGTCACCGAGTGCTCAACCACAACAGAGCGCGGCCATTTGACACTGATGGTCGACTACTTTGCCCTGATGCACTATTTTCTGACCACTTTCGTCGGTGTTTTCGGATGCGCAAGACTCTCTTCGGTCGTTTGTACCATGGCATCTAGTTCTACGATGACTACTTCATCATGAAGAAGGATGCCATGGGAATGATTAGCTTCTCTAGTTACCAGAAGTGCACGGCAGCACTTCGAATACTTGCATATGGCACGGTCACTGATTCATGGGACGAGTACCTACGGATGTGTGAGAGCACAAGCGGAGATGACATGGTTATGTTTGCAATTGACGTGGTCGAGGTGTTAGGACCACAGTACCTAATAGAACCAACTGTGGCAAACAGCAAGAGGCTCTTGGCAATCTCAGAAGCAAGAGGGGGGCCATGTTTGCTTGGATCTCTTGACTGGATGCATTGGAAATGGAAGAACCGCCTGAAGGCTTTACAAGGGCAATATTAGGATCATGTTAAGAAGCCCACCATCATTTTTGAAGAATTTGCATCACGGGATCTTTGGATTTGGCATATGCTTTCTTTGGCATGCCCGGGGTCTCATAATGACATCAATGTGTTGCAACGATCGCCGTTGTTTGCGAGGTTGACCGAAGGAAAAGCTCATCCTTTCCACTATGTTGTCAATGGACATGAGTGCAACATTGGCTACTATCTGGTTGACGGTATGTATCCTCCACGGGCTACCTTTGTCTATACCATCTCAAATCCAGTTGGCCAAAAAAGGCTCGTTTTGCGCAAAGACAAGAAGGAGTTACAAAGGATGTCGAGGGGGCATTTGGAGTTCCGTGGGACCGTTTTGCATTTGTTCGTGGACCTTGTAAACAATGGGATCCAGAAGCCTTGTGGGAGGTGATGACATGTTGTGTGATCATGCACAACACGATCGTCGAGAATGAGGATGATGATGTTGCCGCATCTCTGGAATTTGAGAACATGGATGATCCTATCCACTTCCGGACCAGAATCCGACCACATTTGAAGAGTTTATTCAAATGCACCAACAAATTCGGCATCGACCAACTCACGAGCAGCTGAAGGAAGATTTAATTGAGTATCAGTGGACGGTGAAAGGGGACAACAATATTGGGATGTAATATTTGAACTTCTTAAAATTTAAACTAGTGTTGCATGCAGCTATTTGAATGTTTGTATTCTGTGCATGCGGCTATTTGGTCGTGCAGACCTAAAAAATTTATGAAGACCGGATGTATGCAGCTATGGTTGAATGACGCCCTCCCGCATCCGTGTCCATGAACTGGTCCACGCTGTGCGTGGACAAATGCGGAAGAAAATTTGCGATTTACCCTTGGAGTTGCCCTTAAAGGGCCTATTTGGTTTGCAGGATTCTTAAAATGTGAGAATAGAAAAAGTATAATATTACAGTGGAATCCTCATTTGGATCCTATATAATTAGCAGAGTATGTTTGGTGGCATAGAGAAAACAAATGAACTATAAAAATAGTCAGAGCGGATACTGGATCTTCTGTGAAATATAGTGCAAACTATTCCTTCGATTTTTTTTTTCTTTAGGATCCAATCGGGAGCGGCTTAGGCGTGAGTCGCCTGAAATTTTGAAAAAGGTCAGTGAATTATCCCCCTCCCATTTTAACCGTTGGATCAAGATCCAAGGAACAATGCTTCATCTTCTTTCAACCTCAAACCGGTATTGTTTCTCTTCTTTCTCTCACCCCCGCCGATCCAAGCCAGGCATAACCGCCTGCCTTCGACGTCCATGGCGCTCCTGCGATCGTCCTGCCACCCCGTACTCCCCTCAACCTCCGCCCGCCGTTGTGCTGCCGCCACCCTCGACTACCTCCTAACCCAGACGATTACCAATGTTTTTTCGGCAAATCTGCACCTCCCTCCATCCCTAAGATAGACAATGGAGTCGCCTGCCACCCTAAGAGCAATTTCAATGGAGCGACCCATTTCATCCGCGGCCGTCCGTTTGGGTCGGCGCGGACAAAAAAGCTGGCCGAACGCGTCGACCCAAATGGATGCGCCTCCGCTTTCATCTGCCTGCCGACCCATTCCCGGCTCATTTTTTAGCCTGATTTGGGTCGGCGCGAACACAAGACGGACGCGCGCGCGCTCGCCCTCTTTCCTCACCGGGCCCGCTTGGCGGTGGCACATTGGATTCACACCGTCGCCCGCCTGCTACGTCGTCGACGCCGCCGGCCATTTTTTCAGATAAAAATGGATACATAGATAGTTCTAGCGTACACAGATAAAAAAAAAGACCATTACTCATCGCTTTCTGACTCCGACTCGGTAATGTCCTCTTCTGACGTCTGAATGTAGGCGTCAGCATACGCCTCATCTCCAAAGTCCCAACCCGCGTTTCTCGTAGCTTCAGTTTCAATTGAGCTGTCTGCTTCCGCGAACGCTTGTCCTCCCGATAGGCGGCTCGTTCCCTCCTCCTCGCGTCCCTCTCCAACCTCCTTTGCTTGTAGAACTGGCGCTCGTCGACGATGTCCTGCGGGAAGCCTCCGCGCCACAC
The DNA here is from genome assembly GCF_003073215.2 of Triticum urartu. Classification (NCBI taxonomy): domain Eukaryota; kingdom Viridiplantae; phylum Streptophyta; class Magnoliopsida; order Poales; family Poaceae; genus Triticum; species Triticum urartu. The sequence continues at coordinate 644,123,446 of NC_053028.1, read as the reverse complement.
CACCAAGGCTTCCACGTCCTTCTCCGCGATGGCGAGGCGACGCTGCCGCCTCCGATGGACACGACGATCCTCGTCGGTGAAAAGTCGTGGGAGAGGCGCCAGATCCTGCGCCCGCTGGCTCGACATGTTGGGAAAATTCATATCCCGACGAGGCCTCAGGAGGCGCCACGCCGCCGTGTCGTGCGCGCGGGGCACCTCCCCTGCGGTGTCGAAGGTACCGAGGATGAGACGTTTCTCGCGAAACCAGATCTCGGAGGAGAAGGCGCCGGAGCGGCGCTCGCGGAGTTCGCAAAAATCCGAAGCGCCCAGGCGGCGGATCGACATGGTGGCGCAGAGGCGGCGAGAGTGGGCCGCGGACAGAGTGTGGAGGGAGCGCCTTCTTTATAACGAGCGCCGGGCGCGGCGCGCGCGCGAACCTTTCCCGCGTGTTGGAGCGTCAAAACCAACGCGCGCTAGGCCGCTTTCCCCCGCGCGCGAACCTTTCCCGCGCGCTGGTGCGCCAAAACCAGGGCGACGGCAACACGCGTTGTCATGAAATAGGTCGACCCATTGGGCGCACTGCCGACCCAAAACTAAAAGAGGACGGACGGCCGACCTAAACGGACAAAAAACGGACAAAAACACCGTCCGTTTGGGTCGGCCCGTTGGAGTTGCTCTAAGATCGGTCCAGAGGGCTTCTCGGGCGAGCTACCTCCTTCCCTCCTGTGTGCTTTCCTTCACGGGAAATTCGACCGACCCAAACTCCAAATTCGGGCGACTTATATACTCCCTCGGGTCCTTTTTACTCTGCATATTAGAATTCTCTGAACACAAAGTTTGACTGTATTTATATGAAAAAATATCAACATCTGTCATGCTAAAGTTATATAATATGAAACTTTAAGTCATGATACATCTATTGATATTAATTTCAGATTATGAATGTTGGTATTTTTTTCTGTAAAGTTGGTCAAACTTTGTGAGGCTTGACTTCAGTCAAATCTTATATGCAAATTAAAAAGGACCGGAGAGAGTACAAGTCGCTAATGTGGAACCAATCCTACTACCCAAATGACCTACTTAGAAAAAAAATCTAAGGATTCTAATCCTAAAAAATCTATAAAATTCATTTGAATGAGAGGAGCCCTAATTAGTTAGCTGATTAGTTGCACCCTTTTCTGTTAGGTCGGAATGGAATTCTGCAAGCTGGCTTCTCCTAGGCCCGGCCCCACACGCAGTGGTGCATGCTACGCACACTGTGAGCTTTGGCTCTGGATGGAGACTACAGAGAGCAGATAGGCAGAGGAATCGCCATTATTCCCATACCGCAACTGCACAAGCCATCATCTCATCCCAGCCTTTCTTCCTTCTCAGCGAGTGAGGGGGGAGGGGGAAGGCGAAGACACATGGGATAAAAGCGTGCTCCCTCCCTCTCTCTAGGTTGGTTTTTCCATTCGCTTGTGATGGATCGATGGAGGTGGGGTTTTGTCTGGAGCAGTTGGACGGCATGCGCTCCAGATTCTTTTGCGCCAGCCTCTCCATACCAATCACCAAACAAGATCATGTCTCTCTCTCTCTCTCTGCCTCTGCCTCTGTGTGCCTCTGCGCAGTTTGGTAGGCACACGAATCAGGACCATGCTCTGCGCGCTGCCGGCCGGTGACTGTTACTCGTGTGTGTTTTTACACTGCTGCTGCATGCACACACACGCAGTGAATTTTCAGCGACACTGTTCACGCTGTTCAGTACTTGCACATCTGGCCACAGTCTTAAGGAGCAGTAGCAGCGCACATATTATTTCTTTGGCGGCATTTGACTCCATGGGCGATCGATCATGTAGTTGGTGTATGTACTCGGTTTATTCTCTTGTCGATGGTTTCATATGTTATCTAGATGAGTGTGTATGTAGTACTGACAAGCTGTAACATATGTTAGGTCGTTCCTGTTGGCCCCAACTGTTTCATATACTCCTACTGTGCTGGGCCACCGATTGTTAATTAGGATCGCAGCCAGCTGCTGATAGTATTTAACTGCCTCGCCAGCGGAGGAAAAGCTCGCCTTTGTTTGCCCCTTTGCTCACATCTTTTGACCAGCAGCCGACCAAGATCCTTTCAAGAAAGAAGATCACTTGGCATGCAAGTGAAGAATTGGTTAGTTTAGTAGGCAGCATTATAAAAGCTAGCCTCCACTAGCATGTAAAGATATGCAGAGTGAGTAGTAGTGTGAAATTTAGTTGGGTTAGGCTGGAGAGGGTGGTGGTCAGGCAGAAAGAGATGCATTGGCTGGGTGAAAAGAGAGAGAGAAAGAAGAGAAAGCTGGTTGGAGTTGGAGGCAGCGCCATGGAGCGTAGCTCTTGGGGCCTTTCTCCCGGAGGGAGGACAAGGGAATGTTCTCCACAATTAGTGGTTGCCACCACCGGCCACACGGCCGCACATGCAACGCGCGCACGCACGCAAAAGCCAACAAACCAACGTTCGCATCCGAGTATCACATCCGCGGATGGAAATTAGCAAAATGCTCTTTCAGAAGAAGGTGGTAGCAAGAGTGACCGTTTTAACAAGGAAAATCACCATGCATGCAAAATTCTCTACTTCCTCCGTTCCTAAATGTAAGTATTTGCAGAGATTTCATCATGAACCACATACGGATGTATATAAATGCATTTTTAGTTTAAATTTATTTATTTTGCTCCGTATGTAGTCCATCTAGTGAAATCTCTACAAAAACTTATATTTTATATTTAGGAACGGATGCAGCGTATATTTACTGGAGTATTTTTTTCATGGCAGAGATATGAATGGAGAAGACGCAGTGTGGAAAAGCGCAGGCGATATTCGGTCAACGAGTGTGCAGCGTGCGGTCAGCGAGTGGAGAACATTTGGAGGCACCCGCCCTGTGGTCGGATTCTGCGGGGGCCACGCGTGCCGCCCATGTCTCCGCTCCGCTGCATGCGCAGATGAACCCGCTCGGACGGAGCGGACGCCGGTCTTGCATGACATGATGAGCGACCGTGTAGCGTGCATGCATGCAATGTCGTCGCAGAGAGCGGCCGGCCGGCGCGCGTGCATGTGGACGTGGAGATAGAGAGAGCATCGTCGGTTTCGTTCATACTGCCGCGCATGCGCGTGCGGCGTCCCTCATCATTCCCTGCTGGCTACCAGCCTACCTACGGACTTAATTTAGATGTTCCTATTGTTGATATATATACGTACTCTTGATTACTGACGAGTAGTACTAGAGTACAGTACAATTTTATTATAAAACCTGTGTGATGTTATTTGGGTGCGGCTAAACTTGTGTCAGTCGACCGTTCTGGACCATGGGATGAAGATCCTATGGCATCTGACCCTTCTTTCTCACCTTTTCTTTTTCTTAGACCGTCGCACGGGCAGCGGGCCTAACTGCTGGCCCCCGCCAGTGACCGCCTCACCGCCCCGCCCTTCCCTGAACCCGCACCGTCGGGTCTTGCCACCATCCTCGGCCATCCCTCTAGCCGCGCTCGTGTTTAGGTTTTTTTTCTCGGGCAAAGCCCCATCATCATCCACACCCTAAACCCTAAGATAGATAATGGGGTTGCCCTCCGACGAGTCCTTTCTTTCTCCTTCCTTCCCTCGGCTCACTCCGGCGAACTACTCAAAATTGATTCGGCCAAATTTAAAATTCAGTCAATTGTCATTTAGCCAAATTTAAAATTAAGTACGCCGGAGAGCTGCACATTTAATTGAGAGCGCCAACGGTGCAAAGACAGGGTTAACAATCACTCAAAATGAAAAGGAAGTAGAGTGAAAAACAGCCAAGTGTCGTCAACCAACCAGTCCGGCGAGGAGCAAGACACCAGCCACCTTGCCCAGAGGCGACGAGACCACGAGCTGTGCATCGTCAGGTGCTCGGCCGTCTCGATCGAGGCTCCTCCTGCAGAGCGGACACAAGTAGGCATTCTGTTACTGCCGAGCCATTAGCCAATCGACGACGAGAAGCCCCTGGTTCTGTTTAATCTCGTTGAAGCTCACTTATCAGTCTAACGGTTTAATAAAGTTTCTTTTCAGGGAAAATAAACCATCGAACTAACTAAACAGCATGTGGGCCTCATTTATTGCGAGGTTAGGGCATCTTTAACACCGACACTCAACCTGCAATGTGGAGACAAAGTAAGGGGGGTGGGGGGGTTGCTGGAGTCTGAATAGCAGCCACTTAGGACTCCAACACGCGAGGCCCACTAAAACCCCATCTCGGTCCCATTTTCTTCCACTCCGCGCCCTTCTCCCACTCACTTTGCATCTGCATGCTCCACTTCTGACGCTGTCATTGTACCTCTCTAGTCGCCACAAAGGCATTGCCTAACTTCCGCAACCAGCACCGACGCGCCTGGTCGCCCTTTACGAAGGCGATGTTGGCCCTGGAGCCGTTTGTACACAGGTGCACTCCGCCCCGTCGACGACCTTCATGGCGGACACCATGCCTAGCAGGTGTTCAGTCAAATGCCATTGAGCTTAATTTTGGCTGTCATGTCGTCCTTCCAGAGTATGAAGGATGGCGGGGTACTCGACCATGAAGGATGAGCTGTTGTGCGATGTGTGCTTGGTCGTATCTGCGGATTTCATAAGCACGACCAGAGGGGGGTCTTCCGGTAGCAAGTGCATGGCGAGATGCGGGTGGCAGTGCCTACCTTCCTTCTCCTAGGTACCAGCCGGCGGCGTGTGGGCTCGAGCTCGTCAAGGTGGCCATGACCTATGGTTTGTGATCAGGCCCGAGGCGGATCGGGGCTTGTGCTCCGGCTAGGTGAGGTTGGGCTCAGTCCAGATTGTGCTCATGGGTGGTGCTCGTGCTCTTCTTGCGGGTGCAGTGGTCGGTGGTGGTGGCCGTAATATCGTTGCGTTGGTGAGCGGGTCGGCACCGGTGGCCATGGACATGGCGTCGTGCATGCTAGCTTGGGCCAGGGCTTGGGATTGCTAAGAGTAGATGGCGTGCCTCTGCTCTTCCTATTGTGGTTGAGTGCGCTGTGAAGTGAGCGGTGTACGGTGTCTTATGACAAGGATGCCGGGGCGGCGGTCTTGGATGGCGGTCCGCATGGTTTGCTCGTCGGCAGGCACCATCGTGGCAGTGGTGGCTCTCCTTCTTGATTGTGTGGGTGACGGGAGGTGTAGCAGTGGATAGCTCTTGGACTAGCTCTCTGCCCTCTTAGGGGTGACGCCCTGATTCGGCTCTGGGACCTGACATCGTCACACTCGTCCTAGCAGACTCATGGTGGCATGGGTGAGTTGCCAAGCGAAAGCTCCACGCCTTGGCGCCGACCATGGTGACACACGTGGGTGCCGCTGAGGGAGTCCTGGACTAAGGGGTCCTCGGGCGTCCGACCTGTTAGCCATGGGCCGGACTGATGGGCTGTGAAGATACGAAGACCAAAGACTGTACCCGTGTCCGGATGGGATTCTCCTTGGCGTGGAGGGCAAGCTTGGCGACCGAACATGTAGATTCCTTTCTTTGTAACCGACCTTGTGTAACCCTAGATCCCCCCGGTGTCTATATAAACCGGAGGACTTAGTCCGGAGGGGGAGAGACTCATACCATAGTTATACAGGCTAGACTTCTAGACTTTAGCCATTACGATCTCGTGGTAGATCAACTCTTGTAATACTCATATCCATCAAGATCAAGCAAGCAGGAAATAGGGTATTACCTCCATAGAGAGGGCCCGAACCTGGGTAAACATCGTGTCCCCTGTCTCCTGTTACCATCGACCTTAGACGCACAATTCGGGACCCCCTACCCGAGATCCGCTAGTTTTGACACCGACATTGGTGCTTTCATTGAGAGTTCCACTGTGCCGTCGATGAAAGGTTCGATGGCCCCTTCAATCGTCAACAATGACACTGTCCAAGGAGAAACCTTCCTCCCTGGACAGATCTTCGTGTTCGGTGGCTTCGCACCGCGTGCCAACTCGTTTGGCCACCTGGAGCAGATCGATAGCTACGCCCCTGGCCATTAGGTCAGATTTGGGAGCTTGAATTACGTTGCGGACATCCGTGGAGATTTAATCTTCGCCGGATTCGAGACCGCGGCGACCGCCCCTGGTCACCTTGACGAACATGACCTAAATTTGTCGTCAGACCGCACCCCAGAGATAGCTCCCGCGACCACTCCGGCCTTAGATCCAGAGCACACCGTGGCATCCAAGGATTGGAGGCTCGACCCCACCACGGAGGCCACAGATTCCCCGGTGTTGGAGCCGCACATGGACTTAACCTCACACAATATCTGTGTCACTGGAATTACGGACTCGTCTCTGGTTATAAGTTCTGAACCATGTGAGCCCGCAGACACCGAACTTGATCGCACAGCTATCTTCGAATTCAGCGCCGCAGACATCTTCCAGCACTCGCCTTTGGGCGATGCGCTAAACTCATTAAATAGCCTATCCTTGGCGGGGGATTCACAGCCGAACTCTGTCCGGTTCGGACTAGGGGCCGATGATCGAGAATTTTGCTTCCCACCATCCACCCACTTCATAGCCACTATCGAGGATTTAACCGACATGCTTGACTATGGCTCCGAAGACATCGCCAGTACGGACGATGATGCCGACAAGGAGCAAGGCCAAAACCCGCCATTCACTGGATGACGGACGACCACTTCTTCTACGACGTATACATGGTGGACACGCCTGAAAAAACTAACAACGATAACAAAGAGGATCCAGTTGAGGATAAACCTCCTGAGAGGCAGCCCAAGCGCCAGCTTCCTCGATGCCGCTCTAAGTCACGTCGTTCCAAAGACTGCAGTACGGTCACCGGAAAAAATAATACTCCGGACGATGCCGAAAATAATGAAGACCCCGTCAAGGTAACCTCCGAACAGGGGGAACGGGAAAATGGGCAAGTTAGCGCTGATGAACAGGCCATACACGGAGACTCGGAGGACAGTAATTATCTTCCGCTCTCCGAGGAAGAGGAGAGCCTCGGCAACGAGGATTTCATCGTGCCTGAGGAACCTCTCGAGCAGGAGCGCTTCAAACGCCGGCTAATAGCCACTTCAAGGAGTCGAGAAAGAAGCAGCTGCAGCTTCAAGCGGACCAAGATCTGCTCAATGATAGATGGACCAAAGTCCTGGCCACCGAAGAATATGGCCTTAGTGGCCCAGCCAAAAGCTACCCGAAGCGTAGATTGCTACCTCAGTTCGATGACGAGGCACTGGAGCCCGTACCATCATCGCACAATGCGGCAGGTCGACCACAACTTGGTCCGGATAAGCCGGCAACTCAAGCTGAACACCAGACCACTCCACCTCGCCGTAAAGGCAAGAATAAAACAGCTCGGGGTTGTACATACAACTTTCGACAGGACTTGGACAGTAGAGCAGGACATGCAAGATCGATCTATGGATCGCGAGGACGTGCCTCGACATGCGACGACGGCTACCTATTCGGATGTGACAAACCTAGCCACGTCCGGGCCAAAAACCGCAAATGGACTCCATCGGAGGTACGTCGCAGTGTGGCCCAACATAGAGGCGCCACTCACCCTCTTTGCTTCACAAACGAAGTAATGGAGCATGAATTCCTAGACGGGTTCAAACCCATGAATATCGAATCATACGACGGAACAACGGATCCCGTGGTATGGATCGAGGACTTCCTCCTCCATATCCACATGGCCCGCGGAGATGACCTTCATGCCATCAAATACCTACCACAAAAACTCAAAGGACCAACTCGGTACTGGTTAAACAGTCCGCCGGAAAATTCTATTGGCAGCTGGGAAGATTTGGAAGACGCCTTTCGCGACAACTTCCAAGGAACATATGTCCGGCCACCGGATGCCGATGACTTAAGTCACATTGTCCAGCAGCCCAGAGAGTCAGCCAGTAAGCTCTGGACTAGGTTCTTAGTTAAAAAGAACCAAATCGTCGACTGTCCGGACGCGGAAACCCTTGCGGCCTTCAAACATTGCGTCCGGGATGAATGGCTTGCACGCCACCTCGGTCAAGGACCTAAATCCATGACAGCCCTTACCGCTCTGATGACTCGCTTTTGCGTGGGAGAAGACAGCTGGCTCGCTCGTAGAAGCAACAGCACCAGCGACTCAGGCACTTTCGAAATCCGAGACGGCAATGGCAAGCCACGATGAAGCAAACACAACAGACGCAATGATAATGAAAGATCACGCGACACAGCAGTCAACGCTGGATTCAGCAATCCCAAACCCGGTCAACGGAAAAAGCCATTCAAGACGAACCGAGACGGACCATCCAACCTAGACAGGATATTGGACCGACCCTCCCAAATTCACGGACACCCCGATAAACCAGCTAATCATATCAACAAAAGTTGTTGGGTCTTCAAGCAGGCCGGCAAGCTCAACGCCGAACACAAGGGGAGGAGGCTGCTACCTCTTGAGCATTGCGTTGGTTTTCCCATGAAGAGGAAAGGGTGATGCAGTAGAGCAGCATAAGTATTTCCCTCAGTTTTTGAGAACCAAGGTATCAATCCAGTAGGAGACCACGCGCGAGTCACCTCGTACCTACACAAACAAATAAGAACCTTGCAACCAACGCGATAAAGGGGTTGTCAATCCCTTCACGGCCACTTGCAAGAGTGAGATCTGATAGAGATGATAATAATAAGATAAATATTTTTGGTATTTTTATGATATAGATTGAAAGTAAAGATTGCAAAATAAAATAGATTGGAAACTTGTATGATGTAAAATAGACCCGGGGGCCATAGGTTTCACTAGTGGCTTCTCTCGAGATAGCATAAGTATTACGGTGGGTGAACAAATTACTGTCGAGCAATTAATAGAAAAGCGAATAATTATGAGAATATCTAGGTATGATCATGTATATAGGCATCATGTCCGTGACAAGTAGACCGACTCCTGCCTGCATCTACTACTATTACTCCACACATCGACCGCTATCCAGCATGCATCTAGAGTATTAAGTTCATAAGAACAGAGTAACGCCTTAAGCAAGATGACATGATGTAGAGGGATAAACTCATGCAATATGATATAAACCCCATCTTTTGATCCTCGATGGCAATAATACAATACGTGTCGTTTCCCTTTCTGTCACTGGGATCGAGCACCGCAAGATTGAATCCAAAGCTAAGCACTTCTCCCATTGCAAGAAAGATCAATCTAGTAGGCCAAACCAAACTGATAATTCGAAGAGACTTGCAGAGATAAACCAATCATACATAAAAGAATTCAGAGAAGATTCAAATATTGTTCATAGATAGACTTGATCATAAACCCACAATTCATCGGATCTCAACAAACACACCGCAAAAGAAGATTACATTGAATAGATCTCCAAGAGAATCGAGGAGGACTTTGTATTGAGATCCAAATAGATAGAAGAAGCCATCTAGCTACTAGCTATGGACCCGAAGGTCTGAAGTAAATTACTCACACATCATCGGAGGGGCCATGGAGTTGATGTAGAGGCCCTTCGTGATCAATGCCCCCTTCGACGGAGCTCCGGGAAAGGCCCCAAGATGGGATCTCTTGGGTACAGAAGGTTGCGGCGGTGGAAATAGGGTTTCGTGGTGTCCCTCGATGTTCTCGGGGTATATGGATATATATAGGAGGAAGAAGTAGGTCGGTGGAGCAACGAGGGGCCCACGAGGGTGGAGGGCGCGCCCCCCTGCCTCATGGCCTCCTCGATTGTTTCTTGATGTCCACTCCAAGTCCCCTGGATCATGTTTGTTCCAAAAATAACGCTCCCGAAGGTTTCATTCTGTTTGGCCTCCGTTTGATATTCCTTTTCTGCGAAACACTGAAATAGGCAAAAAAAACAGCAATTTGGGTCGGGCCTCCGGTTAATAGGTTAGTCACAAAAATAATATAAAAGTGTAAAATAAAGCCCATTAACATCCAAAACAAATAATATAATAGCATGGAACAATCAAAAATTATAGATACGTTGGAGACGTATGAAGCATCCCCAAGCTTAATTCCTGCTCGTCCTCGAGTAGGTAAATGATAAAAATAGAATTTTTGATGTGGAATGCTTCCTAGCATATTTCTCAATGTAATTTTTCTTTATTGTGGCATGAATGTTCAGATCCGAAAGACTCAAGATAAAAGGTTAATATTGACATAGAAATAATAATACTTCAAGCATACTAACTAAGCAATTATGTCTTCTCAAAATAACATGGCCGAAGAAAGTTATCCCTACAAAATCATATAGTCTGGCTATGCTCTATCTTCATCACACAAAATATTAAATCATGCACAACCCCGATGACAAGCTAAGCAATTGTTTCATACTTTTGATGTTCTCAAACCTTTTCAATCTTCACGCAATATATGAGTGTGAGCCATGGATATAGCACTATAGGTGGAATAGAATGGTGGTTGTGGAGAAGACAAAAAGGAGAAGATAGTCTCACATCAACTAGGCGTATCAATGGGCTATGGAGATGCCCATCAATAGATATCAATGTGAGTGAGTAGGGATTGCCATGCAACGGATGCACTAGAGCTATGAGTGTATGAAAGCTCAACAAAAGAAACTAAGTGGGTGTGCATCCAACTTGCTTGCTCACGAAGACCTAGGGCAATTTGAGGAAGCCCATCATTGGAATATACAAGCCAAGTTCTATAATGTAAAATTACCACTAGTTTATGAAAGTGACAACATAGGAGACTCTCTATCATGAAGATCATGGTGCTTCTATGAAGCACAAGTGTGGAAAAAGGATAGTAACATTGTCCCTTCTCTCTTTTTCTCTCATTTTTTGGGCCTTCTTTCTTTTTTTGGCCTCTTTTTTTAATTTTATTTTTCGTCCGGAGTCTCATCCTGACTTATGGGGGAATCATAGTCTCCATCATCCTTTCCTCACATGGTACGATGCTCTAATGATGATCATCACATTTTTATTTTCTTACAACTCAAGAATTACAACTCGATACTTAGAACAAAATACGACTCTATGTGAATGCCTCCGGTGGTGTACCGGGATATGCAATGAATCAAGAGTAACATGTATGAAAAAATTATGAACGGTGGCTTTGCCACAAGCATGATGTCAACTACATGATCATGCATGGCAATATGACAATGATGAAGCGTGTCATAACAAACGGAACGGTGGAAAGTTGCATGGCAATATATCTCAGAATGGCTATGGAAATGCCATAATAGGTAGGTATGGTGGCTGTTTTGAGGAAGGTATATGGTGGGTTTATGGTACCGGCGAAAGTTGCGCGGTACGAGAGAGGCTAGCTATGGTGGAAGGGTGAGAGTGCGTATAATCCATGGACTCAACATTAGTCATAAAGAACTCACATACTTATTGCAAAAATCTATTAGTTATCGAAACAAAGAACTACGCGCATGCTCCTAGGGGGATAGATTGGTAGGAAAAGACCATCGCTCATCCCCGACCGCCACTCGTAAGGAAGGCAATCAATAAATAAATTATGCTCCGACTTCATCACATAACGGTTCACCATACGTGCATGCTACGGGAATCACACACTTCAACACAAGTATTTCTCAAATTCACAACTACTCAACTAGCATAATCCATCAAATCTTTACCCAAAACTTGAAAACTTCACAACACAAACTTAACAGAAAATCTCGTGAGCTCCGTTAGCGAAAGAAAACAAAACACCACTTCAAGCTACTGTAATGAACTCATTCTTTATTTATATTGGTGTTAAACCTACTGTATTCCAACTTCTCTATGGTTTATAAACTCTTTTACTAGCCATAGATTCATCAAAATAAGCAAACAACACACGAAAAACAGAATCTGTCAAAAACAGAACAGTCTGTAGTAATCTGTAACTAACGCAAACTTCTGGAACCCCAAAAATTCTAAAATAAATTTCTGGACATGAGGAATTTATTTATTAATCATATGCAATAATAATTAACTAAATATCACTCTCCAATAAAAAATGGCAGCAATTCTCGTGAGCACTAAAGTTTCTGTTTTTTACAGCAAGATCAAAAAGACTTCCCCCAAGTCTTCCCAACGGTTCTACTTGGCACAAACATTAATTAAACACAAAAGACACAACCAAAACAGAGGCTAGATAAATTTTTTATTACTAAACAGGAGCAAAAATCAAGGAATAAAAATAAAATTGGGTTGCCTCCCAACAAGCGCTATCGTTTAACGCCCCTAGCTAGGCATAAAAGCAAGGATAGATTAAGGTATTGCCATCTTTGGTAGGCAATCCATAAGTGGCTCTCATAATATATTCATATGGTAATATAATTTTATTTCTAGGGAAGTGTTCCATGACTTTCCTTAACAGAAATTGGAATCTAATATTCCCTTCCTTCATATCAATAATTGCACCAATCGTTCTAAGGAAAGGTCTACCAAGAATAATAGGACATGAAGGATTGCAATCTATATCAAGAACAATGAAATCTACGGGCACATAATTCCTATTTGCGACAATAAGAACATCATTGATCTTTCGCATAGGTTTCTTAATAGTGGAATCCGCAAGGTGCAAGTTTAAAGAACAATCATCAAATTCACGGAAACCTAGCAAATCACACAAAGTTTTCGGGATCGTGGAAACACTAGCACCCAAATCACACAAAGCATAGCATTCATGATCTTTAATTTTTATTTTAATAGTAGGTTCCCACTGATAATAAAGTTCTCTAGGAATAGAAACTTCCAACTCAAGTTTTTCTTCATAAGATTGCATCAAAGCATCAACGATATATTTAGTAAAAGCTTGCATGCCTGCAGGTCGACTCTAGAGGATCCCCGGGTACCGAGCTCGAATTCGCCCTATAGTGAGTCGTATTACAATTCACTGGCCGTCGTTTTACAACGTAGTGGGTTTGTTACTATCTGAAGTTTTGACCTCTTCAATCCCACTTTTATCAATTTTTGCATCAAGATCTAAAAACTCTGAATTTTTGGGACACCTTCTAACTAAAGTTGACTCATCTCCAGTCCCATCATTATCAAGATTCATATTGCAAAACAAAGATTTAATGGGGGACACATCAATCACTTTTAGATCTTCATCCTTATTGTCATGAAAACTAGAAGAACATGCTTTCACAAAGCAATCTCTTTTTGCACGCATCCTAGCGGTTCTTTCTTTGCACTCATCAATGGAAATTCTCATGGCTTTGAGATACTTATTTATATCATGCTTAGGTGTAATAGATCTAAGTTTCAAAGAATCAACATCAAGAGAAATTCTATCCACGTTCCTAGCCAACTCATCAATCTTAAGCAATTTTTCTTCAATCAAAGCATTGAAACTCTTTTGGGAAGTAATATATTCTTTAATACTAGATTCAAAATTAGAGGGCATCTTATTATAATTTCCATAAGAATTGTTGTAGGAATTACCATAATTATTAGAGGAATTACTAGGAAACGACCTAGAATTAAAATTACCTCTATACGCGTTGTTACCAAAATTGTTCCTACCAACAAAATTCACATCCATAGATTCATTATTATTCTCAATCAAAGTAGACAAAGGCATATCATTAGGATCAGAAGAAACACTCTTATTAGCAAACAATTTCATAAGTTCATCCATCTTTCCACTCAAAACATTAATTTCTTCTATAACATGCACCTTTTTAGTAGATCTTTCAGTATGCCATTGAGAATAATTAACCATAACATTATCTAGGAGTTTAGTAGCTTCTCCTAAAGTGATTTCCATAAAAGTGCCTCCCGCGGACGAATCTAAAAGATTTCTATAAGCAAAATTCAATCCTGCATAAATTTTTTGTATAATCATCCATAAATTCAAACCATGTGTAGGGCAATTATGTATCATTAATTTCACCCTCTCCCAAGATTGTGCAACATGCTCATGATCAAGTTGCTTAAAATTCATAATATCATTTCTAAGAGAGATGATCTTAGCGGGAGGAAAATACTTAGAGATAAAAGCATCTTTGCACTTATTCCATGAATCAATACTATTTTTAGGCAAAGACGAAAACCAAGCTTTAGCACGATCTCTAAGAGAAAACGGAAATAACTTAAGTTTAACAATATCATTACCCACATCTTTCTTCTTTTGCATATCACACAAATCAACAAAGTTGTTTAGATGGGTAGCGGCATATTCACTAGGAAGGCCGGAAAACGGATCTTTCATGACAAGATTCAGCAAAGCAATATTAATTTCACAAGATTCAGCATCGCTAAGAGGAGCAATCAGAGTGCTAATAAAATCATTATTGTTAGTATTGGCAAAGTCACACAATTTAGTATTATCTTGAGCCATCGTGACAAGCAAGCAATCCAACACACAAGCAAACAAGCGAAGAAAAAAGCGAACGGAAAGAGAGGGCAAAAGGAAAAGAGGGCGAATAAAACGGCAAGGGTGAAGTGGGGGAGAGGAAAACGAGAGGCAAATGGAAAATAATGTAATTTGAAGGATAAGAGTTGTGATGGGTACTTGGTATGTCTTCACTTGGTGTAGATCTCTCCGGCAACGGCGCTAGAAATCCTTCTTGCTACCTCTTGAGCACTGCGTTGGTTTTCCCTTGAAGAGAAAAGGGTGATGCAGTAAAGCAGCGTAAGTATTTCCCTCAGTTTTTGAGAACCAAGGTATCAATCCAGTAGGAGACCACACGCGAGTCACCTCGTACCTACACAAACAAATAAGAACCTCGCAATCAACGCGATAAAGGGGTTGTTAACCCCTTCACAGCCACTTGCAAGAGTGAGATCTCATAGAGATGATAATAATAAGATAAATATTTTTGGTATTTTTATGATATAGATTGAAAGTAAAGATTGCAAAATAAAACAGATTAGAAACTTGTATGATGGAAAATAGACCCGGGGGCCATAGGTTTCACTAGTCACTTCTCTCAAGATAGCATAAGTATTACGGTGGGTGAACAAATTACTATCGAGCAATTGATAGAAAAGCGAATAATTATGAGAATATCTAGGTATGATCATGTATATAGGCATCACGTCCGTGACAAGTAGACCGACTCCTGCCTGCATCTACTACTATTACTCCACACATCGACCACTATCCAGCATGCATCTAGAGTATTAAGTTCATAAGAACAGAGTAACGCCTTAAGCAAGATGACATGATGTAGAGGGATAAACTCATGCAATATGATATAAACCACATATTTTTATCCTCGATGGCAACAATACAATACGTGTCGTTTCCCTTTCTATCACTGGGATCGAGCACCGCAAGATTGAACCCAAAGCTAAGCACTTCTCCCATTGCAAGAAAGATCAATCTAGTATGCCAAACCAAACTGATAATTCAAAGAGACTTGCAAAGATAAACCAATCATACATAAAAGAATTCAGAGAAGATTCAAATATTTTTCATAGATAGACTTGATCATAAACCCACAATTCATCGGATCTCGACAAGCACACCGCAAAAGAAGATTACATCGAATAGATCTCCAAGAGAATCGAGGAGAACTTTGTATTGAGATCCAAAGAGAGAGAAGAAGCCATCTAGCTACTAGCTATGGACCCGAAGGTCTGAAGTAAACTACTCACACATCATCGGAGGGGCCATGGAGTTGATGTAGAGGCCCTTCATGATCAATGCCCCCTTCGACGGGGCTCCGGGAAAGGCCCCAAGATGGGATCTCTTGGGTACAGAAGGTTGCGGCGGTGGAAATAGGGTTTCGTGGTGTCCCTGGATGTTCTCGGGGTATATGGATATATATAGGAGGAAGAAGTAGGTCGGTGGAGCAACGAGGGGCCCACGAGGGTGGAGGGCGCGCCCCCCTGCCTCGTGGCCTCCTCGATTGTTTCTTGGCGTCCACTCCAAGTCCCCTGGATCACGTTTGTTCCAAAAAAAAGCGCTCCCGAAGGTTTCATTCTCTGTGGCCTCCGTTTGATATTCCTTTTCTGCGAAACACTGAAATAGGCAAAAAACAGCAATTTGGGTTGGGCCTCCGGTTAATAGGTTAGTCCCAAAAATAATATAAAAGTGTAAAATAAAGCCCATTAACATCCAAAACAGATAATATAATAGCATGGAACAATTAAAAATTATAGATACGTTGGAGACGTATCAGAGGCCGCCAGGCGATAGGGACGACGGAGAGGTTCACCAGCCAAATACCGGGGGTCAGAAGCAATTTTCCCCCGAGGATCGATCAATCCCGAAGCGGAAATAGCAGTTCGGCTTCCGCCGCCCACCTCATATACCCGCAAAATTTGTACCGCGCATATATCACCACGCACTTAAGATACCATGGGCATTGGCGGAAGCACAATACAGACAAGCCTGCAAGCATTCCCGTAACATTTTTTCTACTTACCTTTTTCTTTCTTTATTATCTCTTAAAAACAGGTGACGCAAAGGACAAACATCTAAACTGACTCCATCGGAGTTTGGATCCGTACACTCACCTAAGGGGATACTTCCGTAAAGGATTCCCCTCGCCGATTACAGGCGGCACAGACGTGCGACAGGAGGTCCAAAATAAACTTTTTGTAGACCGCACTCTTTATTTCGAGCCTGTTATATGCCCTTTTCTTATAGACCGCACTCTTTATTTCGAGCCTGTAATATGCCCTTTTCCTCCGCCTTCGACATCGGGCGTGTCAAATAGCCGGGGTTGAGGTCTTTTTATATATGAAGTAATCATTGGCATACCGCTCAGATCCCGGTAAACATTATCCGAATTAATCATTTCTGTCTTTTCGCAAATGAATATGGCTCCTATGCTTGTTTCACAGATATACCTCGGCATAACGTGCCAGGGCTCGGTACGGGAACAAATGAGTTGCCAACAAAGTCTGAACAGCTTTTACAGCGTACTTCAGCGTCGCGAGTTTGGCCTTATATGCATCAACTCTGAATCATGTCTTGGGTCAATGGTTGGGTTGCCCGGCTCCTGTGTTTGCTACCCTACGTTCCTCTCTATCGGCTAGGGTAGTAAAGGGAGCACTACTGCGATTGTGCTTCCAGTTCATCTGGTCAAGCACCTTAGTAGAGAAATCCGAAAACCGACTGTCATGATGTCGTGCGAGCTGGTCAACCACTCGATGACTTATCGGAATTTGTCGCGATTCCCTCCGTATCACATGAAGGACCTTTTTTCAGGTCATATATGTAACACACCATATTGGAATAAGCTGTATACATACCAGGGGCTATATCGTAGACCCACCATAAAACTCCTATGGCTAAGTGAAAGTGTTAACGCCCTATAGTCTGATTGCCTGGTTCGCCGCATTGTCACCTCCTTCATGGACCAAGACGTTGGGTCAAGAGTGATCAAATGCTTTTCCGAACACCCCCGTACTTCCTACGAGGGGGCTGAAGCCGACGACTGGAAAACTTTCAGATTACATAAAAACGGCTGCACAGGAGGAACAAAAACTTTCGAGCAAAACATAAAAATAGATTAAATATACCATTATGTTTTACAATTCCCATACACCTCACTCGAATATTATATCTTTCGAGCATTGACTCTCTATCAAGCGGGCAGCCTCTAAGACGTCCTCAAAATAATGCTCCGGTGTGTGATGGTCCTTGCCCTTGGGTGGACTCTTCGCCGCAACATCGATGGCCTTCATCTTCCCCCAGTATATCTTGACACGGGTAAAGGCCATCCGTGCACCCTCAATGCACGTCGACCGCTTAACAGCATCGATACGCAGCGCCGCATCAACAAGCCACTGCACCAAGCCGAAGTAGCTATTCAGAATAGGCTCAGTCGGCCACAGCCCGATTATGATGTTCTTCATGGTAGCACCGGATATCCTATGAAGCTCGGCCCATTGGGACATCTGTTCATTCAGCAACAGAGGGCGCTTCGATGCGCCAAATTGTGACCAGAAAAGCTTCTCCGTTGCATACCCCTCTCACGCTTGGTAAAACTGCGCCGCATCGGAAGAATTCTTCGGCAAGTCTAAAAACTCGTCTAGAGAACTCCACATATGGTTAAGCTGAGCATAGTTCGGTTCACCGAACTTAGTCTGTAGCAAAAAGGGCTTACCAGCCGCAATCTCCCCAGCTTGCCGGATCTCCTCACGGGCCGCTTTAGATTCAGACCGCGCTTCTTTCGCCTCTCGCAAGGCCTTGTCAAGCTCAGCCGTTTTGGCTTTATTCTCCTTCTCTAGGAATTCACAGCGGCTAGTAGCATTTTTCAGTTCGAGCGCCATCGTGGATATTTTCTCCTCGTCTTAGTGCCGAGTAGCTTGTTCGGCCTTCAACTCGGCCGATGCCTTTTCGGCAGCCGTATTACTAAACCGGGCCTGCTCCTTGGCCCGAGCGAGCTCCGCCCGAATAATCTCAACGGCGGTGGCACCATCTGCAGCCATGCATATTCCAGTATGCAACTTTCAACATCATGCTTATATTACAAACATGTATATGTAAGGTTTGCTCCGAATACATACCTTGCGACTCGTCAAGACACCTGTTGATAAGCGCGATATCATTATCCGCCTCATTAATCTTGTGTTGTAAATCCGCAACCTCTACAGTCCGGGCAGTTTCCGGCGAGGTCACAGCCTGTGTTCCAATTAATCATATTATTTCATGGGCATATCTTTTGATCCTCCGATCGCCTCCCTCGGGAAGCCTATCAGAGTCTCAGGGGATACTATCTATACACAGGTGTATTTCACGAATAAAACACAATTGCACATATTATAGTACAAACCTCGAAGCCTCTTAGTAGGCTCACAAATGCCTCATTCAATCCGCTCTTCACGGACATGACCTTTTTAACCACCGTGCCCATCAAGGTACGATGTTCCTCTGAGATGGACGCCTGCCCCAGGATGTTCGTCAAGATATCCGGCGCCTCTGGGTCTCTAGTGGCTGCCGTAGGAGTACGGCCACCCTTTGAAGGGATCCGTTTATTCGTATCCGGCTGTATACCGGATTGTTCGGGGCCTTCATTATTGGTCCCCGGACCCTGGGCCATCAAAGTATCACCTTCGGGTAATGTCTTCATCATCCCTTGCACCACCTGTTGGTCGGGGGAGACCCTTCGCGACGACACCTCGAAGTCGTCCGCCCTATTGGGCGAAGAAACCGGTGGAGGCGTCTCGCTTTCCATCATCTCGGGGAGAAGGTCCCCCAAAGAAGAGGATTGTTGTAGAAGACTGCGTGCCGAGCTGCAAAAAACATATATTCCAGGCATTCCAAGAAAAGAACAGGGTATGTTTAAAACATCCTTGTTCACTTACGATTTGGCCTGAGGCTTTTCCTCGTCATGAGACTGTGCTTCGACGTCCTCCAAGCCCGAGCCACCCAACAGAGGCATCTTGCCTCGCTTAGGAGCTTGTTTCTCTAAATCTTCGGAGGCGCCCTTTTCTTCCCATGAGGGAGGAGACAGTGGCCCTCCCTTCACTTTTGTCTTTGGATGAGGGAATTTTGATTCCTGCGGACACAATGTCTGATGTACCCTTGGAATAGGGGCCATCTTTGGTTCTCCCACTCTCCGCCTCGCCCTCCTTCACAGGCATCTGGTGTGGTGCCAGGGCCAGTATCCTTGTTAGAACAGGATTCGTTGGGCCTTTGGGAAGAGGGGCCGAACACATGATTAGTTCCGCCTTCTTTATCCAGCCCTGGAAGAAGATAGCTTGCTCAGTACCATATTACGGTAAGGGTAATTACAAAGTGTTCGGGAGACAATTGCTTACCGGGGTATCTGGACGGTTGCAGTTAAGGCCAGCGTCCTCAGTAGTGTCTGGCCAATGTTTTCGCTTCCCTAAAAACAACTTCCACATCCCTTCGTGCGTAGTGCCGAAGAAGTGTTGGAGGGTTCATGAACCTTCTGGATTAAGCTCCCACATACGGCAAGACCTGCGTTGGCATGGCATGATTCGGCGAACTAGCATCACTTGAATCACGTTGACAAGATCGATGTCTCTCTCAAGGAGGGTTCAGATGCGGCTCTGTAGAGTCTGCACTTCATCAACTGATCCCCAGTCCAGCCCCTTATTAATCCATGATGCAAGCTGTGGCGGAGGGCCGGAGCGGAACGCAGGTATAGCTGCCCACTTGGTACTACGGAGTTCTATGACATAAAACCACTCTCGCTGCCATTGGTTGGAGGTTTCGGTGAAAGAGCCTTTTGGCCAGGGAGTGTTGATAAGTTTTCTCACTACAACACCACCGCACTCTGCCTGTTCCCCGTCAATTACCTTCGGCTTCACACTAAAGGTCTTGAGCCATAAGCCGAAGTGTGGGGGGATTCGGAACAAGGCCTCGCATGTGATGATAAATGCCGAGACGTGGAGGGAGGAGTCCGGAGCTAGATCATGAAAATCTAGTCCATAATAAAACATTATCCCCCGGACGAAGGGGTGAAGAGCGAACCCTAGCCCTAGGAGGAAGTGGGAGATGAATACGACCCTCTCGCCAAATCTGGGGAACCCTAGCCCTAGACGGACAATGTTTTGACATCCTATCTGCAAGATTTCATAAATAATGCAGTGATCGCTAACATAATTCCAACAGACTCTTAGCATCGCTACGAGTGAGAAAATCTCACCGTAGTCAACTCCTTGAACTTGTGGAAACATCTTAACGACAAGTCGAGCTTTCTTAATGGTGATACTTACCATCATTGTCCGTCTTCCCTTTTAAAATCCATCTACGCTCAACAGCCTTACGACCATCAAGTAGTTCTTCCAAAGTCTACACTTTTGTTTTCATACATGGATCCTCTCTCGGATTATATGGCCTCGAAGCCATTTATCGGAATCCAGGCCCACCATCGCTTCTCCATAGCTCGTAGGTTCATTGTTGTCTAGCAACATGACTTCTAAGACAGGATTACGTACCACTCTGAAGTAGTACGCATCCTGTCATCCTACGAGGTTTGGTAGTGACTTGATCTGAAGTTTCATGATCACTATCATAAGCTTCCACTTCAATTGGTGTAGGTGCCACAGGAACAACTTCCTGTGCCCTGCCACACACTAGTTGAAGAGACGGTTCAATAACCTCATCAAGTCTCCACCATCCTCCCACTCAATTCTTTCGAGAGAAACTTTTCCTCGAGAAAGGACCCGATTCTAGAAACAATCCTTTATTGCTTTCGGATCTGAGTTAGGAGGTATACCCAACGGTTTTGGGTGTCCTATGAAGATGCATTTATCCGCTTTGGGTTTGAGCTTATCAGCCTGAAACTTTTCCACATAAGCGTCGCAGCCCCAAACTTTTAAGAAATGACAGCTTAGGTTTCTCTAAACCATAGTTCATACGGTGTCATATCATCGGAATTACGTGGTGCCCTATTTAAAGTGAATGTGGTTGTCTCTAATGCTTAACCCATAAATTATTGTGGTAATTCGATAAGAGACATCATGGTATGCATCATATCCAATAGGGTGCAGTTATGATGTTCGGACACACCATCACACTATGGTGTTCCAGGCTGTATTAGTTGTGAAACGATTTCCACAATGTCTTAATTCTGTGCCAAACTCGTAATTCAGATATTCATCTCTATGATCATATCATAGATATTTCTATCCTCTTATCTCGACGATCTTTCAACTTCACCCTGAAATTACTTGAACCTTTCAATAATTCAGACTCGTGATTCATCAAGTAAATATACTCAACATCTACTCAAATCATCTGTGAAGTAAGAACATAACGATATCCACTACATGCCTCAGCACTCATTGGACTGCATACATCAAAATGTATTACTTCCAACAAGTTGCTTTCTAGTTCCATTTTACTGAAAACAAGGCTTTCAGTCATCTTGCCCATGTGGTATGATTTGCATGTCTCAAGTGATTCAAAATCAAGTGAGTCCATATGGTCCATTTGCATGGAGTTTCTTCATGCATATACACCAATAGACATGGTTCGCATGTCTCAAACTTTTCAAAACGAGTGAGCCCAAAGATCCATCAACATGGAGCTTCTTCATGCGTTTTATACCGATATGACTTAAGTGGCAGTGCCACAAGTAGGTGGTACTATCATTACTATCTTATATCTTTTGGCATGAACATGTGTATCACTACGATCGAGATTTAATAAACCATTCATTTTAGGTGTAAGACCATTGAAGGTATTATTCAAATAGACAGAGTAACCGTTATTCTCCTTAAATGAATAACCGTATTGCGACAGACATAATCCAATCATGTCTATGCTCAACGCAAACACCAATCTCGATGGTAGAGGGAGCTTACGATGCTTGATCATATCAACATTGGAAACACCTCCAACACATATCGTCAGCTCACCTTTAGCTAGTCTCCGTTTATTCCGTAGCTTTTATTTCGAGTTACTAACACTTAGCAACCGAACCGGTATCTAATACCCTGGTGCTACTAGGAGTACTAGTAAAGTACACATTAACATAATGTATATCCAATATACTTCTATCGACCTTGCCAGCCTTCTAATCTACCAAGTATCTAGGGTAATTCTGCTCCAGTGGTTTGTTCCCCTTATTACAGAAGCACTTAGTCTCGGGTTTGGGTTCAACCTTGGGTTTCTTCACTAGAGCAGCAGCTGAATTGCCATTTCATGAAGTATCCCTTCTTGCCCTTGCCCTTCTTGAAACTAGTGGTTTCACCAACCATCAACAATTGATGCTCCTTCTTGATTTCTACTTTTGTGGTGTCAAACATCGCGAATATCTCAAGGATCATCATATATGTCCCTGATATATTATAGTTCATCACGAAGCTCTAGCAGCTTGGTGGTAATGACTTCGGAGAAACATCACTATCTTATCTGGAAGATCAACTCCCACTTGATTCAAGTGATTGTTGTACTCAGACAATCTGAGCACAAGCTCAACAATTGAGCTTTTCTCCCTTAGTTTGCAGGCTAAGAAAATCGTCGGAGGTCTTATACCTCTTGACGTGGGCACGAGCCTGAAATTCCAATTTCAGCCCTCAAAACATCTCATATGTTTCATGACGTTTCAAAAACGTCTTTGGTGCCTCAACTCTAAACCGTTTAACTGAACTATCATGTAGTTATCAAAACATGTATGTCAGATGTTCGCAACATCCACACACAACGTTCGAGGTTCAGCACACTGAGCGGTGCATCAAGGACATAAGCCTTCTATGAAGCAATGAGGACAATCCTCAGTTTACGGACCTAGTCCGCATAATTGCTACTATCAACTTCCAACTAATTTTTCTCTAGGAACATATCTAAACGGTAGAACTAAAGCGTGAGATATGACATAATTTGCAAAATCCTTTTGACTATGTTCAGGATAATTAAGTTCATCTTATGAACTCCCACTTAGATTGACATCCCTCTAGTCATCTAAGTGATTACATGATCCGAGTGAGCTAGGCCGTGTCCGATCAACACGTGAGACGGACTAGTCAACGTCGGTGAACATCATCATGTTGATCGTATCTTCCATACGACTCATGTTCGACCTTTCGGTCTCTGTGTTCCGAGGCCATGTCTTCACATGCTAGGCTCGTCAAGTTAACCCTAAGTGTTTTTGCATGTGTAAAACTTCTTACACCCGTTGTATGTGAACGAAAGGATCTATCACACCCGATTAACACGTGGTGCTTCGAAGCGACGAACTGCAGCAACGGTGCACAGTTAGGGGAGAACACTTCTTGAATTTTTTATGAGGGATCATCTTATTTACTACCGTCGTTCTAAGCAAATAAGATGTATAAACATGATAAACATCACATGCAATCAAATAGTGACATGATATGGCCAATATCATGTAGCTCCTTTGATCTCCATCTTGGGGCTCCATGATCATCTATTACAAGAACATGATCAATCTCATACATTACATATATCATTCATCACATCCTTTTGGCCATATCACATCACATAGCATACCCTGCAAAAACAAGTTAGACGTCCTCTAATTGTTGTTTGCATGTTTTACGTGGCTGCTATGGGTTTCTAGCAAGAACGTTTCTTACCTACGCAAAACCACAACGTGATATGCCAATTGCTATTTACCCTTCATAAGGACCCTTTTCATCAAATCTGATCCGACTAAAGTAGAAGAGACAGACACCCGCTAGCCACCTTATGCAACTAGTGCATGTTTGTCGGTGGAACCGGTCTCACGTAAGAGTACGTGTAAGGTTGGTCCGGGCCGCTTCATCCCACGATGCCGCCGAATCAAGATAAGATTAGTAACGGCAAGCATATTGAACAAAATCAACGCCCACAACTACTTTGTGTTCTACTCGTGCATAGAATCTACGCAATAGACCTAGCTCATGATGCCACTGTTGGGGAACGTAGCAGAAATTCAAAATTTTCCTACGTGTCACCAAGATCTATCTATGGAGAGACTAGCAACGAGGGGAAGGAGAGTGCATCTACATACCTTTGTAGATCGCTAAGCGGAAGCGTTCAAGAGAACGGGGTTGATGGAGTCGTACTCGTCGTGATTCAAATCACCGATGATCCTAGTGCCGAACGGACAGCACCTCCGCGTTCAACACACGTACGGAAGGGAGACGTCTCCCATGCCTTGATCCAGCAAGGAGGAGGGAGAGGTTGATGGAGATCCAGCAGCACGACGGCGTGGTGGAAGTAGCGGGATTCCAACAGGGCTTCGCTAAGCGCCGCGGGAGGAGGTAGATGTGTCACGGGAGGGAGAGGGAGGCGCCAGGCCTTAGATTGGTTTGCTCCTCCTTTTTCCCCACTATATATAGGGCCAAGGGAGAGGGGGAGGCGCAGCCCTTGCCCCTTCCTCCAAGGAAGGGTGCGGCCAAGGGTGGGGAGGAGTCCATCCTCCCCAAGGCACCTCGGAGGTGCCTTCCCCTTTTAGGACTCTCCTCTTTTCCCATCTCTTGGCGCATGGGCCTCTTGGGGCTGGTGCCCTTGGCCCATATAGGCCAAGGCAAAACCCCTACAGCCCATGTGGCCCCCCGGGGCAGGTGGCCCCACCCGGTGGACCCCCGGGACCCTTCCGGTGGTCCCGGTACAATACCGATGACCCCGAAACTTGTCCCGATGGCCGAAATAGCACTTCCTATATATAATTCTTTACCTCCGGACCATTCCGGAACTCCTCGTGACGTCCGGGATCTCATCCGGGACTCCGAACAACATTCGGGTTACCGCATACTAATATCTCTACAACCCTAGCGTCACCGAACCTTAAGTGTGTAGACCCTACGGGTTCGGGAGACATGCAGACATGACCGAGACGTTCTCCGGTCAATAACCAACAGCGGGATCTGGATACCCATGATGGCTCCCACATGTTCCACGATGATCTCATCGGATAAACCACGATGTCAAGGACTTAATCAATCCCGTATACAATTCCCTTTGTCTATCGGTATGTTACTTGCCCGAGATTCGATCGTCGGTATCCAATACCTTGTTCAATCTCGTTACCGGCAAGTCTCTTTACTCGTTCCGTAACACATCATCCCGTGATCAACTCCTTGGTCACATTGCGCATATGATGATGTCCTACCGAGTGGGCCCAGAGATACCTCTCCGTTTACACGGAGTGACAAATCCCAGTCTCGATTCGTGCCAACCCAACAGACACTTTCGGAGATACCTGTAATGCACCTTTATAGTCACCCAGTTACGTTGTGACGTTTGATACACCCAAAGTATTCCTACGGTATCCGGGAGTTGCACAATCTCACGGTCTAAGGAAATGATACTTGACATTAGAAAAGCTTTAGCATACGAACTGTACGAGATCTTGTGCTAGGCTTAGGATTGGGTCTTGTCCATCACATCATTCTCCTAATGATGTGATCCCGTTATCAACGACATCCAATGTCCATGGTCAGGAAACCGTAACCATCTATTGATCAACGAGCTAGTCAACTAGAGGCTTACTAGGGACATGGTGTTGTCTATGTATCCACACATGTATCTGAGTTTCCTATCAATACAATTCTAGCATGGATAATAAATGATTATCATGAACAAGGAAATATATAATAACTAATTATTATTGCCTCTAGGGCATATTTCCAACAGAGAAATACTATACTCTCTACGGCTGTGTGTTGCAGATCCGGACACGTTTGTTTCGTCCGAAGACTATCTTGGAGTTCGGAAGAAGGAACCCGCCTTGCAATGCCGAAGATAGATCTACGCGTCGGATACCTTCTCATTGAAGCCAGGTTCAGGGGCTACTGAGGGAGTCCTGGACTAAGGGGTCCTCAGGCGTCCGTCCTGTTAGCCATGGGACGGACTGATGGGCTGTGAAGATACGAAGACCGAAGACTATACCCGTGTTCGGATGGGATTCTCCTTGGCGTGGAGGGCAAGCTTGGCGACCGAACATGTAGATTCCTTTCTTTGTAACCGACCTTGTGTAACCCTAGATCCTCCTGGTGTCTATATAAACCGGAGGACTTAGTCCGGAGAGGGGAGAGACTCACTACCATAGTTATACAGGCTAGACTTCTAGGGTTTAGCCATTACGATCTCGTGGTATATCAACTCTTGTAATACTCATATCCATCAAGATCAAGCAAGCAGGAAGTAGGGTATTACCTCCATAGAGAGGGCCCGAACCTGGGTAAACATCGTGTCCCCTATCTCCTGTTATCATCGACCTTAGACGCACAGTTCGGGACCCCCTACCCGAGATCCACCGGTTTTGACACCGACAGTCGCGCTCTTCTTGAAGATGTCGTCGTGGTTCTTATCTCCGTGGCAGGGCTCCAAGTGAAGAACCTTGTCCATTATGGACTCGACAACGGTGATGCTATGTGCCTTTCTCCCTTTTGAAGGTGTTGTGGTGGAGCTTAGGTGTATTAGGTCGTAGCGTGGCGGTGTGTTTCAGAACTTTCTGTGTTCTTTGTTGGTAGCGTAGTCACGTATGTTCTGCATGGTCCGATTAACCTGGGATCGGCTTTGTAAGAAGACGACCTCACTATCTTGTATCGTTCGGCCATGTACTTTCTTTGGTTGTTGCTTTATATATAAAACATGACGAAACCATATTTCGAGAGAGTATCGTACCACTTTCTTCGCCCAGGTTTATTGGTCTCCTCATAGTAGCTAATAAAATATGAGGTATGTTTTACAAAAGGTATGATATTGTCTTTGTATTTGCAACTAGTTTTCTACACTATAACCTTTGTAACATATAGTTTATATTTTAATAATTAAATTTATGGTCAATGTTTCACCCAAAACAACGAGGGGTCTAAGGGCATCTCGAACGCCAACCCTCAAACCGCCCGTACACATCCGGATCGCGGTTAGAACGTGTTGTATCCAACGCAGGACTGTATCGGTCCGCCGAGTGGCGCAGACCACTTTTTTCCGGCAAACTGGAACAAAACGTGGGGGAAGGGGGGTTGTGGGAGTTCGGACAACTAACATGTAGGACTCCGACACCCCCGGCCCACCCAAAAGGCAGACGAAGCTCGCGCTTTTCTAGATGCCTTCCCTTTTTTCGCGGCAAAATTCCCTCTTGTTTGACCCCGATGTTGCCACATGGAACTGGAGGATAGCCTACCAGAGATGGAGGTGCTAGAGGATCCGAGCGTCATGCTTGCTCGGAATATCAACTCAGCGACGCGGTAAAATCGCCGCGGCAAAGCGAAAGCCACAAAGGAGGAGACAATCAAGAAGCGGGTCGTCAGTGGAGGGCATGCTGGGGGCAGACGTGCCAATGGGCGAGGTGGAGGTCGTAGCGACCATGGGGCGCCGACGATGTCACCCACCGTACAGACTCCGTCATGGCCGGAGCATTACAAGGCACCGTACTTCTACGCCGCGTAGAAGTTGGGTATGCAGTCCCCGGCATCCACCACCGTGCCGTTCATCATCGACGTCAACACAGTGCTGCTGCTCTTCTCGGAGTATGCTTTAGCGCAACTTGTCCTGGCGCGGATGTCAGGCGGGGAGCAAATGGGTGCCCGCATGTTGTTCACGTCTATGCCTAAAGCGAGGGAGTCGACGTACTACGGGGACCGGAAGATGTTGGACATCATTCATGGCAGAGACGGAGAAGGAGGTGCCTATGAGGACGGGCAGGTGGAAGACTCGGATCCCACTTAGTCCATCAACTACACCCATATCGGAATGCAATATGCCAACACCCAGATGGGCAGGCAACATGCCCACACCTAGATGGGCACACAACAACCGAATTGGGCCGCCGGGCAGCGGCAGGAGGAGGAGGATGACGACAGAGAGGACGATGATCCGGATGATCTTGCCGGCGATCTGAAGAAGAGGGTTAGAGGAGAAAGCTTCAACATGTGGGAGGCCGAGCTGTTGTGCGATGCATGGTTGGCCACTAGCCTCGATCTGACCCATGGCATGGAGCAAAAGGGCACAAACTTTTGGAACAACATTCACATATGGTTCCATGAATACAATCATTTCACGCCCTACTCCGACGCGATCATCCGCAACCGTGAATCAAAGTCCCTCAACCATCAGTTGTGACCATCGAAGAGGCCGTCTGGAAGTATTGTAGGCACTTGAAGCATCTCATTGCACGGTGGCCTAGCGATGCGCAAATCCACGAGCATGTAAGTTCATTTGGTCGGATGTGCATACTTTTGTTGATCACTACCCAGATATGCATACTATTGTAGCTGGATATGCATAGTGTTGTTGATCATTAGCTGGTTATGCATAGTATTGTTGATCACCAGCAGGATATGCGTAGTTTTGAAACCGGATGTGCATAGTTTGTGTTGGTCACTAGCTGGATATGTATGCATAGGTCTTGAAAATGTTTTACTTTGTAGCCATCCCGTGCGTGTACGGTGTTCAAGAAGTTGAAGAAGAAAAACTTCACTGTCATTCATTGTTGGTTGAAATTGAATGGGCAACCCAAGTGGAACCTATTCATAGCCAAAACCGCCGCCCAACCACCGAGAAAGAAACCGGGACCCAACCGACCCAACAAAAGAACCGCCCAAGAAGATTAGAAGAGGGTTCTGGGGAAAGAAGTGGGAGGAGGAGAGGGCAAATTGAGAAGGTGTGGCTGCCAAGGTGACGGAGAAGTTTGAGGACATCTTGTTGAAGAACGAGGAGACGTACGTCAAGTGGTTCGACATCAAGGAGGAGAAAAAGGCAGAGAGGTTCAAATTATTGATGAAGGCGACCGAGAAGAAGCTCAAGCTCGAAGAAAAGAATGACATGCTCAAAGAGAAAAGGGCCATGCTCAAAGAGAAGAAGGCATTGCTCGAAGAGAGGAAGTGCAGATAGCAGACGATGAGGAGGACGCCAAGATGTTGACATTGAATTTGGATGGTTTGAATGCCAACACAAGAATAGTCGTGCAAGTCGTCCGCTACAAGATGTTGGAGCGGCATTAAGATGAGTTGGAGGGGGCGGACAAGGATGATATGGAGGCGCCAGGAGAGGAGGAAGCGGAGGATGCCTACGCGGCAGCGACAACACCTTGAGCATGGAAGCGCGAATTGTCGGTCCGGCAGGGCAAAAAATCTACTTTTTTGAACAGGCTGTCGAACTGATATTCTTTTGTAATCGGGCATGTAAAAACTACAACAAACTTGCCTCTTTTGGGATTTGATTGGGCATGTGATCCGGCGTTCATATGGATCAGACTTTCTTTGAATTTCAAATTTCTCTTTACTGGCGGACATATACATAATAGCGTTGGATGGTCGCCTCCAACATCTGTGTCCGTGACTGGTCCCCCATTGTATGTGGACAGATGCTGGAGCAAATTTGTGGAGCAGGGTAGATGCCCTAATAAACCCGAAACAAGAAAGTGTGTTGTGTGTTTGGTAGATAGGGGGCTCCAGCGTCATGTCATATTTCTAGTCTGTTCTTTTCTTACCTGGCTATTGAAATTTGGTACATATGAATCATTGATGAGCTTACCTATAAAATGGACGAGAAATCGTTCTTTAGTCTTGTTTTGGTAATGAGCGGGAGGTATTAATTCATTATTGTAATTTATTTTGCAGAAATTAAACATTGTTTATCTAGTTTTGATAGAACTACAGTATTGAATTTTCACATTTCATGCAGAATTGTTTCCCACTAGAGAAAAGAAGCAACCAACTGACGAAAGTGCAAATAAGAAGAAGATCTAGAAAGTGAAGGAGTGGGAATAAGAGAGTTGGTGACATGCATGATGCATCGATCACAAAACAAATCCACGAGATGCAGCTGGTCTATAGATGAAAGATCTACAATGTATAAAGAGAGCATATGCATATGGCCCATTAAGCACCATCGGCTTAAATATTCCGGGCGGTCGCCATCTATTCCAACACAAGTTTGCTGGAGGAAACAAACACGTGCAGGCAAACTTCTCGGTCTTCTGTTTTCATTGGTACATATACACCACGTACCTTGCTGGAGGAAAGCACGCCTCCACCCTTTTCCCCAGCCGTAGCTGTCTCCCCTTGTCCTATATTTTTATGGGTAAAGCTCCCCTCATCCTATATAATATAACTAAAATAGATGATCTTCACTAACATATTATTCAGATACAGCTATAACACATCAACATGCAGCCTTGCATGCAAAAAAGACATTTCAATATGCAACATTGCATGCAAAAAAAATCCAGTTTTTAATGATATTATTCTATTTTTATTATGTATCTTTATAATTATATAATAATCATATGTATTTTCAGTTTTAGTTCGTACTCCCTCCGTCCGAAAAAGCCCGTCTCTTGTCTCAAGCTTGCCCCTCATGGATGTGGTACAAACTTTTCCGGACAGAGGGAGTATGTTATTATTCATGTTCACATAACTAACCAAATATAGTAATTGAAATATATCACAAGCAATTCCCACAACAACATATGCAGGATATAATCTAGTTTTCCTTAATTGGAGCATCTTCAACAGCCGCGCTAAACAAGCGCCGCGCCGCAAATTTGACCATTTTAGCGTGCGCGACACCAGACGGGTGGCTCCAGCGGACGTGCAATAACCGTGCGCGCGGTATAAGGAGTTGGGCGCGCGGTCGGATTCGCTATCTCGCGCGGTGTATTTGGGGCGCCCGCTTCCGCGCGCGGCAAACTTGAGCGCTCGCGCCGCACTCTCTCTTCTCCGCCTCGCGCGCGCCGGAGCCGGCGAACTGCACCCATGGACGCACGCGCCGGCACCCCGCTCACCCCATCCTATAGTCGTGACGCCTCCGCTGCTGCCGCCGCCGCCGCAAACCCTAGCCCGGGTGGCGGCCTCGCCTCCGCCGGAGCTCCTCCGACCATCGGCCTCGCGCGCGGCCTCTTCATGCCGCCGCGGATGACCTCGGCGGCGGGTGTCGTCGCGCCGGCGCCGGCCCGAGCTGCCGCCCCCTCCTCTTCATGCTCTTTCAAATTTATTTTGTGTCTAAAATGCCATATATGCAATGCCCCGACGAGTCGCGCGCTGTGCATTTTTTGCGCGTTGCTGGAGCGGCGCGCACGCGCTGCATTTTAGCACGGCTGTTGGAGCCAGCGCTGGCGGCCGCGCAAAACCAGACGAACGGCGCGCGGCAAACTAGTTTTTTACGCGCGGCGCAAAGAGCGGCTGTTGGAGATGCTCTTATACTCCAACCTCCACCTGCCGGCTCTCGCATATATCCCACCATGTCACCCCCATCGGCCTTGTGGTGGAACGGTGACGGAGTGGCTTTCATTGTTCTTCCTCTGTGCTGAGGTTATCGGTGATGAGGATGACGACATGTAAGCAGAGGTGGCGGCCTCCACGGCCATCACGGTGTCGACTTTTGCCATCTGACAAGCAACTCTCGTTTATGCTTTGTTTTGGACGACAAGTTGATAGTAATAGGATGACAGGGCGGTACACCCTTCTATGATTTTTGTGCAGTTTCGTCCACGCCACATTAGGTCAAAACCGGGTTTAACTAAGGAATACCACTGTGATGGGCCAAGTCTACCCGGTGCTCATAATTTAGGGTAAATATCATGTCACGATAAGTTCACAGACCAAAACTACACTTCGTGATAACCTAAGTGATGGAAATACACTTATCTCTACTTTTTTTCGTGTTATATGTAACTTGATAGTTTTCTTGGCGTATTTTGCGCTTTTATTTGATTTGTGTGCATCTGTGATAATAAAGGAACCATTTTCTGCTAAACAAAATACATTCTAGTACTGGATTTCACATTTTGGTGAACTATCAACTATGATGATTTTCGCAACCACTTTTGCATTTCAAAGTCTATAGTTACTTCAGAATCACACAGTAAATATCATGATAGTTGTGACCGCTCACCAGAGAGGCAGATTCCTCAACATAGCTATCCTAATCTCATCATGCAGCTACCCTACGCTGGAATTGCAAAAATTATTGGAGAGACCAGCCGGCTGCTTTTGCAAAGAGGAGTTGATAGGGAGGCAGACATGCATGCATCGATGATCGATCGAGATCCCTAGCTAGGTAGCAATGCGTGCACAACACAAGGACATGTGGATATATCATATGCAGGAGGAAGCTTCACATATTGATCATGGGGTTGGAGTTGTAAAGCGAAGCTTTCATGTTAAGTCACGGCCTCCTCTTTGGAGGACACGCCTTTGCGCCATGTGTGGCCCTCGCCACCAATCAGAGAATGTCACAGAAAGGAGGACGGGTGGAAAAGGACGAAGAGGTTGATGGATGGATGGATGAAGGCCGTGTCCCCGGCCATGAGAGCGCCTAGCTAGAAAGCTCATGCATGAACATGATGCACCTAGCTGAGGTCGACCGGAGCATGGAAGAAACATGCATGCGTTTTCTTTTCTTTTCTTTTTTCATGTGCGCGTGTGTGTTAGGTGATGGCGAGGTTTATCCTAGTTTTGAGGCTATGTGCCATCGTATGGAGTCAGCATGCACTGTTCCCACCTCATACATACATAGTTTGATTATTATGCATTTCCCTCTTATCTTAACTAAAGCAAACTCAATGGATATGATAAGAGTGTCCCGCGCTGTTCTGGACTACTCACTCTTATTTGGGGCCAAAGTTTGACTATAAATTTAACTAATAAAATATAAATTATATGTCGCAAAAAATATACATGGGAAACCTCTTTCAAATACAAATACAACATTATACTTTTTGTGTCATATACTTCATACTTGGTTAAATTACTGGGCCGATTCGAGAACCATGCAGATTTGGCAAATCAGGCTTTTAATATGTTAATTATTGGGCTGATTTGCGTAAGTCCACAGCTCGAGAGAGAATATACAAAACAAACTTGTATAGGGTGGCATGATGTAAAGTACTAGATGATACATCGCGTGTTGCTGGGGAAACTGGTTGCAATATATTTTAATAAGATTTGGTTGTTTGAAATTTGCATATGAAAATTAAAATTGAAAACACGTATGATTTATTTATTTGATTATTATACAATTCTAACTATTGTATAATATAAGTAGTGTCTTTCATGCATCTTGAAAAGAAGGAAATAGTCGGGTTTTTTAACACAATACAATCAAAGTCGCTCACATACACTCATCTCTATGAACGCACGCACGCACAACCTATCCATATGAGCACCTTCGAGAGACTGGACCGACATATCATCATGAGATTTTACGAAGTCACTACAGGCGCCTCGCAGTCGACAGACACGTATCGTCCCATTGAACAAACATCGCCGGAAGCCTGAAATACATTCAAGAATAATGCAAGCACCAATGTCAAGTCTCGGACTTGAACCGGAAGTGTCTAATGAAGTATTTGATGCAAACATTTTACACGCTCTTGGTCCTAAACATGAAGTGTCTAATGTGGGCTCTATGCTAATGTTTTGCAAGCTCCTATTCAAGGATTTAGTGGAGCTCATACTGAACCCGATCCGGGACTCCATAAACATATTAGTGAATATACTGCTCCAGAAATTAGAGATGCGGCGATGAGGGAGTATTTAAAGAATGGTCCATGTTAGCAGGTAAATAATATTCTTATCTATTATTTGAAACTATTAGCCAACTTGTGCAAGATAGATATACTGATATGGAGTTTGTTAAATGGTTGTAGGTACAAATCAGACTTGGGTATTTTGGTCCAGAGAATGAATGATTCAAGCAGCGGGAGTCCATGTTAGTAGTCTTTCCATGACATTTATGTTGTATTTTGTGGTGTTTAGAGGTTACGTCATCTAGTTGTTCAGAAACATGAACTACTTTGGATCATTAGCTGATTTTTAGTGCATATAGCTTCGAATTTTTCAAGTTAATGTTGATTTTTCGGAGAGCATCTGCTTCACATTTCTTGAGTTGAATTTCCACCCCTGGTAATTTGAATTCATGGATCCGCCACGGTGGCGTGTGACCAATTGTCCTCGGCACAGTGGCGTCAACAGTACCATGACAAGGTTGGTGGCTACCAGCTCCTGTCAGGAGAAGGGTGGCAAGATGAGAGGTGATGTCGGGTTTAAGATCTAATCCTCAACGGCCGTCGTCCAACCAACCACCTAGGTTTCCTTGGACTTTGTTGTTGGGGAACGTAGTAATTTCAAAATTTTCCTATGCACACACAGGATCATGGTGATGCATAGCAACGAGAGGGGAGAGTGTGTCCACGTACCCTCGTAGACCGAAAGCGGAAGCGTTAGCACAACGCGGTTGATGTAGTCGTACGTCTTCACGGTCCGACCGATCCAAGTACCGAACATACGGCACCTCCGATTTCAGCACACATTCAGCTCGATGACGTCCCACGAATTCCGATCCAGCAGAGCTTCGAGGGAGAGTTCCGTCAGCACGACGGCGTGATGACGGTGATGATGATGCTACCGACGCAGGGCTTCGCCTAAGCACCTACTACGATATGATCGAGGTGGATTATGGTGGAGGGGGGCACCACACACGGCCGGGAGAGATCAACAGATCAACTTGTGTCCCTAGAGGTTCCCCCCTGCCTCCGTATATAAAGGAGGGAGGGAGAGGCCGGCCTAGAGGGGGCGCGCCAAGTGTGGGGAGTCCTACTAGGACTCCCAAGTCCTAGTAGGATTCCCTTTTCCTTTCCGGAGTAGGAGAGAAGGAAAGAGGGGGAGAGGGAAAAGGAAAAGGGGGATGCACCCCTTGTCCAATTCGGACCAGAGGGGGGCGCGCGCCTCCTTCCTTTTGGCCTCTCTCCTCTATTCTCGTATGGCCCAATACGGCCCAATACTTCTCCCGGTGAATTCCCGTAACTCCCCGATACTCCGAAAATACCCTAATCACTCGGAACCTTTCCGATGTCCGAATATAGTCGTCCAATATATCGATCTTTACGTCTCGGCCATTTCGAGACTCCTCGTCATGTCCCCGATCTCATCCGGGACTCCGAACTATCTTCGGTACATCAAATCGCATAAACTCATAATACAATCATTACCAAAACTTTAAGCGTGCGGACCCTACGGGTTCGAGAACTATGTAGACATGACCGAGACACATCTCCGGCCAATAACCAATAGCGGAACCTGGATGCTCGTATTGGCTCCCACATATTCTACGAAGATCTTTATCGGTCAAACCGCATAACAACATACGTTGTTCCCTTTGTCATCGGTATGTTACTTGCCCGAGATTCGATCGTCGGTATCTCAATACCTAGTTCAATCTCGTTACTGGCAAGTCTCTTTACTCGTTCCGTAATACATCATCCCGTAACTAACTCATTAGTTATAATGCTTGGAAGGCTTATAGTGATGTGCATTACCGAGTGGGCCTCGAGATACCTCTCCGACAATCGAAGTGACAAATCCTAATCTCAAAATACACCAACCCAACAAGTATCTTTGGAGACACCTGTAGAGCACCTTTATAATCACCTAGTTACGTTGTGACGTTTGGTAGCACACAAAGTGTTCCTCCGGTAAACGGGGGTTGCATAATCTCATAGTCATAGGAACATGTATAAGTCATGAAGAAAGCAATAGCAACATACTAAACGATCAAGTGCTAAGCTAACAGAATGGGTCAAGTCAATCACATCATTCTCCTAATGATGTGATCCCATTAATCAAATGACAACTCATGTCCATGGCTAGGAAACTCAACCATCTTCGATTAACGAGCTAGTCAAGTAGAGGCATACTAGTGACACTTCGTTTGTCTATGTATTCACACATGTATTATGTTTCCGGTTAATACAATTCTAGTATGAATAATAAACATTTATCATGAAATAAGGAAATAAATAATAACTTTATTATTGCCTTTAGGGCATATTTCCTTCAGTCTCCCACTTGCACTAGAGTCAATAATCTAGATCACATTGCCATGTGATTTAACATCAATAGTTTACATCACCATGTGATTAACACCCATAGTTCACATTGTCATGTGATCAACACCCAAAGGGTTTACTAGAGTCAATAATCTAGTTCACATCGCTATGTGATTAACACCCAAAGAGTACTAAGGTGTGATCATGTTTTGTTTGTGAGAGAAGTTTAGTCAACGGGTCTGCCATATTCAGATCCGTATGTGTTTTGCAAATTTCTATGCTAACAATGCTCTGCACAGAGCTACTCTAGCTAATTGCTCCCACTTTCAATATGTATCTAGATCGAGACTTAGAGTCATCCAGATCGGTGTCAAAGCTTGAATCGACGTAACTCTTTACGACGAACCTTTTGTCACCTCCATAATCGAGAAACATATCCTTATTCCACTAAGGATAATTTTGACCGCTGTCCAGTGATCTACTCCTAGATCACTATTGTACTCCCTTGCCAAAAACAGTGTAGGGTTTACAATAGATCTGGTACACAGCATGGCATACTTTATAGAACCTATGGCTGAGGCATAGGGAATGACTTTCATTCTCTTTCTATCTTCTACCGTGGTCGGGCTTTGAGTCTTACTCAATTTCACACCTTGTAACACAGGCAAGAACTTTTTCTTTGACTGTTCCATTTTGAACTACTTCAAAATCTTGTCAAGGATGTACTCATTGAAAAAACTTATCAAGCGTCTTGATCTATCTCTATAGATCTTGATGCTCAATATGTAAGCAGCTTCACCGAGGTCTTTCTTTGAAAAACTCCTTTCAAACACTTCTTTATGCTTTGCAGAATAATTCTACATTATTTCCGATCAACAATATGTCATTCACATATCTTATCATAAATAATGTAGTGCTCCCACTCACTTTCTTGTAAATACAGACTTTACCGCAAGTCTGTATAAAACTATATGCTTTGATCAACTTATCAAAGCGTATATTCCAACTCCGAGATGCTTGCACCAGTCCATAGATGGATCGTTGGAGCTTGTATATTTTGTTAGCACCTTTAGGATTAACAAAACCTTCTGGTTGCATCATATACAACTCTTTCTTTAATAAATCCTTTAAGGAATGCAGTTTTGTTTATCCATTTGCCAGATTTCATAAAATGCGGCAATTTGCTAACATGATTCGGACAGACTTAAGCATTGCTACGAGTGAGAAAATCTCATCATAGTCAACACCTTGAACTTTGTCAAAAACCTTTTTTGACAAGTCTAGCTTTGTAGATAGTAACACTACTATCAGCGTCTGTCTTCCTCTTGAAGATCCATTTATTTTCTATGGCTTGCCGATAATCGGGCAAGTCAATCAAAGTCCACACTTTGTTCTCATACATGGATCCCATCTCAGATTTCATGGCCTCAAGCCATTTCACGGAATCTGGACTCATCATCGCTTCCTCATAGTTCGTAGGTTTGTCATGGTCAAGTAACATGAACTCCAGAATAGGATTACCGTACCACTCTAGTGCGGAACATACTTTGGTTGACCTACGAGGTTCAGTAGTAACTTGATCCGAAGCTTTCATGATCATCATCATTAACTTCCTCACTAATTGGTGTAAGCATCACTGGAACTGATTTCAGTGATGAACTACTTTCCAATTCGGGAGAAGGTACAATTACCTTATCAAGTTCTACTTTCCTCCCACTCACTTCTTTCGAGAGAAAACCCTTCTCTAGAAAGGATCCATTTTTAGCAACGAATATCTTGCCTTCAAATCTGTGATAGAAGGTGTATCCAACAGTAACTTTTGGGTATCCTATGAAGACGCACTTTTCCGATTTGGGTTTGAGCTTATTAGGATGAAACTTTTTCACATAAGTATCGCAACCCCAAACTTTAAGAAACGACAACTTTGGTTTCTTGCCAAACCACAGTTCATATGGTGTCGTCTCAACGTATTTAGATGGTGCCCTATTTAACGTGAATGCAGCTGTCTCTAATGCATAACCCCAAAACGATAGTGGTAAATTGGTAAGAGACATCATACATTGCACCATATCTAATAAAGTACGATGTTCGGACACACCATTACGCTGTGGTGTTCCGGGTGGCGTGAGTTGCGAAACTATTCCGCATGGTTTCGAATGAAGACCAAACTCGCAACTCAAATATTCTCCTCCATGATTAGATCATAGAAACTTTATTTTCTTATTACGATGATTTTCCACTTCACTCTAAAATTCTTTGAACTTTTCGAATGTTTCAGACTTATGTTTCTTCAAGTAGTTATACCCATATCTGCTCAAATCATCTGTGAAGGTCAGAAAATAACGATACCCACCGCGAGCCTCAATACTCATCGGACCTCATACATCAGTATGTATTATATCCAATAAGTCAGTTGCTCGCTCCATTGTTCCGGAGAATGGAGTCTTAGTCATCTTTGCCCATGAGGCATGGTTCGCAAGCATCTACTGATTCATTAATCAAGTGATTCCAAAAGCCCATCAACATGGATTTTCTTCATGCGCTTTACACCAATATGACCTAAACGGCAGTGCCACAAATAAGTTGCACTATCATTATTAACTTTGCATCTTTTGGCTTCAATATTATGAATATGTGTATCAATACAATCGAGATCCAACAAACCATTTTATTGGGTGTATAACCATAGAAGGTTTTATTCATGTAAACAGAATAGCAATTATTCTCTAACTTAAATGAATAAGCATATTGCAATAAACATGATCAAATCATATTCTTGCTCAACGCAAACACCAAATAACATTTATTTAGGTTCAACACTAATCCCGAAAGCATAGGGAGTGTGCGATGATGATCATATCATTCTTGGAACTACTTCCAACCCCTGTTCAAGAATTCATCCGATTAACCAGTTAACTTGCCGATTAATCCCTACTCATAGGGTCCCCGAGTAGCCGATTACCCGATAAATCGTCCGATTAATTGATTAAATGGCCGATTAGCCTATTAATCCCCTACTCACCAGCTGATCGAGCAGCTACCAGTTAACGATTTCCTCAATAATGCTTCCAACACACATCGTCACTTCGCCCTTAACTAGTCTCTGTTCATTCTGCAACTCCTGTTTCAAGTTACTACTCTTAGCAACTGAACTGGTATCAAATACCGAGGGTTGCTGTAAACACTAGTAAAGTACACATCAATAACATGTATATCCAATATACCTTTGTTCATCTCGCCATCCTTCTTATCCGCCAAATACTTGGGGCAGTTCCGCTTCTAGTGACTAGTCCCTTTGTAGTAGAAGCACTCAGTCTCAGGCTTAGGTCCAGACTTGGGCTTCTTCGCTTGAGCAGCAACTTGCTTTCCATTCTTCTTGAAGTGCCCCTTCTTCCCTTTACCCTTTTTCTTGAAACTAGAGGTCTTTTTCAACCATCAACACTTGATGCTTTTCTTGATTTCTACCTTCGTCGATTTCAGCATCACGAAGAGCTTGGGAATTACTTTTGTCATCCCTTGCATATTATAGTTCATCACTAAGTTCTAGTAACTCGGTGATAGTGACTAGAGAACTTTGTCAATTACTCTCTTATCTGGAAGATTAACTCCCACTTCATTCAAGCAATTGTAGTACTCAGACAATCTGAGCACATGCTCACTGGTTGAGCTATTCTCCTCCATCTTGTAGGCAAAGTACTGTCAGAGGTCTCATACCTCTCGACACGGGCATGGGTACGAAATATCAATTTTAACTCTTGAAACATCTTATATGCTCCATGGCGTTCAAAACGTCTTTGAAGCCCCGATTCTAAGCCGTTAAGCATGGTGCACTAAACTATCAAGTAGTCATCATATTGAGCTAACCAAACGTTCATAACGTCTGCATCTGCAACTGCAATAGGTCTGTCACCTAGCGGTGCATCAAGGACATAATTCTTCTGTGCAACAATGAGGATAATCCTCAGATCACGGATCCAATCCGCATCATTGCTACTAACATTTTTCAACATAATTTTTCTCTAGGAACACAATAAACGGGGAGCAACATCGCGAGCTATTGATCTACAACATAGATATGCTAATACTACCAGGACTAAATTCATGATAAATTAAAGTTCAATTAATCATATTACTTAAGAACTCCCACTTAGATAGACATCCCTCTAATCATCTAAGTGATCACGTGATCCAAATCAACTAAACCATGTCCGATCATCACGTGAGATGAAGTAATTTTCAATGGTGAACATCACTATGTTGATCATATCTTCTATATGATTCACGCTCGACCTTTCGGTCTCAGTGTTCCGAGGCCATATCTGCATACGCTAGGCTCGTCAAGTTTAACCTGAGTATTCCGCGTGTGCAACTATTTTGCACTTGTTGTATTTGAACGTAGTGCCTATCACACCCGATCATCACGTGATGTCTCAGCACGAAGAACTTTCGCAACGGTGCATACTCAGGGAGAACACTTATACCTTGAAATTTAGTGAGAGATAATCTTATAAAGTTACCGCCGAACTAAGTAAAATAAGATGTATAAAAGATAAACATCACATGCAATCATAATATGTGACATGATATGGCCATCATCATCTTGTGCCTTTGATCTCCATCTCCAAAGCATCGTTATGATCTCCATCGTCACCGGCATGACACCATGATCTCCATCATCTTGATCTATATCAATGTGTTGTCACATGGTCGTCTCGCCAACTATTGCTCTTGCAACTATTGCTATCGCATAACGATGGAGTAAAGCAATTATTTGGCGCTTGCATCTTATGTAATAGAAAAACAACCATAAGGCTTTTGCCAGTTGCCGATAACTTCAACAAAACATGATCATCTCATACAACAACTTATATCTCATCACGTCTTGACCATATCACATCACAACATGCCCTATAAAAACAAGTTAGACGTCCTCTACTTTGTTGTTGCAAGTTTTACATGGCTGCTATGGGCTGAGCAAGAACCAATCTTACCTACGCATCAAAACCACAACGATAGTTCGTCAAGTTAGTGTTGTTTTAACCTTCTTAAGGACCGGGCGTAGCCACACTCGGTTCAACTAAAGTTGGAGAAACTGACACCCGCCAGCCACCTGTGTGCAAAGCACGTCGGTAGAACCAATCTCGCGTAAGCGTATGTGTAATGTCGGTCCAGGCCGCTTCATCCAACAATACCGCTGAACCAAAGTATGACATGCTGGTAAGCAGTATGACTTGTATCGCCCACAACTCGCTTGTGTTCTAGTCGTGCATATAACATCTACGCATAAAACCAGGCTCGGATGCCACTGTTGGGGAACGTAATAATTTCAAAAGTTTCCTATGCACACACAGGATCATGGTGATGCATAGCAACGAGAGGGGAGAGTGTGTCCACATACCCTCGTAGACCGAAAGAGGAAGCGTTAGCACAACGCGGTTGATGTAGTCGTACGTCTTCACGATCCGACCGATCCAAGTACCGAACGTATGGCACCTCCGAGTTCAGCACACATTCAGCTCGATGACATCCCACGAACTCCGATCCAGCAAAGCTTCGAGGGAGAGTTCCGTCAGCACGACGGCGTGATGACGGTGATGATGATGCTACCGACGCAGGGCTTCGCCTAAGCACCTGCTACAATATGATCGAGGTGGATTATGGTGGAGGGGGGCACCGCACACGACTGGGAGAGATCAACAGATCAACTTGTTTCCCTATAGGTGCCCCCTGCCCCCGTATATAAAGGAGGGAGAGAGAGGCTGGCCCTAGAGGGGGCGCACCAAGTGTGGGGAGTCCTACTAGGACTCCCAAGTCCTAGTAGGATTCCCCTTTCCTTTCCGGAGTAGGAGAGAAGGAAAGAGGGGGAGAGGGAAAAGGAAAAGGGGGCTGCACCCCTTGTCCAATTCGGACCAGAGGGGGGGGCGCCTCCTTCCTTTTGGCCTCTCTCCTCTATTCTCGTATGGCCCAATAAGGCCCAATATTTCTCCCGGTGAATTCCGGTAACTCCCCGGTACTCCGAAAATACCCGAATCACTCGGAACCTTTCCGATGTCTGAATATAGTCGTCCAATATATCGATCTTTACATCTCGACCATTTCGAGACTCCTTGTAATGTCCCCGATCTCATCCGGGACTTTGAACTACCTTCGGTACATCAAATCACATAAACTCATAATATAATCATCACCAAAACTTTAAGCGTGCGGACCCTACGGGTTCGAGAACTATGTAGACATGACCGAGACACGTCTCCGGCCAATAACCAATAGCGGAACCTGGATGCTCATATTGTCTCCCACATATTCTACGAAGATCTTTATCGGTCAAACCGCATAACACCATACGTTGTTCCCTTTGTCATCGGTATGTTACTTGCCCGAGATTCGATCGTCGGTATCTCAATACCTAGTTCAATCTTGTTACTGGCAAGTCTCTTACTCGTTCCATAATACATCATCCCGTAACTAACTCATTAGTTACAATGCTTGCCAGGCTTATAGTGATGTGCATTACCGAGTGGGCCCCGAGATACCTCTCCGACAATCGGAGTGACAAATCCTAATCTCGAAATACGCCAACCCAACAAGTACCTTTGGAGACACCTGTAGAGCACCTTTATAATCACCTAGTTACGTTGTGACGTTTGGTAGCACAGAAAGTGTTCCTCCGGTAAACGGGAGTTGCATAATCTCATAGTCATAGGAACATGTATAAGTCATGAAGAAAGCAATAGCAACATACTAAACGATCAAGTGCTAAGCTAACGGAATGGGTCAAGTCAATCACATCATTCTCCTAATGATGTGATCCGTTAATCAAATGATAACTCATTTCCATGGCTAGGAAACTCAACCATTTTTGATTAACGAGCTAATCAAGTAGAGGCATACTAGTGACACTGTATTTGTCTATGTATTCACACATGTATTATGTTTCCGGTTAATACAACTCTAGTGTGAATAATAAACATTTATCATGAAATAAGGAAATAAATAATAATTTTATTATTGCCTTTAGGGCATATTTCCTTCATTTGTCACACACCGACAGTGGATAAGGACGCTAGCATGTCATGTCGCCTGCTCATTGCTGGATAATAAGGGAGATCGTGCAACCTAGCACGGCCGCCGGTGTAGGCATCTTAGACTTCATGCATAGTCATTGTGGGGGAGTCACCTTTGTACCCGTGGCCGATGAGCAATCAACGCAGCGTTGTCGACAGGCGTTGGTTGTCCGTGGCTACCATTGAGTAGAGGGAGATGGGGTGACAGTGTAAAAGCTTTAGCATCTTAACCCTTTATTGCTGCTTGATTTGTTGATTATTTAGATGGAAAGCTTAATTTCGTTACAGTAGAGAAATCGGTTGACATACCTTGGGCATGTGAACAGAAAACAATAATCGGTGAAGTTACCCCTTCAGGGATTATAGGGTCGGCGAGCCACGAAGCAACGTTTTTTTACTATTAGACCTCTTGGTAAAAATCTTGATTTAAACAGACTTAATTAACTGTAGGCCTAATTAATTGTCTAGCTGATTAATTGCAATAGTGGCTCAGTTTTCAAATTGATTCGGGTGATAAATCTCTATTTAAATGAACCTGATTAACCCCATGCCTAATTACAATGTGTTAATTAATTACATAATAGCTCAGTTTTTAAAAAGATTCGGGGCTCTCTTTCCACATTATTTTCACATTAATGACTGCAAGGGACTAAAGGAGCGAGATACATCCTTCCCTTTAATAGTACAGATGCTGGAACGTATTGTGTCCTCCTCTTTTTTTGTTGTTTTTCTACACCAGTTTTACTTTTTGTTTTCATTTTCTATTGTTCAGATTTTTTACAAAAAAATAAAATTTGTTCACAATTTACATAATGTTTGTGTTTTAAATAAATGATCAGAAATTTAAAAACAAGTTTTTGGTTTCAGAAAATGGTTAGGTTCATGAAAATGTTTCATGCTTTCTTAACAGATCAAAATTTGGAAATACACACCTTTATTCAAAAATTGACTTTCTAAAAATGTTCAGAATTTCAAAGTATTC
This sequence comes from Triticum urartu, assembly GCF_003073215.2. NCBI lineage: Eukaryota > Viridiplantae > Streptophyta > Magnoliopsida > Poales > Poaceae > Triticum > Triticum urartu. The sequence continues at coordinate 644,079,360 of NC_053028.1, read as the reverse complement.
AGTTTTTAAATATTAACAGAGTTCTAAATTTGTTCACCTTCAGAGATAAGTATTTTTTTTGGTTTTTCAGAAAGATGGTAAAAACCGTCAGAAAAAAATAACCAGCTCGCTAGAATGGGCCAGCCCTTTCGCACTCGATCCGTGGCGTCAAAGCACTGTTTGACACAGAGAACGGCAAACCGGGTGTTCTCCTATTTGACGCTCTCTGCATTTAAAATGTCACGTAAAGTGTTAAAACATAGATCTCAAACAGAGGCTGGAATTAGAAATCTTCTCTCTCTTTTTTACTGGTTTTTACAGTTATATAATATTTTTATTTTATTACCTTTTCTTTTTGTTAGAGGTTTATTTAGGGTTTTCATTTCTTTTTACTTTAATTTATTGAAATAATAAATATTAGAAAGATTGTTCAGAATTTTGGACAAAGATGACATTTTGTAAAAAAAAAACAATTCAATATGTTCAGGTTTTCAGAGAATGAATTCAAATATTTAAAAAGGTTTCAATTTTCAAGAAATGTTTGCTTTTTAGAAAAGGAAAAGAATTTTCAAAAAACATCGAGATATGAAAAACTATTAGTGTCTTAAAAATGTTCCAAAACTTTACTAAATGATTGCATTTGTCAGAAAGTGTTTGCAATTTATTTATAAAAATTTCAAAAATAATCATTTTTTCAAAAAATTGTCACATTTCCAAAACAAAAATGTTCGTATTTTTTATTCAGCAACTTTTGTGAATGCAAGATCTTATTTCAATTTTAGTGCATAATTTGTAAATTTTGAACCATTTTGTCTGAACTTTTATTGAATTCAAGAAATATATTTGTATTTGAGGTGATATTTAGTTCTTGAGACCATTTCATAAATTTATAATGTTTTCTTATTCAATAATATTGTTTTATAGAATAATTTTAAATTCTGAACCATTTTGGGTTTACGAATTGTTTATTTAATTCTGAGAACTTTTCTTGAAATTCCACAATATGTTTTGTATTCTAGAACATTTATTGACTTTTTAATATTTTTAATGGTAATTTTTTTAATTCTATGTTTTTATATTTGAGAACTTTTCTGAAAATATGAACATTCTTTAGTTTAGTAGTCATTTTCTAAAGTTTACAAACGGTCTCTAAAATTTCTTAAAATTTTTTATCTTAGAAATCTTACTTTATCTGTACAATATCTAACAGTCGGTTTTAAAAAGTAACGGCGGAAAGGAGTAAAGGAAAAGCGAAACTTGTGTAAAAGCTCAGTGCCGTATTGGACAGGCCCACCTCAGCGCTATCAGCGCTGTCCGTGTGTCACAGCGTTGTTTGATGCAGAGTGCGTCAAATAACACTCCTGGAAATGTTGCTGGAATGTTGAGGTGAATCCTATGTCACACTCATTTCGTCAAATTATCGACCCTTCGCACAGGCTACGAACGAGCGATCGAGATATTGAGCAGGTCCATTTCTGTAGGTACAATATACAGACTCCAGGTTTCACATACCTTTCCTTGCTTGTTTTCCTGATTTTCGACCCTTCTATCAAGAGAAAGAAGCTTCTTGGACTTTATTTAGACGTGCGGGTGGTTCGAAGCACATGCCAGTTCTTCTTTCAGTGCTGCAAGCATTTTGGTTCTGAGTTGCGTATGTAAATGTTTTCTATTTAATAACTTTTGCTGCTATCAAAATGTATTTATTTATTGAAAATATACCTGTTTGATCTACATGCAACTTTGATCAAACTTCGTTGTGTTAAATGGAAACACTACACTGCAAGCCCGACTGATGCTACTGCAAGCGGGGCATCACCGATGTAAGGCCGATCGTCCGGTGCATCTAGCCATGCAACACCAATCGCTGCTATCCTTTTTCTATTGCAAATTCGGACCGCCATGTTGCATAATCATGACACGGATGTTGCAAGGACGGTCCTCGCTGCTGCAAGTCCGATGAAAAATATTGCAAAGCCAACCCCGTGAATCTGCTAAGATGACCAACGTTGCTACAGATCAGACGGATGTCATTGCAAGGTCGTTTCGTGGTTAATGTGCACCTGATATGCATTCTTCTAGACATCGATGTGCACCTTCCTGCAGATAACAGCTCGCACCGTTCGGATGTCATCATGCGCCGTTGATGGATGTTTTCATGGACACAATAGTTTTCACTCACGTTGTAATGCACGGGCATATGTGCTAGTGAAAAAAGGCAATAAAACATCACTAGCGACAAGATGGGCCGACTCATCCCTGTGGCTTCAGGCGCCACTGGGGCAAAGTGGCGGCTAAAGCGTTGCATAGAACCTCAATGTCTGTCGTGCTTACGCGTGGGTTAGTTGATGGGGTTTAATTCTTGTATTTTTGGTGTCTAATGCGGTTGCATAGTCATATCTATGGGCCCTATATCTCCGAAATAACTAATTGAGAAGTATTCCTTACAAAGATCACAAGTGGCACGTTGTATGTGCGTCACTTGTCGCAACGTAAGAGTTTTCCATTTTTTCTTCATAAATACGTTTATTCAAAATATTTTATTTCTTAAACCATGCATCCACATCTCAAACCGTTTTTTCCATTGGATTCCTCGCGCCGAGATCTTCAAAACTAAATCTCATGTTAATAGGTTTTGATGAACTTTTTTTTCATAAAAAACGGACAAAAAACCAAACCAAGAGCTCGTTTCTTTCCCTTTCTGGAAGCCGTTTCAGAGAGGTACGGCCGTGCCTCCCGCGAAAGTAAATATGTACCTCTCACGGAGAAAAAAAAATGTGTTTTCTTCGTTTCCGTTAGGCACAGCTGTGTCTCTTGCGAAAGCAAAACGGTGCCTCTCACAAAAAAAGAGAAAATATGTTTTTTTCCTGTTTTCGAGAGGAACAGCCGTGCCTCTCATGGTAGCAAAATCGTGCCTCTCACAAAAGCAAGACCGTGCTTCTCATAAAAAAAACAAGAAAACGTGTTTTTTTGTTTCCGAGAGGCACGGACGTGCTTCTCACGGAAGCAAAACCGTGCCTCTCACGGAAGGAAAAAAAGAAGAAAAAACACTTTTTCTTCGTTTCAAAGAGGTATAGCCGTGACTCTCGCGAAAGCAAAATCATGCGACGAAAAAAAGAAAAAAGATAAAACGCATTTTTTTCGTTTTCGAGAGGCCGTGCCTCTTGTGAAAGCAAAACCATGCCTCTCACGGGAAAAACACACTTTTTGGCGAAAATATTGATTTTTGTTTGTCGAAAAGCAAAGAAAGACCGGTGAAAACTGAAAAGTAAAAAAACAGGAAAAAACTATTTAAAAAGCTGCAAATGCGTGCAAAATAAGAAAAAGAAAAAACAAAATCTGAATTGAGCACCCAGAGGGCGACACGTGGCGGCATCTGAGAGCGCGTTCTCAAGCCACCCCGTGTGAACGTTAGTTGCTCTCCTATATCTCGCATAAAGCGACATATTTGATCCACTCATCTCAATCACGACACAATCTGGCCGGCCCAGTACTATAGCTGTTCGTGTGTTAACATATTTATTTTAATAGACATTAAACGTTTTGAAAATACATGAGGTATATTTTTAATACATGCTAACATTTTTAATACACGTTAAATGTTTTTGAAATACATGACGTATTTTTTATTTAATACATATTTTGAACCCTTTTTTGAATACACAATAAAAAATCAAATGCACATTGAACCTTATTTTTAATTGTAAGAACCTTTCTTAAAATTATGAACATTTCCCTATATTATATAAGATTTTGCAAAATGACAGAAATATATTTTGCATCTGTATAAAACTACACACAATAGTTTTGAACGATAGAAAACATTTATTTTAACAAATAAAAAAGAATTTAGGATGTTCCTGGGCCAGCTCTACATCGATTCTCTATAGCAATGCTACCTTTCTCCTCGCGTCAGGTGAGGTATAATTTGCCCAGTTATGTCTCGCTTGCTGCTACCGCTGCATTGCTCAGAAAACGCCAACACTGTTACAAATTTATTCGTTTATTCGGTCGTTCATTTTTGCTAATTATTATTTAGGCTTTTTTACATTTCAATTTTTTAAAATAAAAGTATTTCCAAAAAATTACATAAATTATGAAGAACATGCTGCGCACATTTAAAAATGTTCATGCAGTGTTAGAAAATGTTCATAAAACTTATGATAAACATTCGTATTATAAAAAATGCTCATGACATTAAGAAAATTTTCCCGTGTGTCAAATATTATATTTATTGTATTTTCTAAAAATATGCTCAATTAGATAATTGTTCATGTAATTATTAAAAAATATTTCGTACCATTCAAACCATTGTTAGTAACACTTAAAAAAGACATTCCTGTGTTTCAAAAATATATTCATGGCATTTTGATAAAATGTTAAAACAATGTATTGTAAATTTTAATACAATTCATAAAATAAATTGTAGCATTCAAAGAATTTTCAATGTGTATTTGAAAATGAAAAAATGAATTCATATAAAATGTGCAAATATGTATTTGAAAATATATTTCAGACCGATCAAAACATTTTCAACGTGTGCTCGAGAAATGCTAAACATGCATTTGAAAAAATGTCCAAGACATGTATTTGAAAATATTCAACTTGTATTAGAATTTTTTTTCCATATGTATACATAAAATATACAACATGCTTCAAAAAATTAGCATCCATTGGAAAAAGAAAAAGGGAAATTGAAAATTAAAAAATGTAAAGATGAATACAAAAATATAAAACATGAAAAAAAACCAGGAAAACTGATAGAATTGCAAACTAGTCCAGTTCGTAGACTGCTATAAGAAGAAAAAACAATGTACAATGATCGAGCGAGCTAACTAGAAAATTCGTTAGATGAACTGGCCCATTTGCAGTGGCGATGAAGTTGAAGGCTATATTGATCTTGCAGTAGGTGGGATTTACCTTCCGCGAGGAGGTCCGACTGCTCCACCGTGAGATGGCCCAAATGTCCAAGCCACTAATGGCTCGCTCGCTTTTTGGGCCGGTATGTGCCACCAGCTATTTTCTTTTCTACACCGACTGTTCGACTCGGTAGACTCCAACATAGGGAGAATATCCAGTGATACCAACTCCTACAAGCTCACATGATTCCATTTCAGAAAAAAAATATGTTTCAATAATTCTGGAAACAGATGTTAATGTTCCCAAGAAGTTTGTCTACAACTCCTAAAAATTTCAAGTCCAAATTCAAAATGGACATTGACAAACAAAAGAAACATTTTTGTTTCCCAATGTGTATTTTGACTTTGGATTTGATTTTTGAAGGGCCAGAGAGAACGCTAAATACCTCCTCCAGAAAGGTCGATTCACATCCACATTTGTTTATCTTTAAAAGCCTACTTATTTTTTACAAAATACTTTAAAAATATTGTGGTGTTTGTCGTGATCACTCGAATTTCATACTCCATAGAGAACTACATGCAATTTTGTTGAAAATTTTGTTCCACACTGACCGTGTATATATTGCCATGTCCAAATACAATGGATTATCATTAAAATAGAGAAATGAATTGTAACCTTCATTTAATAAAGCAAATTATGTGCATCATTGATCATGTTCGGTCCAAATTATAGCATTTGTGAACAAATCATGTTGTTTATAGAAATTTATGATGTACACGATCCTTATCCGATGGATACTGAATACAAGTCTATGTTAGAGAAACCGCGCATAAATACATTTATGTTTTGTCGATAGTAAATACAAGCTCATTTCCACTAACAAAAAAGGATTTTTTTTTTCAAATGATTCCTATGTGAAAGCCACACATCCAAATGTTGGGCCAAATGATGTATCTAGATAGGTTAGTTTTGTATATGATAGAATTAATTTAAATATATAGATGAACTTAAAATAAATATAGAATATTTTTGTATGCAAATAAGTTTGTTTCACATATGAACATAATTTAAAACGTAAAGAACTGTTAAGTTTAGAGATAAGCGGCTCAGATTTAAAGATGTAGCGTTACGTAAAAATATTATTTTGCACATATGATGTATGTCATGTACGTGTTCTAATAGGAAAAGTGAAACCACGAAAGTGTGTGAGATGAACACCTACAAAGATTACAGTGCCAACGTGCCATCATCACGTACTCAATCCCGATTTGAATTAAAAATAGGCATAAAAAGCAATGGACAGGCACGCTATACATGGGCCAACACCAACTCCATCAGATCAGCAAGGCCTATGGCGAACAATAGTGGAGCACCCAAGTGACCCAACAAATAAGACGTGGACATAACCAGAAAAAGTGGAGGCTGACATGTGTGTATGGTGAGGCACAAACACACTTGAGACATCAGACGTGGACAGTTTTAAAAAACATTAGCACTTTGAACTCTCTGCAATGGCCGTGTATGGGGGTTTTCAATGAGGTTCTATGTCCGAAAGAGCATGAGGGAGTTGGACAACGTAGCAATGCTGAGATCCAAGCATTTAGGGACACCACAGATATTTGCAGGTTGCTTGATTTGGGCTCCAAAGGCAATTTTTGGACTTTCGAGAAGAAGGTTTCCAGGGATAACTACACTAAATGTAGACTGGACAGAGCCTTGGTTAACACAGGGTGGATGGCTAAATTTCCAGCGGCCTCGGTCTCACATCTCGCGGGGTCTACATCAGATCATTCGCCGTTGATGATTGACTTTGGCTGTTCAGAGAAGGTGCACGTACAACGATCTTTTAAATACGAGCTAATGTGGGAATCACATGAAGGACTACGAGACCTAGACCTGCTTACTAGTGAATGGGCCACCGAACCACCATGCACGTCTGTGGGAGATATGAAACAAAAGCTAAGCAATCTTTCGAAAGGCCTAGACACGTGGAGCAGAGACACCTTTGGAAGTGTACGAAAGGAAATAAAGCAGTTGAAGCAAACTTTGGAAGACCTCAGGAATGTCCCGGCTAGGACGGGGCTATCTTGTTGGAAATATGCCCTAGAGGCAATAATAAAATGGTTATTATTATATTTCCATGTTCATGATAATTGTCTATTGTTCATGCTATAATTGTGTTATCCGGAAATCGTAATTGAAAGTGCGTTATATCGACTAGAGGGGGGGGGGTGAATAGGCGATTTTTATGAAAGTCTTCAAAACGTGGGAGTTATGAAGACAAACAGTGAAGATTTTGCCTATTACTATGCAGCGGAAGTTAGATTACACTAGGCAAGCCATAGTCAAGTATTCAATAGAGTGAAAGCAAAAGATAAACAGCTGCAGTGTAATAAGGATCAGGTAGGAAGAAGTTATGAAGCCAAACAGATCATACATTCACGTTGTGAAGACAAAAGATAGAGCAAGCATGCAATGGCTTCACAATGAGTAACAGTAAGAAAAAAGGAAGTGAAGATGAAACCAGTGACTCGTTGAAGACAATGATATGTTGGACCAGTTCCAGTTGCTGTGACAACTGTACGTCTGGTTGGAGTGGCTAGGTATTTAAACCTTAGGACACACAGTCCCGGACACCCAGTCCTGAACACACAGTTCAGGACACCAAGTCCTCACCATATTCTCCTTGAGCTAAGGTCACTTAGTCCTCGCCCAATCACTCTGGTAAGTCTTCAAGGTAGACTCCCAAACCTTCACAGACTTCGTTCACTGGCAATCCACAATGTATCTTGGATGCTCTGAACGTGACGCCTAACCGTCTGGAGGATTCACAGTCCTCAAGTGTAATAAGTCTTCAGATCACACAGACAAGAAGACTTAAGTGATGCCCAATTTACTTTGGCTATGGGTGGTTAGGGCTTTTCTCCTCGCTAGGAATTTTCTCTCAAAGGCTTCGAGGTGGGTTGCTCTCAATCGACAAAAGTCGTGCACTGAAATCTGAGCAGCCAACCATTTATGGTTGTAGGGGGTGGGCTATTTATAGCCACTTGGCAACCCGACCTGATTTGTCCGAAATGACCCTGGGTCACTAAGGAACTGACACGTGTCTCAACGGTCAGATTTTAAACTCTCATGGCAACTTTGCTTGGGCTACAAGCAAAGCTGACTTGTCCGGCTCTGGACAAGATTCGCTCTTATTGTCTTCACTCGAAGACATAGGTTTTTGATTTAGGCATCACTTCAGTCATTCTGACTGGTTCTCCTGGACCCCACTTAACAGTACGGTGGTTCCTATGACTCAACACAAAAGAAAAAGAACTACGAAAGATCTAAGTCTTCGAGCTCCATAGGCTTCATAACATGTCTTCTTTTGTCATAGTCTTCAATGTGAATATCTTCATATACCACCTTTGTCTTCAATGTCTTCATACATTTTAGGGGTCATCTCTGGTAGTAAAACCGAATCAATGAGGGACTTCAACCTGTGTTATCCTGCAATTCTCACAAACACATTAGTCCCTCAACTAGGTTTGTCGTCAATACTCCAAAACCAACTAGGGGTGGCACTAGATGCACTTACAATCTCCCCCTTTTTGGTGATTGATGACAAACTAGTTGAAGTTTTCAACGGATATAAGTCTGTGAAATTGTAAAGGATAAGGAATTGTCTTCATAAGTTGCAAGGGCTCCCCCTGAAGATGTGCATATAAGTTAATTTGCTTTTGGAATGCAAATGCACATGGCAGGTTGTACTTGTGGAGATCCACTTCAGCTTATGATGACAATCCACTATGCATGTGAAAGTATGTGAAGATAATGACATGCATAATGGAAAATGGACGTCTGCAGAATGAGATAAGTGCGGAATTTATCGTCGCACATGCGGAATTTATCTTCGCATACAGGGTGGCAAACGAGTAGCAGACGACCATCGAGTTTTAGTGTTACAACTCAAAGAACCAAATGAAGCAAAAACGAGAGTTGTAACCACGAAGCAAAATATAGCAAAACATAAAGTACCCGCCCATATGGACCTGCTTGAAGACTATCAACCCATATGCTTCTCCCCCTTTTGTCAGCAAGGACCAAAAAGGTTTGAAGACATAGAGTGTCTACTCGTTTCCAGGAGCAGCAGGGTCGTTGGAGTTGTTTGGCGGTGCAGAAGAGCTGGGAGGTGCTGAAGCAGGTGGCGGTGATGTAGCATCGTCTTCTTCATCAATTATTCTGGCAGTGACTGTGGCAGCAGATGAAGAAAACTCATTGTCTTCAAGTGATGGTGTGTTTCGCATCACAGCCCTTCTAGGAGGTGTGGTGTCAAACTTGAAGCGCTCAGTGAAGCCATCCTCTTCAAGTTCAGCTTCAGTACACATCATTGAGAGCCCTTTCCATGTACGACGGCAGGTTTCATGTGTAACGAAAGCGTTCTTGGTGGCAAGGTTTCAAAGACGATTGACATCCACCAAGAGGCTTTTCATCTGACGCTTTAGCCAGTCATGATGCCTATCTTGCTTTTGGTGAAGGGCCACAAGAAGCTCTCGGTCATTGAGGGCACGAGCGCGCTTCTTGGGTCTTTGAGCATTGGTGCTATCTGTGGCTTCAGTAGATGCTGGGCGTGGTGCACGTGTAGTGCCAGCCAACGGATACACCCTGGATATGGCTTCAACACCTTCATCATTCTGAGTGAAGCTCTGGTGTTCTGCATTCTGAAGACTTAAAGGTTGCTTGGTAGGCTCAGGATATATAGCTTCAGTGGAGGTATCCACATCTGGTAAGAAGATCCGATGGTTGCGGCCTGAGGGCTGATACGAGATCGCAGAGTGCAGTTTGATCAGCCTCATCACCCAAGGAGCATAGAATTTCAAACCAAATAAATCTGAGCCTGATGCTGCAAGTTGGCGTATGAAGAAATCCTGTGCGTTGAAGCATTTGCCATGAAGGATATAGAATATGAGAGTCTTCATTGCACCCTCAATCTTAGCATGTGGAGAGTGTCCCTTAATGGGCCAGAGAGTCCGCCGGATGATGTGATATATGGTCCTGGGCAGGTACTCAAGGTCTTCAACGAAGAACTCAGTTGGATAGGGTGCATCAGGAGGCAATGGCTTCATCATTGAGAGCATTTGACTCATATTTGGTTCAGGCCTCTGGAATATGCTCTCAATAGCTTCAGCATGGAGTTGACAGCCTTCCTCGAAGAATTCGTCAGGAGTGGGTAGGCCGGTGAGCTCAATGATATCAAATGCATTGGCTTCATGATGGACATTGCCGGTCATCCACTCCAGGACCCAAGTCTTCGGATCTCTATTGTATCCTTTAATATGGAGGGTGGCATAGAACTGAAGCAGAAGCTCTTCATTCCAGTGCTCTTCATCAATGACAAACTGTAGCAGACCCACTTGCTTAAAGCAATCCAAAGCTTCCTCTAGACATGGCAGACCAGCAATGGCTTCAACCTCAATGCGCTTGTGCGGGAAGATGCGACCTTGGTTGTATAGGATGCTTGAGTAGTAGCTGCGCTGAGGATAGCTCCAGAACCTATCTGATACAATCCTTTCCCTTGAATAGGGGTTCTTGGAGCTGTTGAAGAACGTGTTATCTACCTTGAAGCTATTGATATCAAAGGAGCCAGGTGCTGATGCAGGACCTGGGAACCTTGGAAGCCTTGGGATTGGCTTCTGGACATGAGGCCTGTGCTCAACATGATAATCAAATTGAGGACCAGCAGCAGACTCAGGAACAGAAGTGTCTGGATCAGCAGCTTCGCTGTCTGCTGAAGCTTTTGGTGGGGAGGGCTCCACATTTGCTTCAGTGTGTGTTATGGCAGCCTCAACATTTTCAGCCTCCGCTTATGTAGTTGGAGGTACAAACTCAGGCACGTTCTCCTGGAGAACTGCGTCTTGATGGAGCGGGGGAGTGGGTTCTGGTGGTGCTTCTTCATTGTCTTCGGCTGATGCAGCCGGAATTTCTTCAGTATAGACTTGAGGCCTTGGACCTTTGCGAAGCCTGCGGAATGCAGACGACGCCTGTGGGGTTGGAGTGGGCTGGGCCTTAATGTCTTCTTCCTCTTGAGGGCGATCCGCCCATGACGCATCTTGTGCAATTGGCGTCAGAGGACGACCAATGCTGATGAGTTCGCTTGTTTCAAGCTGAGGAAGGGCTGCATCATCTTGCACATTGTCCTGGTGACCAATGTCTTCAGCAGCTATGGGGTCGGCTGCTGGAATATCTTCAGCTTCAGGAGCCTCTGTGGGAGCAGGCTCATGAACTGTCAGTTGTCTTTCTGCATTGGGGTGAACTATAGAGAGGGGTTCAACCATCAAGGGCTCTATGGGAGCAGCCCGAGCTTTCTTGATCTTGCGCTTCTTCTTGCTGGGGTCAGAAGGAGAGGCTTCAGAGTGTTTCCTCTTCCTAGCTTCAGCCTCTGCATTCCGTGTCTTTTTGAGCTCTGAAGCGGTTGACCGGCTCTTTGGCTTCGAGCCAGTCGTGGCGGTTGGGAAGACAATCGGAACAGCTTCTTGCCTTGGTGCCTCTGGTTCAGCTGGAACAGCCTTCTTCTTTTTCTTTGCGGCCATCTTGGGGTCGATGCCAGGACGCCCAAGTGCCTTGCGCTTCTCGGCCTCATTGTAGGCCTGCACACATCTTTCAGCCAGAGACCTCATCCGCTCACGCGAGCCCTGAGCTTCAGCACGCTTCTTCAGAAAATTTTCCTTGAGCTCATGCAACTTGGTTTTGAAGCTCTTCACTTCCTGCACGCTGAGCCTGTCCATGTGCTTCTTGAACTGAGCCTTTTCATGATCAATTTTCTGCTTCAGCTCAACAATGCGCTGAGCAATGGCAAGTTCTGAAGCAATTGCGCCTTGGAAGGCGACGCTGAGGCCGATAGGCAGCTGCAGATCTTCGAAGCTGATGTCTGGTGAGGCAAACCATTCGTCGATGAAGTTGTGGATGATGGCGACATCAAAGAGAGGCAAATTGTTGAAGATTTCAGCTTCTTCTTTGCTTTTGATAAGCTGCTCTAGAGCGTCATCTCCAAGATCTTCATCGCTTGATAGATCAATGGCTTCGCTGCGCAGAATGGCAGCAGCTGTGAGCTCTTTGCCGGTGTGTGGCTGAGACACCTTGTCCTTCTGGGGCTTGGAGACGCGTGATACGTCTTCAGACTGCACACTATCTTCAGGAGGTGCAGTTGCCAATGGCTTCGCCCTTGAGATTTTTGAGGCAGGGGCCGGCTTTGAAGCTTTTGGCTTCTTCGTCTGCTTTGGCTTCGGTACAGCAGGAGCTTCATCAGACTCAGAATCAGCTGGAGGGTCATTCACAGCAGTCCCTTGGACTAATATGTGGGTGATGAGGCCCTCAAGATTGGCAAACGGACCGATGACATTGGGTTCTGCGTAGCGTGTGCCATCTACCCTTGGTGCGGAGGGACCATGGTTGAAGTCTAACCCAAATTTCTTCTTATTCAGCTTCGCGGATTGTTGGGCAAACTGAAAGTTGCGCTTGAAGAGATTGTCGTCATGACACCAGAGGAGTGACGATGGATGCGCCTCATCAGGCTGTGGTCCTCGGACCATGCATGGGTAGAAGCCTTGAGCAATGGCTTCACCTCTGGTCTTGGGTATGAGATTCTTGTAAAGGATGTCCCCCCATGGCTTCTTGATGGCACATTTCTCAACATACTCCTGGGTGACGAAGCGGTATTTGAACCATTGTTCTGCCCAATAGCGTCGAATCCATTGGATTCGGGTCTTGCGCTGCCCATAACTCTCTTCAGGATCTGTTTTATACATTTCTGCCAGGTCTTCAGGCAGATCTTTGGAAGTCCCTTCACATCTCTGTCTGCCCCCCTTCCTTGCTGCTGCTTCTGAAGCCATAAACTTTAACTTGAAAGGCTTCAAGACTTTCAAAGGCTTCAAAGGCTTTCTTTTGCTGGACCAACAGGAACTGGCTTCAGGAGAGTTTATGTGATGCTGTAGGAATTCTGCAAATGAATGCAGACTATGAGAACCGAAGGATTCTTCCACGGACATGTACCCGTGACAGCATTAAGGTGCGAGGGAAGGGGAAGAGGTCATATGCATTCTCAGAAGGTTTTGAAGATTAATCAGTTTAGAAGACATTGACCTCATCGTGCGAAGACATTCACTCATAGATAAGAAGTTGGTTCCAGATTTGTACGAACCCACAGATCAGTACAAGTGAGGAATCTAACTACTTTATGAAGCACAAGTGAATATACTAGGCATGTTATGAGATGCAGATTGAGAGATCTAACTTGTGTGAAGATAAACCTCTTATGGTAGAAAGTGACAGAACCATGAGATCAAACGGGGCTGTAAGAAGTTTTATTTACCACACTTGGAACTGCTAGACGGAAGTGGGAGATGATGCCGAACAGTTCAGTCCTCCGTGCCCTAACTTGGCGACGGAAGACACCTACGGCGACGGCGGAGAGAACGATGTCCGCAGTCGGCGTGAGGACGGCGTCGGAGAGGTTGCAGCAGCGAAGCGCTTCGTCGCCGGCGTCGTCGAGTGTTAGCGGTGGCGCTAGGGTTCTTGCGAGGGTGGAAGAAGGAGATAACGACTGCGGTAAGTGTGAATTTATAGGCTCAGGGGCGGCACTGTGCTATTACACAGGTGCCCCTGGCGATTCGCATCTGAGGAACGCGTGACCAGTTTGCGGAAGTTTTGGGTCTGTTCCACGTCCCACGCACGCCTGGATTGTCGGGCGGTCGTTCCTGCTTCTCCGGATTTTATGTGGAGGAATGAGCATTAAAAACGAACTTTATGGTTGTCTCTATATCTTCTGCTGACAAGGACACAGTGAAGACATTCGACAGTTTCAATAGAATGCATATGACTTGGAGAGATAGAATTTGAGATAGGAAGCATAGAGAGATTAGGGTCCGATCACATTCACTTAGTTCAAAAGATTCAACCAAGAAGACATAGGTATAAGTGAATGCTGTAGAGGACAGAACACTAGTATGTATATATCTATATAATCAACGTAGTGAAGATAATCATGAAGACATGTTGAGTTCGAAGCCAAACCAAATGTGAAGATATTGAAAGGTAACGCCATGAGTGAAACACTTCAAAATGGAACGTTTGGTGGTGGCGTTACCCACCGTATAGGAAGTATTAGACCCAGACACGGCGCACAATTATCGTGGCGCTCCAAACTCAAATTCCACATTAATGTATTCACACTTAGAGTGTATGTCTTCATTGATTGAAGATATACTTTACTTTGTGTGTTGCACATCTAAGTCATCATATGCATAAGTGTTAGGATGTGTGCCTGATCACAGGACATTTGAGGATTCCAGGATATTTAGCTCACACCATAACTTGCAAAACCTCTTCTCATCCAAGGGCTTGGTGAAGATATCTGCCAATTGCTCTTCAGTGTTGATGTGCATGATATTAATGTCTTCCTTCACAACATGATCTCTGAGAAAGTGATGACGAATTTCAATGTGCTTTGTCTTCGAGTGATGAACTGGGTTGTTGGCAATCTTGATGGCGCTTTAGTTGTCGTAGTAAAGTGGCACTTGCTTCAGATGAATGCCATAGTCCTTGAGTGTTTGCTTCATCCACAGAAGCTGAGCGCAGCAAGATCCAGCAGCAATGTATTCAGATTCAGCAGTGGAGAGAGATACACAGTTCTGCTTCTTTGAAGACCAACATACAAGTGATCGTCCCAGAAAGTGACATGTGCCTGATGTAGACTTGCGATCAACTTTGTCACCAGCATAATCAGCATCCGAAAATCCAACCAAATCAAACTCTGAGCCCTTTGGATACCATAATCCTAGAGTTGGGGTGTGAGCCAAATATCGAAGAATTCGCTTCATAGCTAAGTGATGCGACTCCTTTGGTGCCGCTTGAAATCGAGCACACATGCAAACACTGAGCATAATATCTGGCCTAGATGCACATAAATAAAGCAAAGAACCAATCATGGAGCGGTATACCTTTTGATCGAACTCTTTACCATTGTCGTCAGGACCTAGATGATGTTTGGCTGGCATTGGTGTTGTGAAGCCTTTGCAGTCTTGCATACCGAACTTCTTCAGGCAATCTTTGAGATACTTTTCTTGAGATATGAAGATGCCATTGCGTTATTGTCGTATTTGAAGACCAAGGAAGAACTTCAGCTCCCCCATCATGGACATCTGATATTGCTCTTGCATCATATATCCAAATTCTTCACTGTACTTCTGATTGGTGCAGCCGAAGATAATGTCATCCACATATATTTGGCACACAAACAGTTCACCATCATATGTCTTCGTGAAAAGAGTGGGATCCAGGGAACCAGGTATGAAGCCTTTGCTCTTCAGGAAGTATTTGAGTGTGTCATACCAGGCCCTAGGGGCTTGTTTGAGGCCATACAGTGCCTTGTTGAGCTTGTATACCATGTCAGGATGTTTTGGATTTTCAAAACCAGGCGGTTGTGCAACATACACTTCTTCTTCAATCTTGCCATTGAGAAAGGCACTTTTCACATCCATTTGATATAGAAGTATTATGATGATTTGCATAAGCCAGCAGAATGCGTATGGCTTCAAGCCTAGCCACGGGAGCAAATGTTTCATCGAAGTCAATGCCCTCCACTTGAGTATATCCTTGAGCAACGAGACGAGCTTTGTTTCTGACAACTTGTCCATGCTCATCTTGCTTGTTGCGGTATATCCATTTGGTGCCTATTATGTTGTGCTTCCGTGGATCAGGACGCTTGACCAGTTCCCATACATTATTCAGTTCAAATTGTTGAAGCTCTTCTTGCATAGCTTGAATCCATTCAGGTTCCATGAAGGCTTCTTCAACTTTCTTGGGTTCTGATATTGATACGAATGCGAAGTGCCCACAGAAATTTGTTAGCTGAGTTGCCCTTGAACGAGTGAGTGGACCAGGTGCATTGATGCTGTCAATTATTCTGTCAATTTGCACTTCATTGGCAACACGAGGATGTACGGGGCGAAGACTTTGCTCTTGCTGATCTGTGTTGTTGTTGGGAGGAATGTCTTCAGGCTGAGCATTGTCTTCATGTTGATCAGGTGCTGAGATGATAAGTTCTTCTTCAGGATGAGCTTTAGAAGGTATAATCTCTCCAGTTCCCATTAGCTTGATTGATTCACTTGCTGGAATCTCATCTAGCACATTTGGTAGTTGCTCTCTTTGTGAACCATTTGTCTCATTGAACCGCACATCCACTGATTCAACCACTTTGTAATGAAAGAGATTGAAGACTATGTAGGAGTGCGAATCCTTTCCATATCCAAGCATAAAACCCTCATGTACTTTTGGTGCAAACTTTGAGGTGTGGTGTGGGTCCTTGATCCAGCACCTTGCGCCAAATACTCTGAAGTAACTGACATTTGGCTTCTTGCCAGTTAGGAGTTCATAAGATGTCTTGTTCAGAAGCTTGTGAAGATAAACACGATTGATTGTATGGCATGCAGTGTCAATGGCTTTAGTCCAGAATTTTCTTGGAGTCTTGTATTCATCTAGTATTGTTCTGGCCATCTCAATGAGTGTTCTGTTCTTGTGTTCGACGACGCCATTCTGCTGTGGCATGTACGGAGCTGAGAATTCATGTGTGATGCCCAAGGTATCAAGATATGTATCAAGGCTAGTGTTCTTGAATTCAGTGCCATTGTCACTTCTGATGTGCTTTATCTTGGCGCCAAAATTGTTCATAGCACGATTGGCGAAGCGTCTGAAGACATCCCGCACTTCAGTCTTGTAAAGGATTATGTGCACCCAAGTATATCTAGAGTAATCATCAATAATGACGAAGCCATAGAGGCAAGCAGTAGTAGTAAAAGTTGAGTAGTGAGTGGGGCCGAAAAGATCCATGTGGAGTAGTTCGAAGGGTTGAGTAGTAGTCATGATTGTCTTCGAAGGATGTTTTGCCCTTGTCATCTTCCCTGCTTCACAGGCACCGCATAAGTGATCTTTCTTGAACTTGACGCCCTCGATGCCTATGACATGCTTCTTCTTCGCAAGGGTGTGGAGGTTCCTCATGCCAGCATGCCCAAGCCTCCGATGCCAAAGCCAGCATTCTTAAGCTTTTGCAAGAAGACATACTGCAAGTTGTGGCCCTGCTGAGAAATCTACCACATACAGATCATCTTTTCGATACCCTTCAAACACTAGAGACTTGTCAGATTCCATTAGTACTAGACAACGATATTTTCCAAATATTACGATCATGTTCAAATCGCAAAGCATTGAGACAGACATTAAGTTGAAGCCAAGGGATTCAACAAGCATGACTTTATCCATGTGTTGATCCTTTGAGATTGCAACTCTACCTAGACCCAATACCTTACTTTTACCAGTGTCAGCAAATGTGATGTGGCTCTTGTCGGATGGACGTAAGGTTGAGTCCATAAGAAGGCTTCTTTTGCCAGTCATGTGATTTGTACACCCACTGTCAATAATCCATTCTGAAGACTTTGAAGATGCTGGTATCGTACCCTATAGTGCAGTTAGGGGGATAGGCTTCACGAAGAGAATTGTGAAGCAAAAACATTTGACGAACCAGTGGGTTACGAAAACTTAGATCCAGGTTAGGACTAATAGGGAGAGTAGCATGCGATTCAGGAACGAAGTACATAATGATGCCATTCGGGCATTTTATCTTGCGCCCTACAAGATTTTTAAGGTTCCCAGCAATAGTGTTAGAAGATTTTGTTTTTCTGCTGGAGACCTTTCCCTGCAAAAGAGAGTTAAGCTTTCTTAACCACCCACATCTTCAAGGGTGGCTTAGAAGCAATAAGTCTAAGTGCAGCATCTGAGAATTTTGGCTTTGAAGCCTTAGCAAACAGTCTTGCAGGTGGACAATAATACTCATAGAAATAAGCAGAATAATTTTTGGTCATATGAACATGACGGTTCGATGAACCGCTCTCATATTCATATGCCTGAGTATGGTTTCCCTGCAAAACATTTGCGTTAGTGTGACTCAGGTGAGTCCTCTGTTTGTATGAAGCCTTTGGTCTGAGGTTTGTCTTCTTCAAGTGAGGTGTCATGAAGACATTCACAGGAAGATTTTCCAGACACTTTTTCGGAACCCAGATCTTCTTCATAGGAGGTCCATTCCTGCAGTTAGTACTAATGTACCTGGCAAACACTTCACCATTCTGATTCTTAAACAGTTTATAGTTTGCATCAAAGGATTCATCAATAATGGGGTTAGCACAAGTGAAGCCAGATAAATTGGATGGATCTGCTGAAAGTTCCTTTGCAGCAACCCATGTGGTTTTGGGGTACTGCTCAGGTTTCCAGTAAGAGCCATCTGCATTTATTTTCCTTACGAACCCAACACCCTCTTTCCTAGGGTTTCGGTTCAGAATCTGCTTCTTGAGGACATCACATAATGTTTGATGTCCTTTAAGACTTTTGTACATCCCTGTTTCAAGCAATGTCTTCAACCTAGCATTCTCATCAGCAATAGCAGTGGTATCCTCAGCAGAGGGGTTAGTTACCACATCAACAGTTGAAGATATTGGAACAGCAGTAGCAGTGGAACATTCAGCAACAGAAGTAGCATTATCACGCTCAATGCATTTAAGACATGGTGGTTCAAATCCTTCCTGAGTGGAACTGATCTGTTTGGTGCGAAGTGACTCGTTTTCCTTTTGAAGATCTTCATGAGCCGCTCTCAATTTCTCAAGTTCTTGCTTCCTTTGAAGATAATCATAGGAAAGCTTCTCATGAGTTGTTGAGAGAGTATCAAGATGATCTTCAAGTTCCTGATACTTAACGTGAAGATTTTTTATGTCTTCAATTAAGGATTCAGATCGAGTCATTTCAGCACCCAACAGATCATCGCTTCTGTCTAACAATTTTTGAATATGTTCCATAGCTTTCTGTTGTTCAGTTGCAATTTTAGCAAGTGTTTTGTAGCTGGGTTTTGAATCACAGTCAGAGTCATCGTCACTAGATGTTTGATAGCGAGTAGTGCGTGTGTTTACCTTGGCACCGCATGCCATGAAGCAGTAGGTAGGAGTGGAGTCGTTCTTATTATTTGCATCGGTGTCGGTGATGAAGTCATTGTCTTCAGTGTTGAAGATGGACTTGGCGACGTATGCTGTAGCCAGACTCGCAATGCCAGAATCAGACTCCTCCTCAGACTCCACCTCTGCCTCCTCAGAAGCGGACTCCTCCTCTGAATCCATTTCCTTGCCAACAAACGCACGTGCCTTGCCAGATGAGCTCTTCTTGTGTGATGAAGACTTTGAGGAAGACTTGAAAGAAGACTTTGAGTATTTCTTCTTCTTTTTGTCGTCAGAATCATATTCCTTGCTCTTCTTCTTCCTTCTGTTCTCATTGTCCCACTGTGGACACTCAGAGATGAAGTGTCCAGTTTTCTTGCACTTGTGACATGTTTTCTTCTTGTAGTCATGAGCAGAAGCTTCATCATTCCTTGAGCTTGATCGTGAAGATTTTCTGAAGCCTTTCTTCTTGGTGAATGTTTGGAACTTCTTCACTAGCATTGCAAGTTCCCTTCCAATGTCTTCGGGATCATTAGAACTGCTGTCAGATTCTTCTTCAGATGAGGAAAAAGCTTTTGCCTTCAAGGCACGAGTTCGCCCATAGTTTGGACCGTAGATATCTCTTTTCTCAGAAAGCTGAAACTCATGTGTGTTGAGCCTCTCAAGTATGTCAGACGGATCGAGTGTCTTGAAATCAGGACATTCTTGAATCATCAGGGCTCGGATGTCAAACGAACTATCAAGTGATCTCAGCAGCGTCTTGACAATTTCATGTTTGGTGATCTCAGTGGCACCGAGGGCTTGAAGCTCATTTGTGATGTCAGTGAGCCGGTCAAATGTGTGCTAGACATTCTCATTGTCATTTCGCTTGAAGAGGTTGAAGAGGTTGCGAAGAACACTGATTCTCTGATCCCTCTGGGTTGAGATGCCTTCATTGACCTTGGAGAGCCAGTCCCAGACCAGCTTGGATGTCTTCAAGGCACTCACACGGCCATACTGTCCTTTTGTCAGATGACCACAGATGATATTTTTGGCAGTAGAGTCCAGTTGAGTGAACTTCTTGACATCAGCAGCAGTGACACCTTCTCCAGCCTTGGGAACGCCGTTCTCGACGACATACCATAGGTTGACGTCAATGGCTTCAAGATGCATGCGCATCTTATTCTTCCAGTAGGGATATTCAGTTCCATCGAAGACGGGGCATGCAGCGGAGACTTTGATTATCCCTGCAGTCGACATAGCTAAAACTCCAGGTGGTTAAACCGAATCACACAGAACAAGGGAGCACCTTGCTCTGATACCAATTGAAAGTGCGTTATATCGACTAGAGGGGGGGTGAATAGGCGATTTTTATGAAAGTCTTCAAAACGTGGGAGTTATGAAGACAAATAGTGAAGATTTTGCCTATTACTATGCAGCGGAAGTTAGATTACACTAGGCAAGCCATGGTCAAGTATTCAATAGAGTGAAAGCACAAAGACAAACAGCTGCAGTGTAATAAGGATCAGGTAGGAAGAAGTTATGAAGCCAAACAGATCATATATTCACGTTGTGAAGACAAAAGATAGAGCAAGCATGCAATGGCTTCACAATGAGTAACAGTAAGAAAAAAGGAAGTGAAGATGAAACCTGTGACTCGTTGAAGACAATGATATGTTGGACAAGTTCCAGTTGCTGTGACAACTGTACGTCTGGTTGGAGCGGCTAGATATTTAAACCTTAGGACACACAGTCCCGGACACCCAGTCCTGAACACACAGTTCAGGACACCAAGTCCTCACCGTATTCTCCTTGAGCTAAGGTCACTTAGTCCTCGCCCAATCACTCTGGTAAGTCTTCAAGGTAGACTCCCAAACCTTCACAGACTTTGTTCACTTGCAATCCACAATGTCTCTTGGATGCTCTGAACGCGACGCCTAACCGTCTGGAGGATTCACAGTCCTCAAGTGTAATAAGTCTTCAGATCACACAGACAAGAAGACTTAAGTGATGCCCAATTTACTCTGGCTCTGGGTGGTTAGGGCTTTTCTCCTCGCTAGGAATTTTCTCTCAAAGGCTTCGAGGTGGGTTGCTCTCAATCGACAAAAGTCGTGCACTGAAATCTGAGCAGCCAACCATTTATGGTTGTAGGGGGTGGGTTATTTATAGCCACTTGGCAACCCGACCTGATTTGTCCGAAATGACCCTGGGTCACTAAGGAACTGACACGTGTCTCAACGGTCAGATTTTAAACTCTCATGGCAACTTTGCTTGGGCTACAAGCAAAGCTGACTTGTCCGGCTCTGGACAAGATTCGCTCTCATTGTCTTCACTCGAAGACATAGGTTTTTGATTTAGGCATCACTTCAGTCATTCTGACTGGTTCTCCTGGACCCCACTTAACAGTACGGTGGTTCCTATGACTCAACCCAAAAGAAAAAGAACTACGAAAGATCTAAGTCTTCGAGCTCCATAGGCTTCATAACATGTCTTCTTTTGTCATAGTCTTCAATGTGAATATCTTCATATACCACCTTTGTCTTCAATGTCTTCATACATTTTAGGGGTCATCTCTGGTAGTAAAACCGAATCAATGAGGGACTTCAACCTGTGTTATCCCGCAATTCTCACAAACACATTAGTCCCTCAACTAGGTTTGTCGTCAATACTCCAAAACCAACTAGGGGTGGCACTAGATGCACTTACAATCTCCCCCTTTTTGGTGATTGATGACAAACTAGTTGAAGTTTTCAACGGGGTATATAGTCTGTGAAATTGTAAAGGATAAGGAATTGTCTTCATAAGTTGCAAGGGCTCCCCCTGAAGATGTGCATATAAGTTAATTTGCTTTTGGAATGCAAATGCACATGGCAGGTTGTACTTGTGGAGATCCACTTCAGCTTATGATGACAATCCACTATGCATGTGAAAGTATGTGAAGATAATGACATGCATAATGGAAAATGGACGTCTGCAGAATGAGATAAGTGCGGAATTTATCGTCGCACATGCGGAATTTATCTTCGCATACAGGGTGGCAAACGAGTAGCAGACGACCATCGAGTTTTAGTGTTACAACTCAAAGAACCAAATGAAGCAAAAACGAGAGTTGTAACCACGAAGCAAAATATAGCAAAACATAAAGTACCCGCCCATATGGACCTGCTTGAAGACTATCTCAATTCCGCATGTCTTCGAGCTCCATAGGCTTCATAACGTGTCTTCTTTTGTCATAGTCTTCAATGTGAATATCTTCATATACCACCTTTGTCTTCAATGTCTTCATACATTTTAGGGGTCATCTCTGGTAGTAAAACCGAATCAATGAGGGACTTCAACCTGTGTTATCCTGCAATTCTCACAAACACATTAGTCCCTCAACTAGGTTTGTCGTCAATACTCCAAAACCAACTAGGGGTGGCACTAGATGCACTTACAGTAATACATGTGTGAATACATAGACCACAACATGTCCCTAGTGAGCTTCTAGTTGACTAGCTCGTTGATCAATAGATGGTTACGGTTTCCTGACCATGGACATTGGATGTCATTGATAACGGGATCACATCATTAGGAGAATGATGTGATGGGCAAGACCCAATCCTAAGCATAGCACAAGATCGTGTAGTTCGTCTGCTAGAGCTTTTCTAAATGTCAAGTATCATTTCCTTAGACCATGAGATTGTGCAACTCCCGGATACCGTAGGAGTGCTTTGGGTGTACCAAACGTCACAACGTAACTGGGTGGCTATAAAGGTGCACTACAGGTATCTCCGAAAGTGTCTGTTGGGTTGGCATGAATCGAGACTGGGATTTGTCACTCCGTATGACGGAGAGGTATCTCTGGGCCCACTTGGTAATGCGTCATCATAATGAGCTCAGTGTGACTAAGTAGTTGGTCACGGGATCATGCATTACGGAACGAGTAAAGTGACTTGCCGGTAATGAGATTGAACGAGGTATTGGGATACCGACGATCGAATCTCGGGCAAGTAACGTATCGATTGACAAAGGGAATTGTATACGGGATTGCTTGAATCCTCGACATCGTGGTTCATCGGATGAGATCATCGTGGAACATGTGGGAGCCATCATGGGTATCCAGATCCCACTGTTGGTTATTGGCCGGAGAGTTGTCTCGGTCATGTCTGCATGGTTCCCGAACCCGTAGGGTCTACACACTTAAGGTTCGATGACGCTAGGGTTATTAGGAAGACTTGTATGTGATTACCGAATGTTGTTCGGAGTCCCGGATGAGATCCCGGACGTCACGAGGAGTTCCAGAATGGTCCGGAGGTGAAGATTTATATCTAGGAAGTTGTCATACGGTCACCGGAAAGGTTCGGGGGCATATCAGTATTGTACCGGGGCACCGGAGGGGTTCCGGGGGTCCACCGGGAGGGGCCACCTCTCTCGGAGGGCCTAATGGGACGCAGAGGAAAGGGAACCAGCCCTACATGGGCTGGGCGCATCCCCCCTAAGGGGGGCGCCCCCTTGCTTGAGGGGCAAGCCCCCTCCCCTTGGCCGCCGCCCCCCTCTAGATCTCATCTAGAGGGGGCCGGCCCCCTTCCTCCTTCCCCTATAAATAGAGGGGCAAGGGGAGGGATGCACACGACATCCAAGGCACAGCCCCTCCCCTCCCCAACACCTATCCTCCTCCGCAAGAGCGGCGAAGCCCTGCCGGAGTACTGCTGCTCCACCACCACCACACCGTCGTGCTGCTGTTGGAGCCCTCTTCCTCAACCTCTCCCTCCTCCTTGCTAGATCAAGGCGCGGGAGACGTCCTCGCTCCGTACGTGTGTTGAACGCGGAGGTGCCGTCCGTTCGGCGCTGGGATCATCAGTGATTTGGATCACGACGAGTACGACTCCATCAACCCCGTTCTCTTGAACGCTTCCGCTCGCGATCTACAAGGGTATGTAGATGTACTCCTCTCCCTCTCGTTGCTAGATGACTCCGTAGATTGATCTTGGTGATGCGTAGAAAATTTTAAATTTCTGCTACAATCCCCAACAGTGGCATCATGAGCTAGGTCTATGCGTAGTTTCTATGCACGAGTAGAACACAAGTTGTTGTGGGCGTCGATTTTGTCAATTTACTTGCCGTTACTAGTCTTATCTTGATTCGGCGGCATCGTGGGATGAAGCGGCCCGGACCGACCTTACACGTACGCTTACGTGAGACTGGTTCCACCGACTGACATGCACTAGTTGCATAAGGTGGCTAGCGGGTGTCTGTCTCTCCCACTTTAGTCGGATCGGATTCGATGAAAATGGTCCTTGTGAAGGGTAAATAGAAATTGGCATATCACGTTGTGGTTTTGGCGTAGGTAAGAAACATTCTTGCTAGAAACCTATAGCATCCATGTAAAAAACTTGCAACAACAATTAGAGGACGTCTAACTTGTTTTTGCAGCATATGTCGTGTGATGTGATATGGCCAAAAGGATATGATGAATGATATATGTGATGTATGAGATTGATCATGTTCTTGTAATAGGAATCATGACTTGCATGTCGATGAGTATGACAACCGGCAGGAGCCATAGGAGTTGTCTTAATTTATTTATGACCTACGTGTCAACTTATACGTCATGTAATTACTTTACTTTATCGCTAACCGTTAGCCATAGTAGTAGAAGTAATAGTTGACGTGACAAGTTCATGAAGACACGATGATGGAGATCATGATGATGGAGATCATGGTGTCATGCCGGTGACGACGATGATCATGGCGCCCCGAAGATGGAGATCAAAAGGAGCAAAATGATATTGGCCATATCATGTCACTATTTGATTACATGTGATGTTTATCATGTTTTACATCTTATTTGCTTAGAACGACGGTAGCATAAATAAGATGATCCCTCACAATAATTTTAAGAAAGTGTTCCCCCTAACTGTGCACCGCTGCTAAGGTCCATTGTTCCGAAGCACCACGTGATGATCGGGTGTGATAGGCTCTAACGTTCGCATACAATGGGTGTAAGCCAGATTTACACACGCAAAACACTTAGGTTGACTTGACGAGCCTAGCATGTACAGACATGGCCTCGGAGCACGGAAGACCGAAAGGTCGAACATGAGTCGTATAGAAGATACGATCAACATGAAGATGTTCACCGATGATGACTAGTCCGTCTCACGTGATGATCGGACATGGCCTAGTTGAATCGGATCATGTATAACTTAGATGACTAGAGGGATGTCTATCTGAGTGGGAGTTCATTAAATAATTTGATTAGATGAACTTAATTATCATGAACTTAGTCTAAAATCTTTACAATATGTCTTGTAGATCAAATGGCCCACGCTAATGTTGTCCTCAACTTCAACGCATTCCTAGAGAAAACCAAGCTGAAAGACGATGGTAGCAACTATACGGACTGGGTCCGGAACTTGAGGATCATCCTCATAGCTGCCAAGAAAGAATATGTCCTTGAAGCACCGCTAGGTGAAGCACCACCCCCAGCAAACCAAGACATTATGAACGCTTGGCAGTCCCGTGTTGATGATTACTCCCTGGTTCAGTGCGGCATGCTTTACAGCTTAGAACCGGGGCTCCAGAAGCGTTTTGAGCAACACGGAGCATATGAGATGTTCCAAGAGCTGAAAATGGTTTTCCAAGCTCATGCCCGGGTCGAGAGATATGAAGTCTCCGAAAAGTTCTACAGTTGTAAGATGGAGGAGAATAGTTCCGTCAGCGAGCACATACTCAAAATGTCTGGGTTGCACAACCGCTTGTCTCAGCTGGGAGTTAATCTCCCGGATGATGCAGTCGTTGACAGAATCCTTCAGTCGCTCCCACCTAGCTACAAGAGCTTTGTGATGAACTTCAATATGCAGGGGATGGAAAAGACCATTCCTGAGGTATATTCAATGCTGAAATCAGCGGAGGTGGAAATCAAAAAGGAACATCAAGTGTTGATGGTGAATAAAACCACTAAGTTCAAGAAAGGCAAGGGTAAAAAGAACTTCAAGAAGGACGGCAAGGGAGTTGCCGCGCCCGGTAAGCAACCTACTGGGAAGAAGCCAAAGAATGGACCCAAGCCTGAGACCGAGTGTTTTTATTGCAAGGGAAGTGGTCACTGGAAGCGGAACTGCCCCAAGTACTTAGCGGACAAGAAGGCCGGCAACACCAAAGGTATATGTGATATACATGTTATTGATGTGTACCTTACCAGTACTCGTAGTAGCTCCTGGGTAGTTGATACCGGTGCGGTTGGTCATATTTGTAACTCAAAACAGGAGCTGCGGAATAAGCGGAGACTAGCGAAGGACGAGGTGACGATGCGCGTCAGGAATGGTTCCAAGGTCGAGACGATCGCCGTCGGCACGCTACCTCTACATTTACCTACAGGGTTAGTTTTAAACCTCAATAATTGTTATTTAGTGCCAGCTTTGAGCATGAACATTGTATCAGGATCTCATTTAATACGAGATGGCTACTCATTTGAATCTGAGAATAATGGTTGCTCTATTTATATGAGAGATATGTTTTATGGTCATGCCCCGCTGGTCAATGGTTTATTCTTATTTAATCTCGAACGTGATGTTACACATATTCATAGTGTGAGTATGAAAAGATGTAAGGTTGATAATGATAGTCCCACATACTTGTGGAACTGCCGCCCTGGTCACATTGGTGTCAAACGCATGAAGAAGCTCCATGCAGATGAACTTTTGGAGTCTCTTGATTATGAATCATTTGACACGTGCAAACCATGCCTCATGGGCAAAATGACCAAGACTCTGTTCTCCGGAACAATGGAGCGAGCAACCAACTTATTGGAAATCATACATACTGTTGTGTGTGGTCCAATGAGTGTTGAGGCTCGTGGTGGCTATCGTTATGTTCTCACCCTCACTGATGACTTGAGTAGATATGGGTATGTCTACTTAATGAAACACAAGTCTGAGACCTTTGAAAAGTTCAAAGAATTTCAAAGTGAGTTTGAGAATCAACGTGACAGGAAAATCAAGTTCTTACGATCAGATCATGGGGGAGAATATTTGAGTCACGAATTTGGCACGCACTTAAGGAAATGTGGAATAGTTTCACAACTCACGCCGCCTGGAACACCTCAGCGTAATGGTGTGTTCGAATGTCGTAATCGCACTCTATTGGATATGGTGCGATCTATGATGTCTCTTACCGATCTGCCACTGTCATTTTGGGGCTATGCTTTAGAGACTGCCGCATTCACTTTAAATAGGGCTCCGTCGAAATCCGTTGAGACAACACCGTATGAATTATGGTTTGGGAAGAAACCTAAGCTGTCGTTTCTAAAAGTTTGGGGACGCGATGCTTATGTGAAGAAACTTCAACCTAAAAAGCTCGAACCCAAATCGGAAAAATGCGTCTTCATAGGATACCCTAAAGAAACTATTGGGTATACCTTCTACCTCAGATCCGAAGGCAAGATCTTTGGTGCCAAGAATGAATCCTTTCTAGAGAAAGAGTTTCTCTCGAAAGAAGTAAGTGGGAGGAAAGTAGAACTTGATGAAGTATTGCCTCTTGAACCAGAGAGTGGCGCAGCTCAGGAAAATGTTCCTGAGGTGCCTACACCGACTAGAGAGGAAGTTAATGATGATGATCATGAAACTTCAGATCAAGTTGCTACTGAACTTCTTAGGTCCACAAGGACACGTTCCGCACCAGAGTGGTACGGCAACCCTGTCCTGCAAATCATGTTGTTGGACAATGGTGAACCTCCGAACTATGAAGAAGCGATGGCGGGCCCAGATTTTGACAAATGGCTGGAAGCCATGAAATCTGAGATAGGATCCATGTATGAAAACAAAGTATGGACTTTGACTGACTTGCCCGTTGATCGGCGAGCCATAGAAAATAAATGGATCTTTAAGAAGAAGACATACGCGGATGGTAATGCGACCATCTATAAGGCTCGGCTTGTCGCTAAGGGTTATCGACAAGTTCAAGGGGTTGACTACGATGAGACTTTCTCACCCGTAGCGAAGCTGAAGTCCGTCCGAATCATGTTAGCAATTGTCGCATTCTATGATTATGAAATATGGCAAATGGACGTCAAAACAACATTCCTTAATGGTTTCCTTAAGGAAGAATTGTATATGATGCAGCCGGAAGGTTTTGTCGATCCTAAGAATGCTGACAAGGTGTGCAAGCTCCAACGCTCAATCTATGGGCTGGTGCAAGCATCTCGGAGTTGGAACATTCGATTTGATGAGATGATCAAAGCGTTTGGGTTTACGCAGACTTATGGAGAAGCCTGTGTTTACAAGAAAGTGAGTGGGAGCTCTGTAGCATTTCTCATATTATATGTGGATGACATACTATTGATGGGAAATGATATAGAATTCTTGGAAAGCATAAAGGCCTACTTGAACAAGTGTTTTTCAATGAAGGATCTTGGAGCAGCTGCTTATATATTAGGCATCAAGATCTATAGAGATAGATCGAGACGCCTCATTGGTCTTTCACAGAGTACGTACCTTGACAAGATATTGAAGAAGTTCAATATGGATCAGTCCAAGAAGGGGTTCTTTCCTATGTTGCAAGGTACGAGATTGAGCACGGCTCAATGCCCGACCACGGCAGAAGATAGAGAAAAGATGAGTGTCGTCCCCTATGCCTCGGCCATAGGGTCTATTATGTATGCCATGCTGTGTACCAGACCTGATGTAAACCTTGCCGTAAGTTTGGTAGGAAGGTACCAAAGTAATCCCGGCATGGAACACTGGACAACGGTCAAGAATATCCTGAAGTACCTGAAAAGGACAAAGGATATGTTTCTCGTTCATGGAGGTGACGAAGAGCTCGTCGTAAAGGGTTACGTCGATGCTAGATTCGACAAAGATCTGGATGACTCTAAGTCACAAACCGGATACGTGTATATTTTGAATGGTGGGGCAGTCAGCTGGTGCAGTTGCAAGCAAAGCGTCGTGGCGGGATCTACATGTGAAGCGGAGTACATGGCAGCCTCGGAGGCAACACAAGAAGCAATCTGGGTGAAGGAGTTCATTACCGACCTAGGAGTTATTCCCAATGCGTTGGGCCCGATGACTCTCTTCTGTGACAACACTGGAGCTATTGCCCTTACCAAGGAGCCCAGGTTTCACAGGAAGACCAGGCATATCAAGCGTCGCTTCAACTCCATTTGTGAAAATGTTCAAAATGGAGACATAGATATTTGTAAAGTGCATACGGACCTGAATGTCGCAGATCCGTTGACTAAACCTCTTCCTCGAGCAAAACATGATCAACACCAGAACTCTACGGGTGTTCGATTCATCACAGTGTAACTAGATTATTGACTCTAGTGCAAGTGGGAGACTGTTGGAAATATGCCCTAGAGGCAATAATAAAATGGTTATTATTATATTTCCTTGTTCATGATAATTGTCTATTGTTCATGCTATAATTGTGTTATCCAGAAATTGTAATACATGTGTGAATACACAGACCACAACATGTCCCTAGTGAGCCTCTAGTTGACTAGCTCGTTGATCAATAGATGGTTACAGTTTCCTGACCATGGACATTGGATGTCATTGATAACGGGATCACATCATTAGGAGAATGATGTGATGGACAAGACCCAATCCTAAGCATAGCACAAGACCGTGTAGTTCGTCTGCTAGAGCTTTTCTAAATGTCAAGTATCATTTCCTTAGACCATGAGATTGTGCAACTCCCGGATACCGTAGGAGTGCTTTGGGTGTACCAAACGTCACAACGTAATTGGGTGGCTATAAAGGTGCACTACAGGTATCTCCGAAAGTGTCTGTTGGGTTGGCATGAATAGAGACTGAGATTTGTCACACCGTATGACGGAGAGGTATCTCTGGGCCCACTCGGTAATGCGTCATCATAATGAGCTCAGTGTGACTAAGTAGTTGGTCACAGGATCATGCATTACGGAATGAGTAAAGTGACTTGCCGGTAACGAGATTGAACGAGGTATTGGGATACCTACGATCGAATCTCGGGCAAGTAACGTACCGATTGACAAAGGGAATTGTATACGTTGCTTGAATCCTCGACATCGTGGTTCATCCGATGAGATCATCATGGAACATGTGGGAGCCATCATGGGTATCCAGATCCTGCTGTTGGTTATTGGTCGGAGAGTTGTCTCAGTCATGTCTGCATGGTTCCCGAACCCGTAGGGTCTACACACTTAAGGTTCGATGACGCTAGGGTTATTAGGAAGACTTGTATGTGATTACCGAATGTTGTTCGGAGTCCCAGATGAGATCCCGGATGTCACGAGGAGTTCTTGAATGGTCTGGAGGTGAAGATTTATATGTAGGAAGTTGTCATACGGTCACCGGAAAGGTTCAGGGGCATATCAGTATTGTACCGGGGCCACCGGAGGGGTTCCGGGGGTCCACCGGGAGGGGCCACCTCTCTCGGAGGGCCTAATGGGCCGCATAGGAAAGGTAACCAGCCCTACATGGGCTGGGCGCATCCCCCCTTGGGCCCATGTGCCTAGGGTTGGGGGGGAAACCCTAAGGGGGGCGCCCCCCTTGCTTGGGGGGCAAGCCCCCTCCCCTTGGCCGCCGCCCCCCCTTTAGATCTCATCTAGAGGGGGCCGGCCCCCTTACTCCTTCCCCTATAAATAGAGGGGCAAGGGGAGGGCTGCACACGACATCCAAGGCGCAGCCCCTCCCCTCCCCAACACCTCTCCTCCTCCGCAAGAGCGGCGAAGCCATGCCGGAGTACTGCTGCTCCACCACCACCACACCGTCATGCTGCTGTTGGAGCCCTCTTCCCCAACCTCTCCCTCCTCCTTGCTGGATCAAGGCGCGGGAGATGTCCTCGCTCTGTACATGTGTTGAACGCGGAGGTGCCGTCCGTTTCGGCGCTGGGATCATCGGTGATTTGGATCACGACGAGTACGACTCCATCAACCCCGTTCTCTTGAACGCTTCCGCTCACGATCTACAAGGGTATGTAGATGTACTCCTCTCCCTCTCGTTGCTAGATGACTCCGTAGATTGATCTTGGTGATGCGTAGAAAATTTTAAATTTCTGCTACGATCCTCAACATATCTCATGTGGAGGTAAAGGTGAACGAATGTCTGATCAAGATGTACCATAGGGAAGAAATCATGTGGCACCAGAGGGCCCAGATCAAATGGCTTTATGCGGGAGATAAGAACACCAAGTTTTTTCATCTCCGTGCTAGTCTCCGCAGAAACAAAAACATGATAAAGGCCCTACAAAATTCCCTTGGTGTGGTGGTGTTGGATCCAGCATATATAGTTGAAGGCGATGGCCAACGATTTTTATCAAGAATTATACTGCTCGGAGGGTGAACAGAATATGGAAGTTGTCCTAGAACATGTCCCCCGAAAGGTGACACCGGAGATGAACATGGTCCTTTGTGCACCATACACCAATGAGGAGGTCAAAGTGGCTCTTTTCCAGATGTTTCCAACCAAATCATCGGGACTAGATGGGTTTCCTGCTCACTTTTATCAGCGCCATTGGGACATATGTGGAGAGGAGGTCACCAAGATTATTTTGAGGATAGTGTGTGGAGAGGAAAGACCGGAATGTATCAATGACATGGTCTTAGTATTGATCCCGAAAGTAACAAACCCCATAGTTCTATCCCAGTTTAGGCCTATTAGTTTATGCAATGTCCTCTACAAGATAGCCTCCAAGGTGGTAGCAAACAGACTAAAACTTATCTTGCCTGACATCATCTTGGAGGAACAATCTGCTTTTGTTCCAGGAAGGTTGATAATAGATAACAACATTTGCGCTTATGAGTGTTTGCACTTTATGAAATGGTCTAGGTCAAAATCAAGTTCTTTCTGTGCGTTGAAGTTGGACATTGTCGGTGTTCAAACCGGCGGATCTCGGGTAGGGGGTCCCGAACTGTGCGTCTAAGGCGGATGGTAACAGGAGGTAGGGGACACGATGTTTTACCCAGGTTCGGGCCCTCTTGATGGAGGTAAAACCCTACGTCCTGCTTGATTAATATTGATGATATGGGTAGTACAAGAGTAGATCTACCACGAGATCAAGGAGGCTAAACCCTAGAAGCTAGCCTATGGTATGATTGTTTTTTCGTTCTATGAACTAAAACCCTCCGGTTTATATAGACACCGGAGAGGGCTAGGGTTACACAGAGTCGGTTACAATGGTAGGAGATCTACATATCCGTATCGCCAAGCTTGCCTTCCACGCCAAGAAAAGTCCCTTCCGGACACGAGACGAAGTCGTCAATCTTGTATCTTCATAGTCGAGGAGTCCGGCCGAAGGTATAGTCCGGCTATCCGGACACCCCCCTAATCCAGGACTCCCTCAGTAGCCCCTGAACCAGGCTTCAATGACGACGAGTCCGGCGCGCAGATTGTCTTCGGCATTGCAAGGCGGGTTCCTCCTCCAAGTACTTCATAGAAGATTTTGAACACAAAGGTAGTGTCCGGCTCTGCAAAATAAGTTTCCACATATTGCCATAAAGAGAATAATATTTACACAAATCTAATCTGCTGATGTATTCCGTAGCGTGACATCACACCACGGCCAAGTCTTTATTCAAATCATTTTACTATCCCACCTCAGCGCATTTAGCGAGGTGGTTTCCTTGGCACGTCTTGTTAAAGCAGAGATCGTGTCCCCTTATTCCGGGATTCTCATCAATACGGGCGTGGGTAACCCAGTCGTACCCGCTGGTATGTTTTCTCGATCAAAGGCGAGTCCCAAACGGTCACGAGGAGGGCCCTTGGTATTCAACCTCTTATAAAGAGACCAAGGCCTTACTCCTTTCTTTCTATCTCAAACGAGTTCGCCCTCCGCCTCGAGTTCCAACACCCAAGGCTCCAGATTTCGGGTGCTTCGGACCTTCGACAATGTCCGGTTCCGACCTTCGAGGCCGATGGCTGCCCTCCTCCGTCACGGAGGAGGACGTGCTGAAGTTGAGAGAGGCCAGGTTCTTGACCGGCAAAATCTCGCATAGGCTTCCTGCTCAAGGGCAGGTCATTCCCACTCCCAAGCTTGGTGAGAGTGTGGTGTTCATGTCTCACTTCCTTCGGGGGCTAGACTTCCCGACGGATCCCTTCGTGAGGGGGCTCATGTTTTATTATGGGCTGGAATTTCACGACTTAGCTCCGGAGTCCATCCTCCATATTTCCTCATTCATCGTCGTGTGTGAAGCCTTCCTCCGTATTACTCCTCACTTCGGACTATGGCTCAAGACCTTCAAAGTAGAGCCGAAGATGATCGAGGGACGGCATGCGGAGTGCGGAGGTGCTTTTATAAGCAAGAATGCTGGTGCTCCATGGCCCAAGGGCTCTTTCCAAGGGGAGTCCAGCTTATGGCAACGAGAGTGGTTTTATATCACAGCTCCCAGGAGCACCAAGTGGGTGGCGCTGCCTGCTTTCCGCTCGGGTCCCCCGCCACGACTGGCGTCATGGGTCAATAAGGGGCTGGACTGGGGGTCGGCAAAGGATGTGCCCCTGTTGCAGGGCCGCATCCAAGATCTCCTAGAAAGAGACATCAGTCTGGTCGTGGTGACGCAGGTTATGTTAATTCGCCGAGTTCTGCCCTGCAAACGTCGCCCCCTCCACCTGTGGGAGTTCAACCCGGAGGGACCACGAGTTCTCCAACATTTTCTTGGCATGACGCCCGTGGAGATGTACAAATTGTTCTTCGGACCACAAGTAGTATGTCCGGATTCTACGGAGGATGCAGGTCTGAGCTGCAATCGTCCGGATACTCAAGTAAGTAGCCTTGTGCCCGGACTCGCTATCCATATATTTATCATAAAATTGCCCCTAAAAGAGTTGTCCTTTAAACAGGAGTGGATAGCGAAAGCAAAGCTAATCAGGTGTCCGGCCCCCCTCCCCGAGACCACGCCGGATCCCGTGCTAGTCAGGATGTTGGAGGTTGTGCCTTCAGAGGAAAGCGAGGGAGGGGACAAGGAAGCTACAGCCTCCTCGAAGAAGGTTGTCCGGAAGGGAGGAATCGAAAATTCCTCTCCTCAGGGGAAGAATAGGACCGCCT
The DNA here is from genome assembly GCF_003073215.2 of Triticum urartu. Lineage (NCBI taxonomy): Eukaryota > Viridiplantae > Streptophyta > Magnoliopsida > Poales > Poaceae > Triticum > Triticum urartu. The sequence continues at coordinate 644,045,536 of NC_053028.1, read as the reverse complement.
CTGACGACCCGGAGACCATGGCCTCAAAGCGGGGGAAGAAATCTTCATCAGAGGGTCCTGCGCCGGGGGATACTTCGGCCGAATTATGCCCTCAAGGGGATCAGCCCTCCACCGAGCCGTAAGTAGAGAGGAGTTTTTCTTTTTAAGAAATGAGAGAAATCCTTGCGTTATATCTGAGAAGAGTAATCGAAAATTTACCTTGTAGCTCGGACCTTAGCCCTTCTCAGCAGAGCTCGTCTTCAGGGGATCTTCTTCCGGAGATAATGGAGAGCGGAACGCCTCCCCCTGGCGTACCGCCTTGCGAGGCGGGCGATCTTGAGGTATCGTCGCGAAGGGTTTCTCCGAATCCGGCAGGGCCGGAAGGTAGTCATATGGCCCCCCAAAGCCCTCCGCGTCCGGCCTTCGAAAAGGGACATCGGACGAGTCCGGCACCGTCTGGTGCGCGGTCGGAGGAGCTGAAGGATCTGCTAGGGCGAGCATCTATCTCAGAGGAGCACCGTGCATTGATGGGTATGGTGATTGAGAGGATTTCATCCGTGGAGAGCGGATTGCATGAGGCCGTCAGGAGTTCACTGACAGGTTTTGAGGTACGCAAAATAATGTACCCTTTTTGGACAGTTGCGCATAAATAAGATGCGCCCTGTGTAGATAGTAGCCCCTGAGACTCTGTGCGTTGTCAAAAGTGACGGCGCGCAGAGGATCATAATCCCAGGTCTAATATGCCGCCTTCATACGTAGGTGGCGAAGTGTCGGGTGGCCAGCCAGACTAATGAATTTGCCGAGCTAAAGCGGCAACTTGACGTGGCAGATGCCGACATCGCGCTTGTCAACAAGCGGCTTGACGAGGCACAAGCTATATAATTACTCCGGCGGCACCTGGTAAGAGGAGCTTTATGCCAGTATCTTACAATGTGTGCGCTTGATGCAGATGGTGCTGCTGCCATGGAGAATGTTTGGGCAGAACTTGCCCGAGCCAAGGAGCAAGCCAGGAAAAGTGATGCGGCTGTCGAAAAGGCAATTGAAGAGCTGAAAGCCGAACAGGCTGCTCACTGCCGAAGCAAGAAGGAAATGGCCGAGATGGCTGTGAAGCTGAAGAGCGCGGCTGACCGTTGCAAGCTTCTTGAAAAAGAAGATCAGGCGGAACAGACGGACCTGGAGAAGGCCGTTGCCGATGCCAAGGATGCTCGCTCTGCGATGAGAGCTATGAAGGAGGAGCTGTGTCAGGCCGGAGAGATCGTGGCTGGAAAGCCCTTTATGCTGCGGAGGAAGTTCTTTGATCCTAAACATGCTCCGTTAGACCGAATGTGGAGTACGGCGGATACCTATCTGGATTTGGTAGCGAGTGCCGCAGATGCGGCCGAACACTTCCGAGATCAAGAAGATCGCGAAGTGGAAAAGCTCTTTTGGTCGCAGTTCCACAATCCGGAGCGTCCACTATCATTAGCCGATCGTTTGGCCGAATGGGCCGAGCTAAATAGGTTGTCCGGACTCGCCATGAAGTATGTCATGAGTCATCTGTGGCCAGAGAGGCCAAAGCCGAAAAGTTATTTCAACTTGGTGCAGCAGTTCCTTGGTGCAGCGCCGCATATCAATGCGATGAAGAGGTCAGCGTGCATAGAGGGTGCGCGGATGGCTCTTGCCCGTGTCAAGACATACTGGGCGGAAATGGAGGCCACCGCTGTTGCATCCCCAGACTCGGATGAAGTCGAGTACCTGCCGAGCACTATTTTCAGGAAGTTCTGCAAGGCGCTCGTTTAATAGAGACGCAGTGCTCGAAGGATACTATATTCGAATAGCATATATTATTGTAAAACAATATTTTGATAAATTGTAGAAGCTTTTTATACTTGTGCCTGCAAGTATTATAATGCCTCCTATGCGGCCGTTTAACATATATGTATATATAATCTAAAAGATGGCAGTCGTCGGCTTCAGCCCCCACGCACATAATGCGGGGGTGTTCGCAGAAGGCGCATTTTCACACTTGATCCAACGTCTTGGTCCTACAAAGGAGGTGATAGCGCAGCGAACTAGGCAATCGGACTATGATGCTTTATCACTTTCACTTAGCCATAGGAGTTTGACAGTGAGGCTACTTATATAGCCCCTGGTGGCGCCTGCGCTCGCCCGAACTCGGGGCGCGTATGTGCCTGGCAGGGAAGCGACCCTTCGTTAATGCGGAGGAATCCTAAAGATTCCAGTAAGTCATCGAGTGGTTGGCCAGTCTCACGCTATATCATGACAGTCAGTTTTCGGCTTTCTCTACTGAGGTGCTCGCCTGGTCGAACTGGGGCACAATCGCAGTAGTTCTCCTGGTGCCACCTTAGCCGATAGAGCGGAACGTAAGGTAGCAAAACACAGGAGCCGGGCAAACCCAACATTTGACCAAAGACATGATTCGAAGCTGATGCATATAAGGCCAAACTCGTGACGCCGAACACTCCCTAAGGTATTTGGTCTTTATGAGGGCGGGTGGGATAACGCCCTTAGTAATAAGCCCCTAGTGTCCAGGTACGCGCAAAACTCTGACGTGGCCACATGCCAAAATGCCAGCCTCCTCCTTGGTTATACCAAGAAACCAAGGGATGTGTATCAACAAGAGACAGTAAAAAAGGTTTACGCAGGGTCTTAATCTGAAAAGAATCCTTGGAACGGGTCCCTGCTGCACGTCTGCGCCTGTGTCTCCGTTGTGTCGTATCCTAGACGGGCGTAGCACGGTGTTCATCTGTAAAAGAGAGGAACTTAGTTGAAGAAAGATCGTGCCGAACATGAGTTATACTAAATAAACAAAGTATAAATCGAAACGGGTAAAATTGAGCTTTATTATCTCTTGTTTTATATGCACGGAGCCCCTAGTACAGGGGTATACGGCTATTAAGCCTTTATCAATGTATGTTTATGCCGGACTCGTCTAGCCGTGTCCGTGGTCTTGATGACCTGTTTATGTGCTTTGGCTGGTGAAGCCGCTTTATTGTGGGGTGGTCAAGGCAGCCGCGCTATCTTCCGCGCAGGAGGAACACTCAATATTTTCCCTTTAATGAGATGATGCCTCGTGGACCGGGCATCTTAAGCGTAAGAGATGCATAATGCGGTATTGCGTTAAAGTGGGCGAAAGCTTCGCGTCCCAGCAGTGCTTGATAGCTACTTGAGAATGGGGCGATGTGGAAAGTTAGCTGTTCGCGACGGAAGTTATCGGGGAAGCCGAACATAACTTCTAGCCAGAGAGAACCCATGGAACGGGCATCCGGGCCTGGCGTTACCCCTTGAAAGGAGGTTTTGCTATGGCGAATTTTTGTTGGGTCTATCCCATGTTGCGGATTGTGTCCTAGTATAACAGGTTTAGACCACTGCCGCCGTCCATCAGGACATTTGTAAAGTGGAGTCCGCCGATTATTAGATCTAATACCAAGGCAGTCCAGCCTGCGTTCCGGATACTTCTAGAGTAATCTTGATGGTCGAAGGTGATCGGTTTTAACAACCATTGGCGAGACTCCTTTGGGATAGGCCGTATGGCGCGTATCTCTGTTGGCGCCATTCTGTTCGTCATGTGAAGCAAGTTTACTGTTTTGACTTCTTGTGGGAAATCCTTTTGTTTCCTGGTGCTCTGCTTGTGGGGTTCGTCATCGTCCTCACTTGGTGTGTCGAGCCCCTTGTGTTCGGCGTTGAGTTTGCCGAATTGCTTGAAAACCCAACAATCTCTGTGGGTATGGTTCGCAGGCTTCCCGGGAGTACTGTGTATTTGACATATCTTGTCCAAGATTTTGTTTAAGTTGGATAGCTCGTCCCTGTTATCCTTGAGGGGCGGCTTTCTCTGATTCTGCCGCGAGCTTTTGAATCCGGCGTGACCACCGTGCTCTTTGGGCTGTTTCCCTTATTCCGGCGCTGGTCCTTGCTGCGTCGGGGTTTTCCGTTTCCATCCCTAACTTCGGATGTACTTGGGTCGCTGGTGCTACATCTTGCCAACCAGCTGTCCTCTCCTGTGCAAAAGCGGGTCATGAGGCTTGTTAATGCGGCCATTGTTCTTGGCTTTTCTTGGCCGAGGTGTCTGGCGAGCCATTCATCTCGAACGTTATGCTTAAAAGCTGCTAGGGCTTCGGCGTCAGGACAGTCGACTATCTGATTCTTTTTAGTAAGAAATCTGTTCCAGAATTTCCGGGCTGACTCTCCGGGCTGTTGAGTTATGTGACTGAGATCGTCTGCATCCGGAGGGCGGACATAGGTCCCTTGAAAATTTGCCCGGAAAGCATCCTCAAGCTCTTCCCAACTTCCAATGGTGTTTTCGGGAAGGCTTTTGAGCCAATGCCGGGCTGGCCCTTTAAGCTTGAGGGGTAAGTATTTTATGGCGTGGAGGTCATCTCCTCTAGCCATGTGTATGTGGAGGATATAATCCTCGATCCAGACCCCAGGGTCTGTTGTTCCGTCGTACGCCTCTATGTTTATGGGCCTGAATCCCGCTGGAAATTCATGGTCCAGCACCTCATCGGTGAAACATAGGGGGTGTGCGGCACCCCTGTATTTGGGTGTGCCATGATGTTCGGATATTTGTTGTGTTGCATTGCTTACTAGAGCTTGCTTTCTTGGCCCGTAGATAGATCTGGCTGGGCCATCTTTTTGATGCGGATCCTTTGGTGGATCGCGTGCCGGCTTGTGTGCGGCGCCGCTTGCCGCTCCATGCTGGCCATGCGGTCGTCTATCTGACCGGGTGGCTTTCCTATTTTTTGACTGCAGGGGCTCTAAGGCCTCCTCGTCAAATTCAGGCAGTAGCTTTCGCTTTGGATAGCTTTTTGTGCGGCGACTGCCGCCATATTTGTCTGCGGTGTTGCGTACTTTGCTCCATCTGATTCTGAGTGCATCTTCCGCAGTTTTGAGTTTTCGCTTCTGCTTTTTCAGGCTACGCGCAGTGGCGACGAGCCTTTCATGGAGGTTCTTCTGCTCCATGAGCCTATCCGGCGTAAGGTCGTCCAGACTGTTGTTTTCGCTGGGGATGGGGTGTTCGGTTTGTTTATCCAAGTTGCCTTGTTCGGACGGTTGCTCAAAGGCATGTTCGTCGTCCGCCGGCTCGTCCTGCTCTATGGCTGGGTCTGTATGGCTGATGTCTCTGTCGAGGCGGGGCTTGGAGCGGCGCTTACGTCGCCGCTTTGATTGCTTTTCGAGTGAACGATCCCTCATCGCATCCCTGTGTTCCTCGTCATCACTTCCTTTGGGTGTGTCCACCATGTATACATCATGAGATGAGGTGGCTGTCCAGTGCCTTATAGGCATTGGTTCATGTTCATCTCCTACATCGTCGTCCATACCGTCAATGTCTTCGGAGTCGAAGTCGAGCACGTCGTTTAAATTATCGACAGTGGCTACGAAGTGGGTCGTGGGTGGGCTTTGAATTTCATCATCCGCATCCCAACCTTGTTGACCGTAGTCCGGCCAGGGCTCTCCTGATAAAGAGAGAGACTTTAGTGAATTCAGAATATCGTCGAAGGGTGAGTGCTGAAAGATGTCCGCGGCGGTGAACTCCATGATCGGCGCCCAATCGGGTTCGATCGGTAGGGGCGCGGAGGGCTCAGGGTCTGGAGAGGAGTCCAGCTCCTTGGAGTCACGGGCTTCGCAGAAAATAGGGCTGGTGTTCGGCTCGATCGCCGTAGAGATTGCAGCCCCCGAGGCGGTGTCCAACCACCCATCCTCGATTGGTGCAGTTGACTCCGAATTAAGGGTCAGAGCTGATGCGGGTGCGGCCTCCAGGGCACTGTTCGGCGGCAGAGCTAGATCATGCCCATCGTGACAGTGCAGCGCACTCGGCTGCGGCTCAAATCCTTCGAAGATCAAGTCTCCGTGGAGGTCCGCTGTGTAGTTTAAACTTCCAAATCTGACCTGACGGCCAGGGGCGTAGCTTTCGATCTGCTCCAGATGGCCAAGCGAATTGGCCCGCAGTGCAAAGCCGCCAAATACGAAGATCTGTCCGGGGAGAAAAGTCTCACCCTAGATCGCATCGTTGTTGATAATCGGAGGAGCCATCGGGCCTAAAAGTGACGACATAGAGGAACTCTCAATGAAAGCACCAATGTCGGTGTCAAAACCGGCGGATCTCAGGTAGGGGGTCCCAAACTGTGCGTCTAAGGCGGATGATAACAGGAGGCAGGGGACACGATGTTTTACCTAGGTTTGGGCCCTCTTGATGGAGGTAAAACCCTACGTCCTGCTTGATTAATATTGATGATATGGGCAGTACAAGAGTAGATCTACCACGAGATCAAGGAGGCTAAACCCTAGAAGCTAGCCTATGGTATGATTGTTTTTTCGTCCTACGGAC